>NC_052047.1:37734350-38034350 GCF_903992535.2 Arvicola amphibius | reverse complement strand
GCTCTGCACAGTCTAGAAAATAATAGTACTGAAATTGCAAAAGTCTCTACTGATAGGCTTTCAGAGCCCCAACCTCGAGAGACCAGATGAGGTCAACCAAGCAAACAAGCTGATTCCAGGTCCCGTGGCTTGCTGCCCATCTCTCCACTCCCAGCCTGGAGGAGGCTGCAGCCTCCTCTCGGGTTTCCCCCTCACCCACTTGGCTCTGGGAATGTGAATCTGCTGATGGTTGCAGCCTGAGTAGGTGGAGGGTGGTGGGAAGGAAAAGGGATCGAAGAAGTCAAGAATAAAAGGAACAACTGGCTTTTCAATTTCAGTAATTATAAAATCAGTAGCTGTCCCTGGCAGACGTTGCAAAGGTGGCTGATTCAATCCTGTCTCCCACACTCTGTCTCCCACCCTCTTTCCAGCTAGATAAGGTTACAGCCCCCAAATCAGGCCAATCAGGTTAAGTTTACCTTAGGATTTTTGTCCTTTTTTGCTCCCTAAGGGGAAGAATGTATATGTAGTAATTGGTTATATAGGGACTAAAGACACGTATAACTGGGGTACAGGGGTACAATGCAAATATGACTAAGATCAAATGCATTGTGATAACTGAGGCGCAGTCACCCAATACAGCTCTGATAATGGGGTGCAGAAGCTGCCACATTTAGACCGTGAAAGGAAAGTCAGGAACATCTCAGTTGTCAGTTCTGCAGCATTGAGCTGTTCTACCCCTGAAGTTCAGAGTTTTGCTATTTTCAGTCAAGGACGATCCTATCTACAAAATCCACTATAGAAAGTTATAAAGATACAGGAAATATCCAAATAAATAACCAAAGCTGTTACTTCAACATACATTCTTTCTCTTATTGGTTTTCAGAAATACAGACTGGAAGCCCCCTTTGCAAGTGACTCTTCCTACTGTGCTGTGCTCACCGTTCTGTAGCAGTCATGTCTGTCGAGCTATCATATGGGTTTCCAAGAGTTCTTCAGTTCCAGGTTGCCAAATGGCTGCTGCCTCCAGTTTTTAACTATAGCTAACAATAATTGTTTGGATGTGTTTGTAAATACGTCTTTGTCTGATTATTTCCTTTAGATTGCTAAAACTGTTGGATCAAAGACAATGTGTGTGTGTGTGTGTGT
This sequence comes from Arvicola amphibius, assembly GCF_903992535.2. NCBI lineage: Eukaryota > Metazoa > Chordata > Mammalia > Rodentia > Cricetidae > Arvicola > Arvicola amphibius. The sequence goes on along the minus strand of NC_052047.1, from coordinate 38,033,222 downwards.
GCATGCGCGAGCACACGTGTGCATGTAGGTATGTTGTGTTAATGCCCTTGTGCACACACTCAGAGGCTAGAACAGGGCATCAGGTGTCTTCATCTACCATTCTCCTCATTGCTTTCAGATAGAGTCTCTCGCTGGGCCAGAAGCTCGCCGTTTTAGCTATGCTTGGCTGCCTGCCCAGTGAACTCTGGAGACTTTCCTGTCTCTGCCTCCCAATGCTAAGGTTACAGATATGCATAGCTAAGCACAGCTTTCTGTGTGGGTGCTGGGGGATTTGAACTCAGGTCCTCATGTTTGCAGAACAAGGGCTCTTGTCCACCAAGCCATCTCCCCATCTTTAACACAGTATATTTTCTTAGGTTTTACATATTCGAGATAAGCCATCTTTCAGAAAGATCTCATCAGATATAGCATGTGACTTTGCTTCACATCACTGTCCACACTTTGAAGAAACATCTGTCAGCTCAGTGGATAACGTGTTTGAAACTGACTTTACAATCTAGTTCCTGAGTTTGCCATCTCTCCATGATGACATTGCCTTTTCCAACTTTACCAAGTGCTTACCACTGCTCACATTCATGGGTATTTAGCCACCACTTTTCCAAGGCTATAAATTGTAGTGATATATTATTTGCATTTTGATAAATAAATCTTGCTTGAAGACCAGAGGCAAAGCTAAAGCCACTAGAGGTCAGGCAATGGTGACACACACCTTTAATCCCAGGATTTGGGAGAGAGAGTCGGATGGAGCCCTGTGAGTTCAAGGCCACCTTGGGCTACACAAGATCAATGCAGAAACAAATCCAGGTGGTGGTGGCTCATACCTTTAATCCCCATCCTAGGGAGTCATGCGCCTTTAATCCCATCACTAGAGAGAATATAAAATGGGAGGGGAGAGGGGTTTAGTCTGCTTGGCCTACGTTCACCCAACCTTGGTAGAGGGAAGACTTCTCTAGTGACTTGGCAGCTTTTCGTTTCTGGTTCTTGGATTGAACCCCAATTTCTGCCTCTGGCTTTTTATTATTTGTGCTACAATGTTATTACTTTGCATCTTCACCAACCATCATCTTTTTATCTTATATATGAGGTGCTCCTTGGCAGGGAGTCAGATAAGTAACTTGCTTAAGCTCACACAACTAGTGGATGATCAGACTAGGCTTCCTAGGTAGATCTGCAGGACTCTAGAACAGAGATAAAAAGAGGGAGGAGGGAGATGGGGAGAGAAAAGGAGTGAGAGATTCTTCATTTAGAGGGGCTGTTCTCTCGGTCCCAGTTGAATCAGCAAGGAACCCATAGCCAAGATCATTCTCCCAAGGTAACTGAAGGAATCAGTCATAGAGTGGTGAGGAGGTGAGGGGACCACCCAAGGGTGGTGCAGCACCAGCGGACACTCTTAGGAAGTCACTGTCTTCCTAGGCACGAAAGGGACCTGGTAAGACTGATAGCCATGGGAAACTGGTGGCAACATGACATGTCTAGACCCTTGCCAAACCCCAAATCAACCTGCAACACCATCATTCTCAGCTCTCTCTGCCATTGGCCACTTCCAACCAGAAGGCAGAAGAAAGAAAAGGCTGGGACCATCATCCGTGGAAATCTGGGACATACAAGAAGATGGGGAGGACTAGCATATGGACCTATAAGGACCAACCTGCACCAACTTCTGATACATCTCAAACCCAGATGTTCAAAGTTGCTATCAGATTAAACACAGCCATAGGTAAAGGACCCAATACAGTTCAGTACACTCTACACACACACACACACACACACACACACACACACACACACACACAATATATATATATATATATATATATATATATATATATATATATATATATATTTGAGTGCTAAGAGTTGCCAACAGAAGGAAGAATGAGTAGAATTTTCAGGAAAGAGTCTACATGTGTACATATATACCTGCATATACATATATGTATGCACTTGTGACTATATGTATTTATATAAATGTATATGTACACACATATGCATGGACTCTTTCCTGGAAATTCTACTCGCTTTTTCTTCCACTGACATCTCTCAGCACTCAAATTACTGGCCAGGGAACAACAACAAAATACAAAAACAAAGGCAAGAAAATCCCATTTTCCTACTTGGATACACATCTGGGAACATCCTTCTTGTCTTGAGCTGTGGCTCTGCAGCTGTGGTCCAGCTGGTGAAATGTGAGCAGAAGTGATGTAGGTCTGGCCCTGAAACCCCTGGCATGTATTTGCCCATACTGTGCCACCAACCAGCTGCATGCCAATAGTACATCGTCCAACCAGAAAGCATGTGGCTGCCAGGATCCCTGTTTTGAGAAGGGCAAAAGTCCTGCCTGTCCATGTAGAAGTAGAGCCCCCTCCTAAACTTGAATGTTTATGGGATGTGAGATAGCAGTTGGCATGGTGAATCCATCCATAGATTAAAGCTTTGGAGTAGCAGATAGTGTTATCCTCGTTGATGGTCAGGACACACACAAAGATGCATCTCTCACAGATCAGACCAAGACAATGGAAACAAACTAATGCGCAGGTCTCATCTGAAGGAGCCTTCTAGCTCTATCTAAGGCCACTTTCCCAATTAGAAACTGCTATTGGCTTTTTATACATCAATTATATTCCACCACGAATCTTCAAAACTTTTTAAATGAGTAAAAACACTGGAAGTAAGAGGCTTGGCACAGTGTCACCAGTTTGGTGAGTTTGGTTTCTACCTTAACCTGGGCTAAGGACAACACTATGGCATCATTCGGCCTGGTCCCCACCCAGCCCCATGCTTTTGAAGCCGAGAAGCTTGGTCAAGTGTTGACCTTCTAGAAACTGTGTACAGAAGACTGAAAACCATGCTGGACATACAGCAGTGCTCAGTGTGGACACAGCGAGAGCAGAATTTCTCCCTTTCCCTCCAAACAAGATTCTGTGGCCCCTTCTGGTCCCTTCATCCCCTGGGGAAGACAGGGAACACATATTTGGAGGGATGGGGTAAAAGTAAGGATAAAGGCTTGGACAGTTCCAGCCATTTGTCTAGTTCCCTCCTCTTCTGAAGTTGACACAGACCCCTCTTTCCCTCAGCTACAATCTCTCAGGCCATGGTGTCTCCTGCAGTTCAGTTGTGCCTCAGTGGCAAAGCTTTCTATAAACTGATGTGTGCATGTAACCTACATAATCTGTATATGTTAAATCGTCCCTAGATTTCTCATGATACCTAGTATTGTTACATATTTTTTTAGGGAAGGAAGGCAAGAGTACATATTCAGTACAAACACATTTTTTTTTAAAAGTAGAAAATCCTTCCAGTCTTTGGTTATTTTGAGGGCCATCTGGACAGAACAGAACGTGGAAACGGAATCTGGACCAGAGTCCTTAGATGGATCTGGTTACCTGCCTCCCTACAAAACACCCAAGATAATTTCCAGCCTCTGTGGCTGCCAGAAATGTTGGTTCTCGTTAGTATTATTCCGTCCATGCTGTCAGCACAGAAAGACACTCTGGAAGAAGTCATTGTCTGCCCTCCACCACGGAAGCCAACACCAGTGTCTCCTACAAAGACATCTGGCCTAAGCCGTGCTCTGTCATTGCCCTATGTGATTAGATGACACTAATTCCGAAAAGGGAGGGAGGGAGGGAGGGAGGGAGGGAGGGAGGGAGGGAGGGAGGGAGGGAGGGAAGGAGGGAGGGAGGGAGGGAAGGAGAGAGGGAGGGAAGGGGGAAAGAAGGGTGAGGGAGGGAAGAACAGAAGAAGGAAGGAAAGGAGCAATGTGTGGAATCTCACAAATAGATTGGAAGAGAAGTTAAATCTCAGATTAGTGGGCAACAACCTCTGCTGTAGCCTTGTGATTGCAGTGGGGAGAGAGATGGATGGGGGATCTGGCTATACCAGGTTTCAAGTGTGGAGCAGGACTGTGCTACCAACAACAACTTTGCTGTCAGTTGAAAGCAGAATCTCCCATCATCCCATAAAGGAGAGAGATGACCGAGACAGACAGAAAGACAGAGGCAGAAATTACTGAGACAGAGGGACAGGGACAGAAAGAAATAGGGAGACAGACATAAAGGCTACAGAATATAAAATATATGAATTGTTTGTAACTAGTGGGGCATATATTTAGCAATATATTCCATCAACTTATGCCCCCTAAAACCTAACATCCGCATGTAATAAGATTCTGATCAAATATGGTTAACATTTGCAAAAAACAATGCTACAGTTATTTTCCTGCTAGAATGAACGCAGGCTTTCCTGAGTCAAAGTGCTGATTTCTCGTCAGAACACCGGGCCAGGAAAAGCAACCTAGAAAAGAACTGGATAGGCTGAGGTTGTGACAGCATCTTTCCGGGCCACCAGCTCTGCTGAAGGTGCTTGGTGGCTGCCACCACCATATTTAATCTTCACTAAACTTATGTTTTGCCAACAGCTTGCAGGAAGCCATTCTCTGTTCTCGTGTTGCATATCCCTAGGGAGTTAAGATTGCCCCAGAAGCAGTGTGCTTTCCGGTCATGTGATGTTAGAACTGATAAACAGCCTTTCCTGCTAAATAAGGAACAAAAGGACTAGTACATACAAGACACCTTGTGGGGAATGGCACCTAAAGTCACGATTCCTTCCATCACTGGTTCTCTGGCGGCACACCAGGATCACTCAGCCTTTCCTCCAGAGATTTGTATTTAATTGGCCCTGGGTGCGGCCTGGTCATGGACAGGGGATCTTTAAAAGCTCCCTTGGTGAACTTAAAGTGTGCTGTGAAGGTTAAAGACCGCTTGTCTTAACTGAATCAGCCTGCGTCACCCAGGGAGCTAGTGAGCGGCAGCAGAGCACTGAGGGTCACGCTGGCCAGTTAGCAGATCCAGGAATTCTGGGAAAGCCATCACCCTCTGCTGCTATTAGGGGGAAGGGCACCCAGAAGAATGAGCACAGGCTTGGGAAGGAGAGGGAGGGAAGGTCAGACTTACGCTGATGAAGGAAAGCATTTCAGAGAAACCAATTCTTCAGCAATATGAAAGAAAGGAAGGAAGGGAGGGAGGGATGGAGAAAGAAAGAAAGAAAGAAAGAAAGAAAGAAAGAAAGAAAGAAAGAAAGAAAGAAAGAAAGGAAGGAAGGAAGGAAGGGAGGGAGGGAAAAGGGAGGGAGGGAGTGAAGGAGGAAGGAAGGAAGAAAGGAGGAAAAAAGAAAAAGAGAGAGAGAGAGAGAGAGAGAGAGAGAGAGAGAGAGAGTAGAGGGACTGGAGAGATGGCCCAATGGTTAAGAAGACTTGCTGCTCTTGCAGAGAACTCAGCACCCACAGGTGTTTAACAACCATTTGTACCTCCACTTCCAGGGGATCCAATGCCCTCTTCTGACCTCCTCATACATCCTTATAGGCAAACAACCATACACTGAAAAATAAAATAAGTAAATCTACTTTTTAAAGAAGAAAACAAGTTCAGGATCTTGCGTCTTTCTTCAAATCGAAGTATTCATTCCAGCACCCAAACTTCCTGCTGTCCTACAGGGCTGAGATTCTGTTGGGCTCCTTGAGAAAGTTTCTAAAACTCAGCAAGTTTCAGTTTTCTCTTTTATTAGAGTCAAACTGTTGAAGAAAACCGCCAGAAAGCTTCATCTCCTTTGAACAAGAAAATGCTGTGAACATGGCAGCCATGATGTTTATTCGTTGCCTCCTGTCTCCTTTGCCGTCTTGGTTTCTAGGACTAATGGTCAACTGTGGTCTGAAAAAAACAATTTGATCCAGAAATAAGTAATTCATTGAATTTTAAATCATGTATGGTTCTGAATAGTGGGATGGAATTGTGCTCAGTCTTACTCCATCCCATCTTGGATACAGATATCCCTTTTTCCAGTGTTTCCACACTATATATATAAATATATACATTGCCTTCCTGTTTAGTATGCATTTCTGTTTTCAAATAGACTGCTATGCTATCACAGTGCTTATGTTCAAATGACCTTTAATTTCTTTGTTTTGGTTTATGTGTATGAGTCTTTGTTCAAGAGCATGCCTGCTACCCTCATAGGCCAGAAGAGGGCATTGAAGCTCCTTGGATTGGAGATACATACGGTTGCGAGCTGGTGTGCAGGTGCTGGGAATTAAACCCAGGTCCCATGAAAGAGCAGCATTGCTCTTAACCACCGAGCCACCTCTCCAGTCCTCAAATGACCTGGTTTTGAGAAACAAAGAGATTGCATTCTTTTACTGTGTCATTCATTCACTTTCTGTTTTCAAGTCAGAATCTCGTGTATAGTAGGCTAGCCTTGAATTTACTGTGAAGCCCAGCATAACCTTGAATTTCTGATCTTTTTTCCTTCATCTTCCGGGTGCTGGAACTGCAGACTTATGACATCACCGTGGACTTCTGCAACGCTGGATGGAACCCAGGGTTTGATGCATGCAAAGCTAGCCCTCTACCAACTGGGCTGTTTGCTCAACTCATGCCTTTTTTATTAATACATTTTATTCTTGTTATATATGTACTGAAGAAGACAGCATATATAGAGTTGGGTAAATGCACACAATTTAGGAAGTTCATGGACCGTGTTAAAACTTTCTTAATTAGACCTAAGCCCTTCCTAACTCCATAAAAGTATTTTACTCCAAACCCAATCCTGTAGGTTTTGCTACGTGGGTGGGCTGCACAGGGAGGTTGCTGGAAAGGGGTGGGATTTGAGAGGTCAGCGTCTGAGCCGGAAATAGAGGCAGGAGTCTCCTGAGAGGGCAGGCAGCTCAAGGACCAAGAAATCAGGCAGAAGAACTGCAGCCCTAACACGAATTTTCCCCTCTGGAAAGAAAGTCATCAAAACATTTTCAAAGTGTTCTGCAGAGAATGCCCAGTTCGTTGTTGCACTCCCAGCCACGAGCCCATTGAAACAGCCCTGTGGGCAGGGAGCAGAACCTGCCCTCTGAAATCTCCCTCTCCAGTTGCCCTTGCACCAGGGGAGATCCAGCGAGTTGCTTCACCTCTCCCTGCCCTTGCCTGTAAAATGCAGATAACAGGCTAACCTCACAGGGCTGGTATGAGGAATAGCTAATAAAATGTGATAGTGACACACCCAATTTAAATGCAAATGGCTGTAAAACAACCAAAAGCACATTTAAAGATTTCCACTTCTGGAGGGCGGGGGCGGCAGCAGCAGGACTTTGAGAACAGAGCATTTCTGGTCCTCGCTGGTGTGCATGTCAGTATTATATGCGCCCACGCTGAGGTAGGCTCTGCAAAGAACAGGGAGAAATCTTGGTTCTCCTAAAATTTGCAGGCAGCCATTTCAAAATGCAGAAACACCATTGGGAACGATTTTAAATCACCGGTCTCTTTCCATCTCTTTATAGAGCATTTACTGAACTTAGTCTACCACGGACAATGCTGAGAGCATCAGGAAATCGTGCGACACACCACTAAGTCTGAACGGCTGGAGATCTCATCTCATCTCCAGCATTTTATTTCCTGTGTGTTTCTTTTCTATTTTCTCTTTACTCTCTAACTTTTTCCTATGTTGTCCCAAATGGAGAGGTTCCTGGTTTTCCTCCTATTTAAATGTCAAATTGGTATTCTATCAAGAACATGCACACGTGCACATACAAGCATCTACGCATGCATGAACACACATGCACACATACAAATACATGTATGAACACACACATAGAAATACACACACAGACATACACACATACATACACACAGGAACACATACACATAAACACATACACAAACACACACGTTTCCTTTATCCATTTGTCATGAAACATTTAGGTTGTTTATTATATTTCTTGGCAACTGTAAAAAAAAAGTCTCAGTGAGCAAAGCAGTGAAGATGTGTCCTTGAGACACCGATGTCTTGTCCTTTAGACACATGCCCAGAAGTGGGTTTGCTGGACCTCATCATAGTTCATTTTGAATTCTTTGAGGCGCTCTTGTATTGTTTTCCATGGTGGCAATAGCACTGTATATCCCCACCAGTATTATTCAAAGGTCCCTTGTCCATCCTTGCCAACATTTGTCACCTTAACAGTGGCACCCTGTTTGTGGCATTTAATGTGTATGCTCTTTAGTGCCTGGGTTCTATGATGTCTTATGATCTTCCATCCACCTGGCTTCATATGTCAAGCATGTATTTCTTTTCGTGGCTGAGTAGTATTTCCTTGTGTGAGTATAGGGAAATTTGTTTGTCCACGCATTATGAGTGGGCATTCAGTTTGTTTTCGGGCTCTGGCTGCTATATAATTATAGAGTATAATAATACAATTAGTGTAATATTGCATATAATAATAAAGTTGATGTAAATGTTCTTATGTAAGGATTTCTGGGGAAAGGTGTTTTCCATCTCTTGGGTAAACATTTAAGAGAGGAATGATGGATCAGATTAAGGCATATTTTGACTTTTATAAGAAATGGACAGGATTTTCACACAATGGCTGTGCGTCATCACATATTCCGTCCCATAACATACAGTGACACCTATACTAGCCAGTTCCTGGTAAAGCCCTGGTTCTTCTCTGGCACCTCATGAATCAACCTTCACTGCCCTATTTCTCTTAGCAGTCTTGGCTTACCAGCTCCCATCAGAATGGCCCAATATCCTCTGCCTACTGCATTCAAGGGTTTTTCTAGCCCAAGTGTCAAATTCTTTCCCATTCCTGCTACAAACCAATCCTAATGGCCTGAGAGCCACATGGTCAGGTTAATCATAGCAACAACCCCACTTTTGAGTACCTCATTTCCTGCATCAGTTACTTGTCTTGTTGCTGAGGGCAAATGCCCCCAGAAAGCCCAGCAAGAAAGGCAAAAGGCTTAAGGCTCTTACATCAAGGGTGCAGGCCGCTGTAATGGTGGCAAGAGCTTGAGGTCACATTGTGCCTGCAGTCAAGAAGAAAGGGAGGATGAGTGCTTTCCCTCCGATCACAGTTTCCTTTTTCTGCAGTCCAAGAGCCACGGCCATGGAATGGTCTGCCCATAGTTAGGGTGAGTCTTCGTCATGCCAGTCTCGCTTAGGTTATCCTGCATGAACAGCGTCCGTGGCTTTTCCATTCTGAGCAAGTTAAAAAAAAATTTAATCACCACAGTGCCTTTAGTGCCCCAGCTAAGAAAACTTGGCTTATTTTAAGATGCTCTGTGTTTTACCTTCAATGTATTTTGGTGTACATTATGGAATAATGTCTTCTCAGTCATGTTTTGGAAGACTATCTTTTCCTCATTAAATTATGTTGGTGCCTTCGTCAGAACTAATTGAATGTGTGTGTATAAAGTCTATTTCTGGACATGGTTGTGTCCCACTGATCTGTTGGTCAATTACTGCATCAACACCACTGTCATGATTATTATAAAAACATAAGTCTTTATGTTTCTTATCTATTGCTGTGCTGCAAATGACCTAAAAGCTAGTAGTGCGGAACAACACGGGCTTATCACTGCACAGAAGTTTGGGGGTTGAGGATCTCAGGACGGTTAAGTTAGGTGGTGTATCTAAGGGTCTCAGATAAAGCTATAGCCCTCTGAAGGCTGGACCAGTACTGGAAGGCTCGGTTCCAAGCTCACCAGTGTAACTGTGGGAAGAAGCATTTGCTCTTTACAGGGTATCTTAGGGGCTCATTTTCCTTATCAGTCCTCAGAGAGCTATCCATGACAGAGAATGTGGTTCCCTCTGAACAAAGAGAGGGGAGAGACTCAAAAAGTCACATAACTTAGTCTTTGAAACATACTGTCACCCCGGCCATACTCTGTTGGTCACCCAGAAGAACCCCGGTACAGTGTGGGAAGGACCTACACAAGTTTACAGAAAATAAGAAGGGGAAACAAATACTTCCAGGTCTCTGGGCTGAGGTCGAGTGAAGAAGTGGGACCACTAGGACCCTCTTGCTGACTCTTCACCAGGGACTTGACGTCCTGTGATGTGAGTCAACAGATCTGATTTTTCCTCGTCAAGGACAAAGGTCCTTCGTATTTTCATATGTGTTTGAAAATCTTCAGGTTGATTTCGTTTTTTTTTTTCAAATTCCCACTGGACTTTTTATTGAGAAGGTAGACTGGATTGAGAAATACCTAGGTTAATAATTAATAATTAGGGTCTGGCCTAATGAGTGTTTTAACCCACTGAGAGATTCAATATTTGAATAAACTCTTGGAAGGTCGTAGAGCTATGGAAGGTGGGGCCTGGTGGGGGGAGGTAAGTCACTGTAGGTAGAGTTTTCCTGGCCTGACCACCTGCTCCCAAATAACTGACACAGAAGCTTAATGTTATGTATAAATGCCCAGCCAATAGCCTAGGCTTGTCATTAGCTAACTCTTACACTTATACTAACCCACATTTCTCATCTGTGCTTTGTCGCACGGCTCAAGACTTGTTACCTCATTTTCTACACGTCCTGCTTCCTCAGCAACTGCTGGCATCTCTTTCCTTCTTCACCCCAGTATCCTGTTTGATTGTCCCACCTAATTTTATCCTGTCTTGCTATAACCAATGAGAGAAATACATATTTACAGTGTAGAGAGGAATTATTCCACAGCAGGTCACAGTCTCTGCTTAAACTTTCAACCCCCAGAATCCCCCACAACCTCTATCATCTTGTGTATGTGTTTTACTGCCCCCACATCCCTAATCCGTTTCTTCTTCCTCCCTCATATGTCCGTTCTGGCTTCTGACTGCTGCATACACTCCACATCAAACACACAAATCTAAAGTTTGCAGGATGTGGTCATGTCTACATCTAGGAGTATAGCCTCCTATATAGGAAAATCACATTAAAATATTGAAGGTGATGAAGGCTTGTGCTAACAGCTCACTTTCAAAGCACTTGGGGGATCATTCTTTATGCTATTCTTATAAAATAAAATTATTTTATTTTACTAAGCCAAAATAGAATGAAAAGCAATAGAAGCTTCATAGCATAGAAGGATTGACTTAGAGACCTGCAAAGACATTTAGTTACCTACTATTAAGGTGAGTTCTGGGTAGAATGTGTCTAAGTGTCTCCGATTAGAGATACCTTCTCCTTACCTTTTAAAGGCGGGTCTCAGTGTTCATCTAATCACTGTTCTAGACCCTCGATAACTCCTTTATTGAATCCTCATTTTGATTTTTAGTGTAGAGATATACAACGTAAAATGTACCACTTCATCATCCCTAATGCACCATTTGGTTGCATAAGTAAGCACATACTGTTCAATCTGCACCCCCATCCCTTTCTAGAATTTTCCATCTTCTCCAGAGGAAATTCTTCATTAATTCTGCATTAAGCACTAATCCCCTGCTTCCAGCTCTCCCCAATCCCCAGCGATAACTTTCTCTTCTGTGGATTTGATCACCTTGTAGAAGTGGAATCAAAATGTGTGTCTTTTTGTGGCCACAAAGCTAAGCTACATAACATGTGTTAGAGTTCTCATATTCTCTCTCTCTCTCTCTCTCTCTCTCTCTCTCTCTCTCTCTCTCTCTCTCTCTCTCTGTCTCTCCATCTCCCCTCCTTCCCTTTGTCCCTTCCCTAGACAGGAACCAAGGTTCCATACAAAGTCAAGATAACTGAACTTGCGAGGCAGCTCAAATTGACCTTGAATTCAAGCTTCTCCTGCCTCAGCCCCCAAGCCCTGGCATTGTAGGACTGAGCAATGACGGTCAGTGGTTTTCTACTTCTTCAAATGTGAATAACATTCTATGGTTTCTCTCTATCACATTCCCTTTATTCAGCCCTACACTAGGGCTGACTTGCACAGGGGTTGCCTCTGTCTGTGGGTTATTAGTAAGCAATGTTGCTCTGAACATGGGTGTGCAAGGACAGAGTCCTTGCTTGAGGATGGATAAATGATAATAATGACAGATAGGTAGGTAGATGATAAGTAGATGATAGATAGATAGATAGATAGATAGATAGATAGATAGATAGATGATAGCTAGATGATAGCTAGATGATAGCTAGATGATAGATAGATGATAGATAGATAGATAGATAGATAGATGATAGATGATAGATAGATAGATGATAGATAGATAGATAGATGATAGATAGATGATAGATAGATAGATAGATAGATAGATGATAGATAGATAGATGATAGATGATAGATAGATGATAGATAGATGATAGATAGATAGATAGATAGATGATAGATAGATAGATAGGTAGATGATAGATAGATAGATAGATGATAGATGATAGATAGATGATAGATAGATAGATAGGTAGATGATAGATAGATAGATAGATGATAGATAGATAGATAGATAGATAGATAGATAGATAGATAGAGCGAGCAGAAGTGGAAGTGCTGGACTGGCAATTTCACACTTTGTTTTAGAGTAATTACTGTATATTTCTACACAGACCATTTTGCATTCTCCTCAGAAATCTACAAGAGTACCAAACTCTTTTTGTCCTCACCAACACTTGTTCTTTATAAACAAAGAGCAAACAACCCTCCCCAAAATTTCTGTTTATTGTTTCTTTGGTTTTCATTTTTTCTTAATAGCCATCCCAACAGAAAACTCAATGGAAATTTTAAACGCCACTGCTACAAGCTGAACTATTTTACTGTTCAAAAGATATGTTGAAGTCCTAACCCCTTGATGTCTTACTATAGAACCTAAATTGCAAATAGGGTTGTTGAGATGTAATTACTTAAGTTATAGTCATACTGGATGGAGTAGGAAGGGCCCTCATCCATTATGACCAGCATCCTTACAAAAACATGCATCTGAAACCAGAGACACACAGGAAGTGTGGCATGTAACAATGACAGTTCACAGGAACTGTGTGACTGCAAGGCAGGGAACGCCAAGTAGTGCCAGCAAACCACCAGAGACTGGAAAATGGTGAGAAGGAGCCTCCTATAGTTTTCAGGAAGAGCATGGCCTTGTTGATACCTTGAGTTTTGCATTGTAGCCTTCAGAACTCTCAAATAGCGTATTTCTATTACTTTGTGTGTGTAGTGTGCAGTACATATGTATATTGTACAGGTATGTGCAGTTGTCTGTGTGCACATTCAGGGGCCAGAGAAGGATGTCGACTGCTCAGCTCCATCACCTCATCTTACTCCCTTGAGACAGGGTTTTTCCCAGAACCCAAAGCTCCTCGTTCTGGCGAGGCTGGCCGGCCAGCAGGCTCGCAGGAGCTGCCTGTCTCATGCTCATGTATGGCCATTGACTGACTTTTAAGTGGGGACTGGAGATTCAAACTTGGGTCCTTAACTTGCACAGTAAGTGCTGTTATGCACAGAGAATCTTCCCAACCTTCTGTTGCCTTAAACCACCCAGTCTTTTATTACAGCAACCCCAGGGAATGAATTTCTCTATGTGACCCTTGAAGTCTACTCATGCTAGGTCTTCTCTCCTGGTTCTCAGAGGGCTTGCTTCCTATACCTCTGCCCTTCCCTTCTGCCTCTTCTCCAGCTTGTGCTTGACACCTCCATCCAACAAAGATCCAGCGACATCCTCCCCTGTGCCGGCCATGTCTAGTGATGTCTGTGGCTCTGTTTTCCCTTGAAATCGATAAATTTGGGTGTTTTTCTTTAGTGTGGCACCTACCTTGTGAGAATGTTTAGGAAAGTGTGGCATATTTCTGCCGCTACATCTACCCTCATTTCCAAACTCCAAAGAGACCTTCCTCTGATTTTAGTCTTGCTTTAGAACTTTCTCTAAGAAAATGGCGCTTTTAATTTCACAGCCCTCATTTTATCAAATGGAAATTGCAGTGTGTTATAATTGTGGAAATAGGTTCTATTATAACCCACATCTTCGCCTCAAACATGATGTGCTACAATTTTGGGAGTGCTCCGATCAGTATTTATGTGAACTGGGTCGTGAATGATTTGCAAAATTGATGTTTTTAATTTTTATTTCCCTTCTTAGCTCTGGCTGGCTGCTAACCTGGGGTCAGGCGGCTCCTTGCTTGCAGATTCAAAATGCATGCCCCAAACCTTCCCAGCTGATTCTCTATCTGTTAGGAGCAGCAGTGAAAACATGGAACTTGGTAGGGTGAACAGGACCAGCTGTGTGGGGACAGCCCGGGTACCCAGCTAAGGCTTGGATGTCCGAAAGTATCCCCTCTGGATACAAACCACATGGAGAAGCTGTCTGTGCTGAGACTTGGCGCCAATCTCTTCTGCCCACTACAATCTGAAAGACCCTGGTGCGTAGATTCTCTATTATATTAACCCCTGCCATGGGCACAGATGTGACAGCGCTCATATTGAGCTTGATTCTATTGCTGTCTGAAGATAAAGATTAATATACAGTTGCCATGATGTAGATCCAATAAGGAAGAGAGAGGCATTTACACTTTGCAGATGGGTTTGTAGAAACCCTCCACACACCTGAGTAAACAGAAACTTGCAGATTCTGATAGATTTGCCTAGGGTCACACATCTGGGGCAAGAAATCAGGGCCCTGACCCCTGCGCCAGACCCTTTCACCCGAAGCCTCTCTGCAGTGGAACCCATTGAACACAGAGGACAGGTAAGACTGAGGGAAGGGGCCAGGGAGATCTGCTTCTCTTCATAGTCTGTTCCCAGCTTTTGGGGACAGACACTCTTCCCTCCCATCTCAGATGAGATGTATTCCTTATTCCCAGGACTCAAACCCAAGAGGTCACCCGTCAGGAAAATACAGATTACTCCCAGGCCAGAGCTTCTCCCAGCTGTCTTTAGGGCTAGTCTGACCTTCCAAAGGGTGCTGGATCCTTTGAAGCCAAACTAACGATTACAACTGACTTCCTGAACTGAGAATAATTATTTTCATATGTGAACATGAAATGTAGGTAGTGACGACAATGAACAAACACAGGCTGAAAAACACGGTCGCCTCTCTGCCAAAAGGATTCTTTCAGGAGCCTCTCATAGTTTCCATGTAGTCCTACAGCAAAAGACCTCAAGGCAAGGTAACTACAACAGAAGAAATAACACTTAAAATCTGCTAAACTACAACTTGGATTCCCAGGCGGCACGTCCAAATGCTGTGCTTCCAACCTAGGTCTCCTGGAATCTGCATCATGTTCTTTCCAGTTAAAAGTGTGTGTGTGTGTGTGTGTGTGTGTGTGTGTGTGTGTGTGTGTGTGATGTGTGTAGATGTCGGGAGCACAATGAGCATTTACTATTTGTGCATGCCTTTGCAACTTACATAGTTATTAATGCTTAGCTGATATAGAATCAAAGCAAGTGGCTGGCTTAAGTCTGGTTTGTTTCTTCTATCCTAGAGGATGCTAGCTTTGACCTGGAAAGCTGCTCACCTAGAAGTCTATCCCACCTAACAGTGAGGGCCCACAGTTGTGAGCCTCTTCCACCTTGACTGGAGGTCAGAGAGTTGCAGTTTATTTTTGCTCTCTCAAGGTTGTTGACAACAGATGTGGCTACAAATGAGAAATACTGACCTAGGGTGTGGTTAATTAGTATTTTGGGTGTAGAGGTGGATCCGCTCCACCTGGACCAAAGGTTGGCGAAGTCAGGTCTATTCCTCATATCATGTTAATGAATTCTCTTGCCTCCCACCCTCTCCTTTTGGAGTGAAGTATAGAAGCGTGTGGAAAATAAACGAGGTGGATTCAGAATTCACTGAATGTCCCTCCCGATGCTGTTCTGTGTTTCTGTCTCTTACTTCTCTTTTATCTCTGTTCCTTTCGCTTAATAATTCTAATCCTCATGCAGATAATAATTAGATAATAATTAATAATTCTAATTCCTCTACCCTGGAACGCAGGAGTTTCGTGGAAGCTGGTCTTTGACACCTAACACCCTGTCCTTAAAATTGTTGTCCGCGGGTGACCAGGTCGGTTCTTTTGACAGTTTCTCACTTCTGCTCTAATAACTTCCTAAGGCTGTAGTTCCAATTTCTATAACACATGGCTGCTTACTTTTCAAAAGCAAAACACCAAGCAACAACAAAAGCCATGTACACATTCATGCACAGTGAGGTATTCAAGAAACTTCAGCTGAGATAAGTTTCAATACCAAGTTTAGGCTCAGAGCTATATAGCCATGGAGGCTACTGAATTTGTAGGCATCGCCAACAGAAGCATCTAAAAGTCAGGTAACACGGAGGGCACTGGCCAGGGTGAATAGTGGGGATATGGGGCTGAAAAGGCTCCGTCTAAGAGGAACCTCTGTGACAATGGCCTGTGCTGCAGATACCGGAGACACAGAGCTGTGGGATGATTGATGTGTGGCCACGGTCAATGGAGAGACTGCATTTTCAATGGAATTTTAACTGAAAAGGGTCACTGCGTAAGTGACTGTCCCAGGGGACAGTGAGGGACATTTAGACCCCAGCTAATGGTGGCTAACCTCTATTCCAGGCTCAGGGGGCTCAGGTCTTCTGATTTTCTAGACAAATCTGAATTTTTAAAATTAGAACTTCATAAATATCAAACTTTTAAACCATCAAACAAGTCCAAGCAAACACATCAGTGGTTCTGTCTTGGACAGTTGTCATCTGGCGTTTCAGCCTAGGTCTCACCCACTCGCTCCATCCTGTAGCCTGTTCCTTCTCCCCTGCCACCATTAGCTGGCAGCTTAGACTCTCTTCTCCCAGCCACACAGCTGGAACAGCCACTGCTCCATCCTTCCAGACCCTGTCTTCAGAAGTTGACTTGACCTCACCTCAAGACTCTACCCTTCTCAACAAGAAGACCCCTAGTTACCTGCTCCCCTTGTAATTGATCTTTCTCAAGTCTCCATGAGAAGACCTCTCTGCTACTCTCCAGGCCATATATATATATATATATATATATATATATATATATATATATATATATTCCTACACATTTTAGAGTCTTAAGAATGATCATTTGCCTTATAGTTCAAGTTCTCAGGAGGCAGAGAGAACACCTGTAGCCGAGTTTATTCCTGGAGTAGTGTTTTCCAGACTCCAGAACAGCACCTCTCAATCTGTGGGTCATGACCTTTTTGCAGGCTGACTGACCCTTTCACAGGGGTCGCCTAAAACCATCAGAAAACACAGATATTTACATTATGATTCATAACAGTAGCAGAATGAGAGTTATAAAGTAGCAAAGAATATAACTTTATATGGGGGGAGGGAGTCACCACAACATGAGGGACTGCATTAAAGGGTCGCAGCATCAAGAAGTCTGAGGACTTGAAGCTCTAGACCATGAGACCTGGTAACAAATACCTTTTCCACTGTGGCTTAATCCACACATTCTTTTTAGACATACCTTTAAAGAAGAGTCCCTGAAACTACCCAGCTTTAACACGTGCCGTGCTCGCTGATGGTCTTTATTCTATTTTATTTTACTATTTCTTTCTACACTGATGCCAAGGTCCATTAGTGGAACCCAGTCCTCAGCCTGGAACCTTGTGACCACACTGACATCTGAACAGGGTTAACCAACTAACCAGAATACCCTCAGTCATTTCTTCTAAGGATTCTCCCCCTCCACCTGCCTCTCCAGTCTGGCTCCGTGAGGAATAAATCAGAGACAGGGCAAGGATGATTCTTTAATCCTTCTGGAGTCTTTCTAGTCCCCACTTAGAGAACCTTGTTAGACTCAGATTCTCTTCATAGGGAATGATTTACATTTGAAACAAACAAAAAAAAAAAGATGAATGTCTATCTTCCTTGCGCACTATATTGCTTTCTGTGATTCAAACTTCCTTTCACCACCTCAAAACCAAAAAAAAAAAAAAAAAAAGAGTTCAAAGGTCACTTTCTAATTTAGGCATGGCATCCGAGTACGTTTTATTGGAAAGGGTGTGACTCTCAAAACATGAATGGGGTTTGCAAACAGATGGAAAAACCAAAGCAAAACAAAACCCCACAAAACTTAGGAAATGCTTAAAACAGGTTTGACAAGGATAACACGGTGAAAAGGGGTGCAGAAAACACAAGACTTACCCCAACCCCAGCCCACCTGACTCTGCCTGAGAAAGTGTCCCAAGGAACACCTGAGCAGGCACGGAGCTTGGCGATTCCTGTGAGTTACAAAATGTTTTATACAAAACTTTGAGAGAGAGAGAGAGAGAGAGAGAGAGAGAGAGAGAGAGAGAGAGAGAGAGAGAATCAAATCTGTTGTGAACAAAAACAAAATGTGAGGCTTGTCCTGGAGACCTCAATTGTCGTGTACAGAGAAATAAGAAATCTGGGGCCATTTTTCTTCCCTAGTGTAGTGGAGAACAGCTCAGGTACAGAATCTGACTGCCTCAGTTTACCTCCACCTTCCTCACAGATGTGTGACTGTGGAAGTGCTGAGTCACTTAGCTAATGGTGAGTGTTCACTGGCAAATCACAGAGCTCTGAGGCAGAATTAACGCGAGGAGACAGCAGCGCAGCCATGTCTCATGTATATGTATATGTATGCATATGTTAAGATCAGTGTGAGCACTTATGAAATGAACTGCCTAAGTCATGATGAAAACAGTTCTTCTGCCCTCCAGTTCAGGGAAGGAGAAATAGAAATCAACCTTAGAACAAGACCGGGCCTCTCTCTTCGCCATCTTTCTCTCCTGGGCAGCCAACCCTTGTCACGACAGTTAAGCCACACAGCGTTAACCATACAAGATCTACCTGGATGCCAACCCCACTGCTCAGAACCGGATGGGAAGTTTTTCCAGTTTCTTATTGCAAAATGCAGGACAGCCTTGCTTTCCAAGAGCAACCCCCAACAGAAACACGGTTGCTCTCTACAGAAGAAAGCACAGAAAGGGGATGATTGGAAGAAACGCAAACTCTAAGAACTCTACAGGCAGTCAGAGTCCAGTGGGTGCATCCATTGCTGAAGTAATGGCCAAGAAGGATCAGAAACCAGAAGTAGAAAAGCTGAACAAAAGCAAACCATTGGAGCTGCCAGCAGAGCAAAGAGGGATAAGCAGACATCTAAGAACCTCAATACCACTGCTCAGGCTCCACACGCAAGCCACTAAACAGACTGCAAAGACTGTGAAGGTTTCTGCTCCTTCAAGTTGGTAGAAAATGTTAATCTGGCAGATCAGATTCTTAAATAAAGATCCATATAAAACTCTAAAATAATAAAAAAAAATTAAGATTGTCTGGTTGCTCATCTGGCCAAAGATTTGATGGCCAGGGAGATGCTGCATGAATATCATCCCTGTAAAAATAACCAGTCACTGAAAAGGAAGCCAAGGATGGTATCTCACATCCTAGACTGCGGTAGGAAAAGGGAAATGTGTGAAAAACACAAACCAGAGCTGCTGCTGATACCCCAAGGCCAGACATGGCTGGAGGACCACCCAGTATCAACTCAGAAAGAGAGGATCCCGGAGAGGCTAAAACCAGTCCCCTGGGAATCTCAGCATACCAGACAAAATTCAGGGGAGAATAGTTAAAAGCCATAGAGGTAAAAAATGGCTTTAAAAAATGGCTAGATAAAGCTGGCACAAATAAATGATTATAGGTGCAAAAGTCAACTGAAAGGGTTGAGATTAAAAGCAAAGGGAAGGGGCCTGTAAGTATGATCCCAGCTAATCAGCTAGGAGCTAAGTAGTGTGTCTCTTTTTTTTTTTCTCTTTGCATGTGTAACCCAGGCTGGCCTTTAGCTCATAGTCCTCCTCCCAAGTGCTGGTGATATGCTTAGCTACGTGGTCTCCTCTAAAATAAAATAAAGGTTCTGGAAGATGACTCACTGTTCTTCCCGAGGACCTGTCCCGGGTCAGTTCCCAGCACTTTCATGGGAGCTCACAATCATCCAACTCCACTTCTAGGGGATCTAATGCCTTTTGGCTACCTTGGGCACTGTGTGCATATAAACAGACATACATGCAGGACCAATACACATAAAACAAAAATAATTAAATCTCTGAAAAAATAAAAATAGAAATTAAAATGGGAATCTGGGTTTAATGAAGAGCACATTGATTCTTAGTTTCCTGGACCTCTGAATGCAGACATATTGTATGGGCATGTAAGCATACATTTTTGTATACAGATCCACATACTGGGAGCTCATATCCGACATATACAGTTCCTGCCTATATGAACTTAAGAACTTTTCTTTTTCATTAAGTTCTTTTATTTATTTATTTCACCGTGCTGGGGGGGGGGGTTGAACCCAGAGTCTCACACACATGCTAGGCCCCCATTCCCACCACTGTGCTCCCTGCCTCCCTTAAGTCCTTTAACAAGTGAGATCCAGAACTGAAAATGTCAACTGTACCAACTGCCTACACACAATAACCCACACCCTGGACAACAGAGATTATCTACAGACTCGAGCCTCTGCTCTTGTTCCTGGAGATAACTGACTTAAACAATTGCAAGAACAGGCCTGAGACTGAACAGGGGCCTCCGAATGGCTGTGTGGATGTCCCCGGTTACAGGGAGCCACGGCAAGGTCAGCTGTCCTTCTGAGGCAGTGGGACAACTGCAGCCCTGGCCAGGTGGAGTTCCTGGTTTCCCAACCTGCTTACATGTGCAGTCCCCACTGGCATGCTGCACTGTGGGGTGCAGAAAGATGGCCACTGGCCTTTCAAGGCCAACTCTGTACTGGCTGCAGCTACGGAGAGACAGGAAGTTGGCTCACAGGCCCACTGCTGGCTGGCTTTTGGTTTCTGTTATCCCTCTGCTTCCTGGGCCTACGCAAGTCCCACCGCTTGCTCCTTCCAGCTTCCCCAAGCAAGTCTGTTTTCATTTTCCAGTCTCCCCCCATCCTTCTTCCTCAGCATATTTGGGACCACTTCTGCACTTGTTCCTTTTCAGCTTCCCCTTGGCTCAGTCTGTTTTTCTTCTTATTCAGGGCCCCTTCCCAGACACTTCTTCTCGCAAATGCAGCTTGTGCAGTTTCAGAATCACTCAGGTTAGGGACAGCCGATGGGAACGAAGGAAAGTGGGGGATGGGCAGGAGGAGGAGCTTCTAGACATTCGTGGCTGACCACTAAGAAGAGAAGTTTTAATCTATTGCTGCTTCCTATGATTGAGTGCCACAGAGTAGGCAATGTATGTGTATACAGGTGCACACACATGCACACAGGGTATGCAGAGGTCAGAGGTCAACCTCTGGTGGTGTTTCCCCCGGAGCCATTTATCTTTCCCCTCCTTATTTTCATGCATGCGTGTATATGTGTGTGTATGTGTGATATGCAGGCATGTGTTAGTATTCATGTTTGTGTGGTGTGCATGTGTGTGTGTGTGTGTGTTTGTGTATGCATGCGAGGCTGGGTTTCCAAAACTGATCTCAGGAATCTTGCTCAACTCCCCTCCACCCGTGTCATTGAGGCATTGGCTCGCAACTAAAGCCAGAGATTAACCAAATAACTAGTCTCGCTAGCTAGCTTGTTTAAGGAATCCCCTGTCTCCATTTTCCAAAACTGGAATTACAAAGGAGCCACTGCTCCCATTCAGCATTTATGTAGCTTCAGGGATCTGAACTCTGGTCATTTTAACTGGGGGGCCATCTCCATCCAACTCTCATTGACCTGGAGCTCAAGAATTAGACTGGGCTGTCTGGCCAATGAACCCCAGGGGTCTGTCCCCCACTGCCTCCCCAGCGCTGTGCTAGCATAGTGACCACGCCTGGGTTTTTTTTACTTGGGGTCTGAGGTCTTCGTACTTACAAGATAAGCACTTTACCAAGGGAACCATCTCCCCAGTTCCCAGGGTTGGTAATGTCTGATGAATGAAGCTTTATTTAGCTCAAGATACTGGGAGCCACAAGGCCACAAGCCTTCTTGTTACTGGGGATCCCACAGTGCAGGGAGCCACGCAGTGAGAGGAGAGCATGAAAAAACAGAGACTATCTGACCTTTCTGATAGACCTGAGCTAGAGATAAGTCGTTAACCCTTGGCGGCCCTGCACAAATGGGTAATCCCATCATCAGGCAGTCCTTGTGAATTAGGCACTTCCTACAGGATTTTCTCATTCCCTTGGCTGGGTGCCTCACCCTGGGAATTCAGTGTCACAGTGATTTGTGGTAAGGGCACTGGAAATGTGCAAAGAATCTCCTGACTGTCTCTCCTTCATTATACTCGGGAGTCGGGCTCTAAGCTGCCTGCATTCCTAGGCTGTTGACTCTGTCCATCCAGTTTGACTTGCCCACATTTGTTTGTTGTTTTCTTCCATTATCTATGGCATGGCCCAATCTGGTGCTTCTGTAAAACCAGTGACTCTGGCCAGGCAGTGGTGGCGGACGCCTTTAATCCCAGCACTCTGGAGGCAGAGGCAGGTGAATCTCTGTGAGTTCGAGGCCAGCCTGGTCTATAAGAGCTAGCTCCAGGACAGGCTCCAAAGCCACAGAAAAATCCTGTCTCAAAACAAAACAAAACAAAAACCCATGGCTCTGTGAGAACAACCCAGGTAAAGGTAAATATTCCTATAAATCTCCTTTTGGTCATGTAAGGTAACACAGAGAGTAGGAGGTGCTTCTTCACCATATTCTATGGAAATTTTTCCAGTTTCTTTAAAACCACAAGGGGAAAATTAAAGTTTTAGGTAGAAGAAAAGAGTCTAAGAATATCTGTGTACACATTTTAAAGACTTTTATTTTTATGGGTGTGTATCTATGGGTATACTGGTACATGCATGCAGGTGCCGATGGAGGCAAAGAGGCATCAGAGCTCCTGGAGCTGGACTTACAGGCAGTTGAGTCCCACTGAGCTTTCCCCACCCCCAATGTATTGTACTTGTATTAGCATAGAAAGATATAATTTTATTATTATTATTTTTTTATTAAAAATTTCTGCCTCCTCCCCGCCTCCCATTTCCCTCCCCCTCCCCTCACTCCCCTCCCCCTCCCTCTCCAGTCCGAAGAGCAGTAAGGGTTCCCTGCCCTGCGGGAAGTCCAAGGTCCTCCCCTCTCCATCCAGGTCTAGGAAGGTGAGCATCCAAACAGGCCAGGCCCCCCCCCCCAAAGCCAGTATGTGTAGTAGGATCCAAATCCAGTGTCACTGTTCTTGGCTTCTCAGTAGCCCTCATTGTCCACCATGTTCAGGGTGTCCGGTTTTATCCCATGCTTTTTCAGTCCCAGTCCAGCTGGCCTTGGTGAGTTCCCATTAGATCAGCCCAACCATCTCAGTGGGTGGGTGCACCCTTTGCGGTCCTGACTTCCTTGCTCATGTACACTCATCCATTGCTGGTGGGATTACAAACTTGTGCAACCACTTTGGAAAGCAGTGTGGCAGTTTCTCAGGAAATTCGGGATCAACCTACCCCAGGACCCAGCAATACCACTCTTGGAAATATACACAAGAGATGCCCTATCATACTACAAAAAGCATTTGTTCAACTATGTTCATAGCAGCATTATTTGTAATAGCCAGAACCTGGAAACAACCTAGGTGCCCTTCAATGGAAGAATGGATGAAGAAACTGTGGAATATATACATATTAGAGTACTACTCAGCAGTAAAAAACAATGATATCTTGAATTTTGCATGCAAATGGATGGAAATAGAAAACATATTCTGAGTGAGGTAACCCAGACCCAAAAATATGAACATTCCCATGTTTCTAATTGGTTTCTAGCCATAAATAAAGGACATTGGGCCTATAATTTGTGATCTTAGAGAAGCTAAATAAGAAGGTGAACCCAAAGAAAAACATATAGTTATCCTCCTGGATATTGGAAGTAGACAAGATTGCCAGGCAAAAATTGGGAACTTGGGGGTGGGGTGGGATGGGGGTAAGGGGAGATGGGGAGAGAAAAATGTGAAGGGGAGGATGGGGAGAGCTTGGGAGAATGGGATGGTTGAGATAAAGGAAGGGTGGATATGGGAGCAGGGAAGTATATATCTTAATTAAGGGAGCCATTTTAGGGTTGGCAAGAGACTTGACTCTAGAGAGGTTCCCAGGTGTCCATGGAGATGTCCCCAGCTAGTTCCTTGGGCAGCTGAGGAGAGGGAGCCTGAAATGGCCCAATCCTATAGCCAAACTGATGAATATCTCGCATATCACCATAGAACCTTCATCTGGCGATGGATGGAGATAGAGACAGAGCCCCACATTGGAGCACTGGACTGAGCTCCCAAGGTCCAAATGAGGAGCAGAAGGAGGGAGAACACGAACAAGAAAGATATAATTTTTAGCAATGTGGAAAGAAGGGTCTTAAAGCAAAACTGCCTAGGTCTCAGTGAGGCTGTTGCCTGTTCCCGCAATGTGAATGAAGCCACTTAAGAATGTCACAGTAGGGGTTGGAGAGATGGCTCAGTGGTTAAGAGCACTGGTTTTTCTTCCAGAGGACCTGGGTTCAATTCCCAGCACCCACATGGCTGCTCACAATTGTCTATAACTCCTGTTCCAGGGGATCCGATACCCTTGTGTGGACATACATGTACATGCATACATGAAGGCAAGTACACCAATGTACATAAAACACAAATAAATAAATAATTTGGAAAAGAAAGTTGTAGTAAAGGGTACACATACCCCAGAAGCATAGGACCCAGGCCCTGGCCCTAACTTCGTCATGAATATATCAACCCAAGAAACACTGGGTAGATGGAAACCCAACTGGTTAGAATTCTCGGGGGGACCACAGTGGCCAGATAATGATTGGGCTCCACCAGACAGAATTGAGTTCACAGTGTAGTTCATTCATTCGTTGCCAAGGTGACCATGCACGCTGAGCTCTGTAAGCATCCGTCCTTGAATAGGATGTCTTCTGTCCCACAGGACCGTGACACAGTCAAAGTGTCAACCACAGTGGCAAGGAGACCGCTTAGCAGGTGGCTGCTGTCCTGGCTGTCATTCCCACTACTTTTCTTATCACTCTTATAGTTACCAGTATAATTACTGAATAATAATCATTAGAATGTGAAGCCCATTATAATCCAAACTAAGTAAGTTATCTGAATAATATTCAATTTGAAGACACTGCAGGTCAGTGAGGGTTCATCACTTCATGGGTTGTATTAGTTCCCACTAACAGTAACCTTGACAAAGCGAAAACACAGCAGCAAGCTGAATGCTAGCCACACTCTCTGGTCGATTGCCCAATCACCAGTTTCTTTTCTTTTCCTTTCTTTCCTTTCCTTTCCTTTTCTTTTCTTTTCTTTTCCTTTTTGGTTTTTCAAGGCAAGGTTTCTCTGTGTATCCCTGGCTGTCCTGGAACTCCCTCCAGAAACCAGGCTGGCCTTGAACTCAGAGATCTGGCTACCTCCTCACTCGAATGTCGGGATTAAAGGTGTGGGCCACCACTGCCTGACTGTCACTAGATTCCTATCAGATCAACTGCCACTCTTGTGGAAAACAAGAGTCATTCCTCTTTCAGTTTCTCTTCTAGGGTCTAGAGTGATGCTATTTAATATAGTAGATATTATCCAGGTTTGGTTATTTAACCTTAAAATTAAAATTTATTTATTTTTATTTTATGTAAATCGGTGTTTTGACATGGGTGTCAGCTCCCCTGCAACTGGAGTTACAGACAGTTGTAAGCTGCCATGTGGGTGTTGGGAATTGAACCTGGGTCCTCAGGAAGAGCAGTTGTTATGGTAAAAATAAAATGCTGCAGGTACCCAAGTGGCTGCAGCGGGCAGAAGGCCACGAGACCACTATGAGCCACAAAGGCAGCCAGTCCCAGGCAGGGAGGCACATGGTGGGTGAGAGACTTTGGCAGGCAGCCAGTTCCATGAGGAGCTGCAGCCGCTGCAGGTGAGAGACAGAAATGTGCCATGCAGAGAAAGTGGGCATTTATTTAGTGGGTTATGGAGGGGAAAAAGAGGGAAAGGGAAGAAGGGAGAAGAGCAGAGAGAGGGGGGAGGGGAGAAGTGGGAGAAGGGAGAGAGGCAGAAGTTGCCTCTTCAGGAAAAAGACGGAAAGGAAGGAACTCAGACTGGAAACATAAGGAAGATCTGCTTGCAGGGGGGCGGGGGGTAGTGTAAGCTTGTCTAACTACATTTCAGGTACAAAGGAGCAACAATGTGACTAGTGTTTACCATACTAAATGTGGCATGTAGCTAGTGGTTGCCATATTGGATGTATGGATCCAATAAGGATATCCATCATCTCCATCACATTCTACCAGAACATCACAGAACATTCTACCAGGTACTACAGAAACACAACCATTATTTAATATAATCTAATTACCACAGAGAACCTATAGAACTAGACAGTTTGGTGGATATTTCTTGAAACATTGAGTTTTACCTCTCCTTTCATTTCAAGTAGATATTTTTATTCTTTGTTATGAGTTTCTTTTGGGTCTTCATAGTTTTGTGTATACATAAATTCTATAGATATATAACATGTACCTACTCCTCTCAGGTAATTTAGGGGTGATGTTAAGACATACAGGAAACAAATATGCCTAATGAAATGCTTTTCTAATTAATCGTGACTTTTAAAGGTTTTTTATTACACCTCACTTACATTTTATATTGCAATATAACGCACACAAACACAACTGAGAAAATCATACAATAACACTGGCCCCTACCATATGCAATGAATTCTGAGTTTTCTATAAGAACTTTCTATTTCCTTTGCTTCTTTTTCTCTTCTTCCTCTCTTCTGTCTTCTCCTAGGAAAAGAAGATAGATAGATAACTTCTAGAGCTGTTATCTAAAGCACTGGGGTTGTGGGTTTTTGTTTGTTTCACAAAGGGGATTAACCATGGTTTGAATAGCGCTTAGCAGCAGCCAGGACGGTGTATTAGATCATCTCACCTGTCAACATGATAAGATGTAGGAGCACCTGGGTCACCAGCCTCTGAGTGTGCTCGCAGAGGATTATTCTGATTAGATTAAACTGAGGTGGGAAGACCTGCCTACTGTGGGTGGCACCATTCCCTGGACTAGGATTCTGGACTGAAAAAGGAGAAAGTGATCTGAGAAAAACCATTCCCTTCCTCCTGACTGTGGATGAGATGTGATTAGACCCTTCAAAGCCTGCCCTTTTGGTATTCCAGTCACGACATACTGTCCCCTCAAACTGCAAACCTAAATAAATCCTTCTTCCCTTAGCTTGCTTTTATTGGGGTATTTCATAACAACAGAAAAAAATAACTAAAACAGACAGCAAACTCAACTCTTGGTAGAGACTGGGCAAAGGAATAGAGAATGCAGCGTGGGGACCATGAGAAAATGGGGAGGCTCTGGCCTTTGAAGGAGAGCATAGTTTTGGGCTGGTGAGCTTCTAATTGCATAAGAGGCATCAAGCATTCATTTCTGTGCAACTCTCTCATTTTAGAAGTGTGGCAACAAATTCTTTTTTTTTTTTTTTTTTTGAGACAGGGTTTCTCTGCAACTTTTAGAGCCTGTCCTGGAGCTAGCTCTTGTAGACCAGGCTGGTCTCAAACTCACAGAGATCCGCCTGCCTCTGCCTCCCAAGTGCTGGGATTAAAGGCGTGCGCCACCACCGCCCGGCTAACAAATTCTTTAAAATTATGAACACACACATGAATTATGAACACATCCACTTGTCAAGCAAAGCCAAAATTCTGTCATCTGATACTGGTCTGATTAAGGGTTGAATTTCAACTTTTAGTGGTAGAACAAGAAAAAAAAATTTTCCTGTGAAAAAAAATTGAGAATCTTCCCCAAATTCATAAGGCACAATCCTCCTCTTCTCTCATGACTCAGTAGGGAAGAAAGGAGTCTCCTAAGCTGAAGGAAGAATAGACGTGAATGCCAAAAGCACCAATGTAATTATTCAGCCACAAGTAAGGCTCTACTTCCAGGTTCTAGAGCCATGCATGTGCAGACAAACCCTCAGGCAACTGCCTGGATGTTAAAGGGCCCTGCACAACCCACGTGTGCACATGCGTGGTTCCATCCACGAATGACTCAGCTAAACCCTGGCACACATGTGTGAGCCCATCATTTGTGTATGATGTAGTCACACCAAGCCTCTGTGCGCATGCACTAGGCAGCTTTTAAAAAGCTGAACGTGCCATGTTCCTCTCTCTTTCTCTGCACACTGATTTCCCAGGCCTGTACACGCCCCCTCTAATAAACTCCTATGCGGGTTTGTTGTGTGTTCCACGTTTCATTCTCACTGGCACCAGGTACTTTCAACCAGCTTTGACAAAACTTGTACTTTCTGGGGTAGGAGTGTGAGGATTGGAATCATTAAGCAAAAGAAACAGACATATAAGAGAAATAAGAAACAAACAGAACAACATCAAGAGGGACATTCAGTGAATACTGAATCCTGAATTCACCTGCACTTTTATACCCCAATACAAAAAGAGGGAGGGAAGAAGGCAAAACACTGTTTTAACATGACACAAAGGACAACTAGGACAGCTACTTGCCATTATTTCTGAGTAAAGCATTTGATGTCTTGGGCAGGAATGTGCAGTGAACACACCCTAGACCAAGTACCCTGTAGGCAGCCACTCCCAAGGTCAAACCTCCTATTTTAAATGATGGAGCACAGAGTATGCTTGAATTTTCTGACCTTTGGTCGGGGTGGAGTGGATCTACCTCTATGGGTCGTCTAAATGTCCAAAACACCAAGTGCCCACACCCTAGGTCAGGATATCTTGTTTTGTAGCCACACCTGTTATCAACAACTTTGAAAGAGCAAAAATAAGCTCAAACTCTCTGACCTTCAGACAAGGTGGAGCAAGCTCACCTTGTGTGTGTGTGTGTGTGTGTGTGTCCCAACACATGAATGAAGCTGTTCGCGCGCCTCAAGTTGGCCAAGGGCAGATGGAGTCGGTCCTTCCAAGAACAGAGTCCTTAAGAAAGTGCCTCCCCTCTGTCTCTTTAGAAAAGCCAGCTCTGTCAGCAGGTGTCCTAATGCAGCCTCTCAGGAATAGCCCCTGGGCTTTCCTCTTTAAAGAGACTCTGGCTTCACTAAACCAGCCAGATGTCCAGGAGTAGAGCTGCCAGGGTACAAAGGTCTGTCCACTGACCAGTCTAAATGAAGCACCTTAAACTCCAATGATGACGCTCACTACTGTGCAGTTAAAAGGCATTGGCAGGCTTTGCATATCAGAGCTCTGGGGGTTTCCTAAACCATATTAACATCATTAATACTCAAATACTTTTATAAGTAATTTTTGAATTCTGAAATAATTTAAGTTTTGTGGGGTTTGTAGAAAAAATTGCAAAGAGTTCTTGCATCTTTCAATCTAGTTTCTCTGGTGTGGGCATGTTACATGATCGATGCATATGTGGAAAATTTTAAGAAAGTCTCAGTACTATATAAGTCTTTAATGAGATACTTTAGTGTTTCCTTTTGGTCTAGAATGCAGAGTAGCTTCCGCATTGCATTTAGTTCAATTTTTTTTAAACCTACATTAAAACGTTTCAGCGAGTACCTTAAGAATCAAACTAGCAACTGAAGAAGACAAATCATATTGTAGAGGGGTTATTAAATCCTAGGGAGGCAACAGTGTTAGAGAATCCTTCATCGGATTGCATGCATGGCCAGTGTGGTGCTGATAGCATCTAGACTGTAAATATCACCAAACATTTTGGCATCTCTTCATTTCCTAGCACAGGGTGAGGTAAGAGGTAAAGTGTACACAATGTATAGGCTGAACAGCTACTGTTTGGCCAGGAACAAAAATTAAGAACCAAGTATAATGATTGTTCTGTCTCTTTAAGAGACAAGCCACACCCACTCCCTTCCCCATCCGCTGAGGCAGGCTGATCTTCAGCTTCTTGCCTGACTTCTCTCTCTTTTTCCGTCTTCCTCTCGGAGAGGCAGCTTATGCCTCTCTTCCCACTTCTCCCCTTCCCTCGCTTTTGTCTCTCTCTTCTCTCTCTCTCTCTCTCTCTCTCTCTCTCTCTCTCTCTCTCTCTCTCCCTCTCCCTGCTCTTCTCCCCTTCTCCCTTCCCCCTCCATAACCCCTTGAATAAATATCCAACCTCACTCTGCATGGTGTGCCTATCCATGTCTCTGTCTCTTGCCCGGCTGCCACGTGTCTCCCTGCCTGGGACTGGCTGCTCTCAGGGCTTGGCTGCCTGCCACCACATGGCCCGCTACCAACACTTGGGGACCTACAGCATTTTTGCTGCCTACTGCCACTGGGGATCCTGCAGCATTTTTAATTTTTCCATTACACCAAGAAACTTGAAGAGAGGTGGAACAGCTAGCTATTTCTTGCTCAGAAATCTCTGTCTGATCTATTGTCTGTTCTAGTCAACACCATCTTGAAATCCTGTTGTAACAAACTGCCACATACAGGGTGACTCAAGCAGCACAAGTTGATCCTTTTCATAGTCCCACTGGCTGGGAGTCTGAGATCAATGTGACACTACCTTAGGCTGATGCCTGTCTTCTTGGTTAGAGATGTCTGCCTTCTTGTGTCCTTACGTGGTCTTTTCTCTGCACAGGTCTCTGCTTTACTTGCTGTCAGCTCTCATTAAGGAGACTGACTGGATTGTATTGAGACCCACCTAAACGAACTCTTCAAACTTAGTCACCTTTTCAAAGACTGTTAATCACGTTTATTTACTTTTTTTTTTTCTTTTGGCCATGGCCAATATAGGAAGATAAGAGGACGATTTTGGAGATTCTGTTCTCTTTTTCCACAATGTGAGTCCCAGCGATCCAACTCAGGTCATCAGGCTTGGTGGCAAGCACCTGTCCGCACTGAGCCATCTTGATGGCCCTTAGTCACCTCAGTCACCACTTCAAAGAAGCTGTCTTTAAATAAAGTTATGTTTCTGCTTTAGAAATTCAACACAGGTCACTGGGCGCTGGTGGTGCTCACCTTTAAGCCCAGCATTCAGAGGCAGAGGCTGACAGACCTTTGAGTTTGAGGCCAGCCTGGTCTACAGAGTGAGTTCCAGGACTCTCAGGGCTACACAGAGAAACCCTGTCTTTAAAAGCCAAGAAAAAGGAAAAAAGAAACCCAATGCACAAATCTGGAAGAAACAGAAGTAGGTTTTTAGCAATATTGAACATGTTGGAAGCTTTGGAATCAAAAATCAGAAGAAAAAAGAAAGGTCAGGAGAGATTCCCTGAGTCAAATCACCACTCAGCTTCACAGACCCAACCGGTTGTCTTTTGGGGCTCCCTGTTGATCACTCATTTGTGTGTAGCCCCTGTCAGGGCTAAAGTCATGTCTTAAGTTTTAATTAATGTGCTTAAAGATCTATAAAATAAAAATGCCCACATGACCAAGAACAGAGAACTTCCTGGAGGGCTGGGAACTGTTCACACAAGACAACAAGCCAGGTTTTCACTTCTGGAAACAAGGTTGGTTGCCCCAACTGTATAAGGCATACATGAGCACACATAGGTGGGAGGGGTATAGGCCTGAAGTAGATCAGGATTGAACAGAGGCAGGAAGTATGTAGCCTGTGGGTTTTGCCTTTATAAGCATCTAGTTACCTGAATTTGAGGCCATTCTCTGGGAGTCTGGGTATGGACCTGGCCAACACCCATCATCCCTGCAAGTAAAGCTTGCTTCAAATTTGGCTCAAAAATTGTGGAAGTGGTTTGGTCTCACCCAGTGGGAGCAACAGTCACCTAGAGCTGTCTCTTTCTGTGGTGAAGCCTCTCCTTCAGTCACACTGGATCTCTACCAGACCTCTCGACGCCTTGGTTCAACCCTGGAAGCTACCCAAAGTTACCTTTTCCATGATTTGTGCCTGGGAGGGCAGAGGGGCTACCATCCCAACAAGTTACAGAATGGAAGGGCAACCATGAGAGTGCGTGTTGCTGTCAGGGCCATTGGGCAGTGTATCAAGACTTCTGAACTATACAATTCTATGTTTCTAAGAAAACAGAGTCTGATGCACAGGTCACTCTCGTTTGTAGAGTGTGTGTGTGTGTGTGTGTGTGTGTGTGTGTGGTTCGGCACACACCGCAGATCATAATTTCATAAAGCTGTGTGCAGACATTGTCTGAAAAGCAGGAACCAGAAGGAAAAAAGCAAGGTGAGGGTACCAGCGGCAGGCATCTGAAGCAGGACCTTCGGAGCAAACACTTTGATAAAGAAAAGGCGGCAGGAGAGGGGGTACGATTAAGGAGGAAGAGGCGAGGACAGAAGGGCACCCAGGCAAGGATGCTGAGGACTGGAAAGTGAGCTGCCAGGAATGAGGAGCCAGGCTTTCCCTCTGGGCTAACCAGGCTGTCCTTCGCCTGGAATTATCAGGCACCTGAAACAACAAGGTCAAGAATGTGACCTGAGGATAGAGGGATATTTGTTCAGGAAACCACACGCTGAGAAAAAGGCCCCAGACTTAAACCGGGGCACTTACCTTCTCTGATGGCAGAATTATACAAGAATTCAAGCAAAGGTTACAGGAGAGAGGGGAATGTTTCTCAGATGTACTGATGGGGGATGAGCAGGAGGGGCGGGGTGCAGAGAGGCAGGCTCCCTCCCTGCTTCTCAGTGTGGAGACCGGCAGCGGGCAGAGGAGGGACACAAGAGGCAAACTGGGCCTCCCCGGCCCAGCCAGCGCTCCGCCCATCGGGGCATCCGGATTCCAGGCCGCCAGCACAAAAGGCCCTTCCCCCACTTGTCAGCTTTCCTGTTGCCTGGATTGTGTGACCCAGCGCTTTGATCAAACCGGGGCATTATGTACAGACAACTGCTTTAAATATCAAGGTTTTGAAGTCAGTTTGGCACTTGGTCCCCTTAGTGTGCTCTGTCAGATGAATTATGCCTTAAAACCCTTACATTTTCTGCTCACCTCCTTGAAGAGGCTGGGTCTCTCTGCTAGGTCTGTCCCAGCTTCAGAAAGCACTGTTTGGAGGTGAGCATAGTGTGCAAATCCTGACCGTAATCCCCAGTTTATTGTTTCTGGTGGTTGTGGCCTGAGCACTGTTTTGCAGGTTCCCACCACCGCTAGCCACTTGGAAGGCTCTGCAAAGATGTCCTTGGAAGAATGAATGGGCTCAGAGCCAGGACCCTGAGGACTTCAGTCACTCAGTCTTTGGGTCAGTCAGCCTCCCTGGCTGAGTCTGCCATCTGCAAAAAAGCCAGAGATTTGAGCCTACTTGTGGGGCTGGACTCGGGAAGGTGGGGGAAGGGACACACCTGTAATCCCAGCATGCAGGACACAGAGACAGAAGGAGCAGGTGTTTGAAGTCCGTTTGAGCTGGAAAAGGAGTTTCTGGGCTCCAAGGCTAGACCTGTCTCATTCAGTGTGTTGGGAGAGTAGGGGCATCAAGGTCAACTATGAAGGAAGGACCCTATGGGGAAGACTGGAAAGCCCTCCTCACCAGGGCTTCTTGTAACAAAACTGAGCATCTGGTCCTCCCGCCAGACGAGCTAGGTCTCCTAGAGGATGGGGTGTCATGCAAATTAACCTAGAAAGAGCAAGACCACGGTGCTGTGACTTTCAGCATCTGTCTGCCTGTCTTTCTTGCCCACTAGGTTCCTTCTGTCTGCGGAAGTGCTTTTTCCGTTCTTAACAAACTGCCTCTGTTTCTGTCGATGTGTGTCCCTGGCCCAGCGCACTGTTCTGGCACACAAGAAACTGGAAATTTCAACAGGGGCTCTCGGGACTCTGATTCACAAGCTATAACATTAGGAAGAAAGAAAAAAAAAAACTTTAAACTTGGCAGGCTCTATATCAGCTTTTGAAATCCCGTCATTCCCTCGCTCTTCTGAATTCCCTAGAAAGAATGTGCTTGACCCGGCCATGACACTAGTATGAGGTATTTCATCAGCTTCAAGAAATAGCTAAGCCCGCAGAGGGAAAGGAAGTCGTCCTTGACAAACCTTCCTGGGTGGCAGCGTCACTACTTGTAACTCAGCCATGTAAGGAGGACTTGCGGCCCAGGTTGGAGTATTGTTCTGAGCATATTTAGAGAAAATATAATGGCAACTTCTGTTCTAGAAAGAAAGACCTATTTCTCTTGTCTTTTGACGCACAATCACCTCTCTTCCCTAGCTGGAGGTAAAGCAAAAGAAACACAACCGGGATACTGCTGGGAGCTGGGAAGTCCTGCTGTAGCATCCATTTAGTTCCTAGAGCCCCACTCTTGCATCTCTGCCTGAAGGTGGCTTTGCTTGGTAAGGATTGTTCTAGGGACACTGGGGACTTGCTGAGGTGTCCAGTCCTTTTGTCACTAATTGGCAAGGCCTCTCCATATCTCCTAGTAACCGAACTCAGCATGTTTGCGCCGTATTAGGCTGTGTCTCCTAGATTAGGGAGACGTTTCTAGACATCGGAGGTTTGTCTTTTCTTGAGCTTTATTTGTTCATATCAGTAGAATGTTGTGAGACTGCCCAGCATGGTAGTTGCCGCTATAGCACCTATCTGCCCAGAGCGCCCGTTTGTCATAGACTGGAAGGCGCGAGAGTGAAGCTCCAGGGCTTCTGAGGAGAGCCTCTGCCTCTGGCTACATCCTAGCATGGTCCAGTGGACCTTCAGATTTCTTCCAGAATCGTCTTACACCCGTCCATTTCTTAGGAGCCCTAGCTCTCTGGCCAAGTCAAGGTTTACGCATTTCCTGAGTCTATCTTAATGTTTCAGACTTTTCCTATTGCTCTCCAGAGATACTAAATTCAAACAATTAAAATGCATTCATTTTTCCCCCCAAAAATCAGCATCCAAGGGACTGGAGATATGGCTCAGTAGTTAAGAGCACGATCTGGCTTCAACTTCCAGCAAGCACATGGCAGCTCACAACTGTCAGAACTCCAGTTCCAGGGGATCCCACACCCTCACAGACATACTGGCAGGCAAAATGCCAATCAGTGCACATAAAAATAAAAATAAATAAATCATTTGAGGAAAGAAAAGACTGCTTAAAAGAAATCAGCACCCTTGATAGTCTTTACTATAGCACTGGTGTGATTCGAACCTGCGTCTCCTGCAAAGTTCGTTTTGGAGCCTAAGACCCACTGGAAGGGTATTAGGAGGTGGAGCTTGTAGGAGGTAATTAGACCTTGAGGGCCTCATCTTTGTACACAGGATTGGTGCATTATAGAAAGGACTCAGGGTGTGCCCTTGGTCCTCTTATCTTTCTGCCCCTCCTGCCACATGAGGATGCAACATTCTCCACTCTGAGGATGTCATTGAGAAACCATCTTAGAAACAGAGACCTTCCTGACTTGGCATCTATGTAGTGGTTCTCAACCTGTGGGTCAGGACACCTTTGGATTAAACAGCCTTTTCACAGGGGTCAGATACCCTGAATATCAAATATTTACATTACAATTCGTAACAGTAGCAAAATTACAGTTACGAAGTAGCAATGAAATTATTTTATGGTTGGGGACACCACAACATGAGGAGCTGTGTTAAAGGAGCATTAGGAAGGCTGAGAACCACTGATCTAGTGATACCCTACAAATCACTTCCTGATGACTTCAATCACTCAACAAATCCATGCCGAACCCCCTGAATGTCCTCCTCAAAGTCCTCAGGAACATACTGAATGGTCTCAGTGGAATAGGACATGAGTTCTGGAAACCAAAACCCAAGCTAGTCCTCTTCCTCTTCTTCTCCCTCACCTCATTTTTCGTCCCCACAGCGCTCTTCCTACACGCGATCTTCACCTACTGTCTTAGCGAGGGTTTCTATTGCTGCAATAAAACACCATGACCAACAAGCAAGCTGGGGAGGAAAGGGTTTATTTGACTTACATGTCAGCATGGCTGTTTACCACCAAAAGAAAGTCAGGACAGGAACTCAAGCAGGGCAGGAACCTGTAGACAGGAACTGATGCAGAGGACATGAACGGGTGCTGTTTTCTGGCTTGCTCATCATGCCTTGATCAGCCTGCTTTCTCCTAGAACCCAGGACACCAGCCCAGAGCTGGCACCACTCACAAAGGGCTGGGCCCTCACCCATCAATCACTAATTGAGAAAAGGCCTTACAACTGGATCTCATGGAGGCATTTCCTCAGCTGAGGCTCCTTCCTCCTTGATGACGCTAGCAGTGTCAAATTGACAAACAAAACCAGCCAGTACCCCCTTTTCCAAACAAACAATTGTAATCAGCTTGCTTTGACAATTCGTAGAGCACTCTACTGCCTCTGGGGCCCCAGCCTGGGAGCCCTTTATTTTTCCTTCACGTGACACTAACCATTTTCTTCCTTCATTTAGTGCCTTTGACTTTGCTCTTTCTTTTGTTTCCTTCATAACCGGCTTCATAATTGCAAAATTGGATTGCTCAGCTGGGCAAAGTGACACACACACACACACACACACCTTTAATTCTAGCACTCAGGAAGCAGAGGCAGGCACGTAGAACACTAAGTTGGAGGGCATCCTGGTCTACATAGTGTGTTCCAGGCCAACCAGTGCTACATAGTGAGACAATTGTGTGTGTGATATTGTTTTCTATAGCTTCTGTCTTATTACCCAGCTGTACTGTGAGTACAGTGAGAAAGAGGTATAGTATTTGGGTGTCTGTTTATGAACCATCAGCTAATGGAATAAATGGCAAGAAAGAAGAAAATATTTACTAAGTGCCTAGGGTATACCAAAGACCTTTATTTATCTGCTTGTTTGTTTACAATGTTGTATTTAATGCTCTAAATCAGTAAGGGCCAAGCTGTATCCCTTGGTCCAAATCCAGCTTGTTTTCATGAATAAAGCATTTTGAAACATTGTCACGTCTGTTTATTTGCTTGTTATTTATGGCTAGTTTTCTGCTTACAGTAGTAGAGTTGAGTAATTGTGACAGAGCCTGTGTGACCAGCAAGTTGCCTGGTCCTACGGATGTACAGTTTCATGACTGTGAGCCATAAAGCAGGGATCGAAGCAGCATTTTAGTGCAATGAATAAGACACGTGAGGCACTCACAGCAATTCCTGCACACACGAGGTCATCGAGAAACACAGGTTGCTCTCATTACTGCTGCAGCCATTGTATTTGGGCCTAGACATGCTAATTCATTTGAAGAATGGTAAAATCACACAAAGTAGGAAAAGCAGTGAGAACCGGTGGGGAGGGACATGGGAGAAATAAAGAGGTCACTCCTCTGCTTCCTTTTTGCACAAACTTTCCAAAAAGCATTTTTAAACCACTCTCAGAGTTGGGAATGTTGCTCAGTGTGGAGGCCCACAAATGTAAGCCCGTTCCATCTTGACTAAAGGACAGAGAGTTTGAGCTTATTTTTACTCTTCCAAAGTTGTTGATAACGGGTGTGGCTACAAACAAGAATACCTGACCTATGGTGTGGTTACTTGGTGCTTTAGATGTTAAAATGGCCCATTGAGATAGATCCACTCCATCCTGACCAAAGGTCAGAGAATTCAAGCCTATTCCTGCTCCTCCATTTTAAAATAGGAGGTTTGACATAGGGAGTGGCTGCCTACGGGATACTAAGTCTAGGGTGTATTCACTGCATATCCTGCCCAAAACATCAGAATGTTTTACTCAGGAAATAGTGACTCGATGTCTCTAGTGTCGAAACAAGTGACTGTTCTGGTTGTCCTTTGTGTCATGTTAAAGCAGTCTTTTGCCTTCTCCCCTCCTCCCCTTTTGGTATTGGTGTTTAAAAGCGTATGAAAAATAAATGCCGGCTGATTCAGTATTCGGTATTCACTGAGTTGCCCTCCTGGTACTATTCTATGTCTGTAATTCTTTTGTATCTCTGTCTATTCTGCCTAACTTTTCTGACCCACACACTTCTACCCTGGAAAGTACAAACCTATTGTGGCTGGACCACGACAAATGTCTTCCCAAAATCTGGCTTCCGACAGCTCAGTTGACAGAATGTTTGCCTAGCATGTATAAAATCCTGGGTTTGAGTCTCACCACCACATAAAACTCGGTATGGTAATACACACCTGGAATCCCAGCACTGGAGATGTTGAGGCAAGAAGATCAGGAAATTCAGGTCGTCCTTACCTATATAACAGGTTTGAGCTATGCTGGGCTAATGAAAGCTATATATTCTGCTGCATAGGGGAAAAAAAGACAGGAGAGGAAGGAAACTGACCCACAAATAGGTTGAAAAAATAGAACACAAATATTAGTACAGAGAGGAGAATAACACTGTTTACAAAGAAGTATGCTTAAACCACATTAACTATTGCATGCAATAGCCAGCAATATGCACATTGGCCGCTCATTGAGATTCGTATCATTACCCTAAAGTAATTAAACCAATGTGGATATCCTGTCTCACTCAAATCGCTTCTACCTGGAATAGCGATTACAGCTATAATCATGCTCCATTTGAAGTCTTGACTTCATGAATATGATTGAGAGCTTGTGAAATGAGGTGAGATTGGCTAGACCTTCGGGGGAGTGGAGTGATGGGCCCACGAACTGATGGCAGCCATCAATCACGGGCTTCCATGCCCCCACTCTTTCTGCTGGCTTCCAGGAATCCGTATGGAGCAAGTCTCTTGTGGAGCATTCAGCTATTCTGAGAAGCTTGCATTAAGTTGTGGTTTCCATTGATTTCCCACTCCTCTTACTCTTCAAGCTCAGTTATAGACATCCACACTTGAGCTAACATGTTCAAAAGACAAGAAGACAGGGAGGTGAGGGTCACATCTCATACATGGCTTTCTTTTCCCTGTAGGTTTTGTTTTCCTCCAAAATACCAAATTATTTTTTCTGTGTGTACTTTACTCATTTTTTATACTCTATGGAATGGTTATAAACGATATAAAGCATAAGTTCTTGTTTACCTGGTTTTAAAATACCTGGTCCTTGAATTCGGAAAGCCGGCATAGCCTCTAATAAGAATCATGATTTCCTAAGAGCAGGCTGCCAGGAAAGGGGATCTGCCAATATGGATGTGAATTTGTACAGCAGACAATGTGAGTTCCAGAGGGACGCTGGCACCTCCCAGCACACACTCCATTTTTGGGGCACTGTTCACTGGTTCCTTCCAGGAAGTCCCTGTGTTTGTATCCAGAGCCCACTGCCCATCCCCCTCCCCCACCTGCTTCTCTAAGCTTTCCAGGCTGTCCCCAATATTGGTGCTTGAACCAGAGCAGCTAGAAATAGGTGAGACCAAAGACAGACAAGTGACCTCTGAGGTTCCCCTAGCCTTTTTTTTTTTTTTTTTTTTTTTTTTGCAGAGATGGTCCTTATTGGATGTTGACCAACACAACCGCAGTCTCTCTTGGGATCATATTAAGAAGAAAAGCAGAGATTTAAAGTCTTGTATGGTTTTCTTTTAAAGTCTACTTCATGATGCTCCCCCGAGCTTGGAGTACTTTGCTTAGTGAGTTGCATGAGTGTTGGATGAGCAATTGTGCAATTTATAGACTAAGAACATAAAGCAGTTTCTACAAAAGTGTTCAACATAATTCTGGTCCACCTTCATAACCAATGAATAAAGACATATGCATAGAATTTGAATGAATTTCAGGCCTTTAACTTTTGATCAATTTAGCTAGTCCCTTAGTGTAACCCTGAGGAAATATTGTCATACTGACAGGAAGTTTAAAGGGTCCATCAGACAGGAAAAAGCCTGTATGTAAATACCAGTAGTAAGGGGTCAGATGGTGTAGCAGGTCCCTGGTACCTGGAGAGTCAGATGGTATCGTAGGCTAAATTGTGCACCTTCAAAATGTGTGAGTTAAAACTTGAACCACCTGTATTTGGAAGTTAAGCCTTTAATGAAATGGTAAAGTTTAAAAGGCAAGCATCAGGTCCCAATCCAATAGGACCTGTGTACCTAAGCAGCAATGTGGGCACACAGAGAACACAGGGGTAGACACACAGCGATGGACACGTAAGGAGGAAAGACTAAGGACACCTAAAAGCCGAAGAGAAAGGCCCAGAAGAAATGCCAGTCTCAGACTTCTAGCCTTCAGAGCTACGTTGTGTAGGCTGCCCCTTCTACATTCTGTGTTACGGAAGCCAGGCACACTATGTTCCAGGCAGTGGATAGAAGAACTCCTTTGCCAAGGGGTTGATTGTGTCCACGATCCAACTGTAATGTGCGTGTGTCTTTTCCAAGCATGCTAGTGCCTGATGAAGGGGAGAATGAAGTACGTCTGGCTGTCTGTTGTGTGAGGCAAACCCTCCAGAAGCCACAGAAGCAAGCCAAGCAATGGACTTGCTTTCTGAAGATGAATTAAGTGAGTCTCAGCAGGTAAGAATCATGTCTCAGTTTCTCAAAGAATGGTTAGTGTTTCTGTCACCGCAGTGGACTCCCGGAAGTCTCCCAAGAGGGAAGATTCTGTGTAAAAGTCAGACTCCAGATGGCTGGTGCATCTGCCAATCAAGATCAACAAGGCGAAAGCACATAGGCCCATTCAACTCACTCCATTATAGCAACCATCACATAGTGCTGGGCTCACAGAAAGTGGTCAGAAAATGCCACTTTTAGTTATTCTCATAAAAATGAAGAGGGAGACAGGCAGTGGTGGCACATGCTTTTAAACTCACATCCCTTTAAACTCAGGAGGCGGAGGCAGGCAGATCTCTGTGAGTTCGAGGCCAGCCTGGTCTACAAAGTAAGTCCCAGGACAGCCAGGGCTGTTACACAGAAAAACCCTGTCTCAAAAAGCAAACAAAAAACAAAAACAAAAAAAAAAAAGAAAACAAAAAAAAAGATCTTCCCTCCAATAGACTCAGTGTGGCTAGACGTAATTGGCATACCCAGGGTTAAAGAGAGGGAAATGGGCATGGTCTAAAGAGAAACAGACAGAACTAACCACACTGTTATTAAACCAAACCATTATTTGAAAGCCCTTCTTTCAGAAAGTGAAAAAGGAGCAAGGGCTAGATAAAGAATAGTTGTTTTCTACCCTATCTGGGAAAGAGATTATCAATGTCATAATTACCAGATAGGTTTGAGAAAGAATGCAACTGGCTCTTCTATTGTAAATGGGTCCTTTCTTTCTAAGATGATAAAGATGTGGTCAAATTTTTACCTCAATCCCTGCCCCGAGGGGATGCTCTACGCAAAACCTCTCATTCACGATGCTCAACTACTCCATCGCAATGACAGGCTTTTAGGATTCCGGGGTTGAAGCAAAAATGAGCTATTTACCCGAGGAGTTGCTAGAGTCACACCAGAAGGTTGAAGATGAGGCTACGGAGGGAGAACCCTGAGCGTCCAGCTCCTCTAAATATCTGTCTTCTACCTAAGATCCCATTCATTTACAGAGTTTCTAGCAAATAGTACTATAAATTACTTCTAATTATAATTTATAATTAAATTATAAATAAAAATATTTTATTTTTAATTGATATTTGAACTCATTTGTGAGATGTAATACTAGAAACTATTACATGTGTGCAGCATATGAAGATGAAATCAAAGTGATCTCTCTTTCTGACTCTGCAAGTCTGATTTCCGTGTGTTGAGAACTTTTCTGGTTATTTTGAAATCTATAATTAAATGTTGCAGATCATTGATAGTGTACTGTACTGTGGACATTAGTTCCCCCATCTGGTTGTATTTTCCTACTGTGGTAGTTTGAATGGGAAACGTTCCTCATCGCCTTGGGCATTTGAATACTTGGTCTCCAGTGGGGCACTGTTTTGGGGAGTTTAGGAGGTACAGTCTTGCTAGAGGAAGTATGCCACCGCCACTGAGGGTGTCTGCCTTAGTTAGGGTCACTACTGCTGTGCTGAAACACCATGACCAAAGCAACTTGGGGAGGAAAGGGTTTGTTTGGCTTTCACTTCCACATCACCGTCCATCACTGGAGAAAGTCAGGGCAGGAGCTCAAACAGGACAGGAATCTAAGGCAGGAGCTGATGCAGAGGCCATGGAGGGGTGCTGTTTACTAGCTTGCTTCCAAAGTCTTGCTCAGTCTTCCTTCCTTCCTTCCTTCCTTCCTTCCTTCCTTCCTTCCTTCCTTCCTTCCCTTCTTTCTTTCTTTTTTGTTTTTTTTTTTTTGGGGGGGGGGGTTTCTCTGTAGTTTTGGAGTTTGTCCTGGAACTCACTCTGTAGAGCAGGTTGGCCTTGAACTCACAGAGATCCACCTGTCTCTGCCTCCCTAGTGCTGGAAATAAAGGTACCTGCTTTCTTATAGAACTCAAAATCACCAGCCCAGAGTTGGCACCACCCACAATGGGCTGGCCTCCTCCATCAATCACTAATTAGGAAAATAACTTACGGGCTTGTCTACAGCCCGTCCTATAGAGGCATTTTCTTCGCTGCGATTCCCACCCTTCAGGTGACTTTAGCTTGTGTCAAGTGGACATAAAACTATCCAGACAGTGGGCTTTGGGGACTATAGCTTCACCCCTTCTGCTTCATGCTTACATTTGAAGATACAAGTTCTCAGCTTCCTAGTCCTGCTGCCAAGCCTTCTACCATGCCCACTGCTTGCTACCATGCATTCTACCGTGCCCGCTGCTCACTGTCATTCATTCTACGGTGCCCACCGCTTGGTGTCATGCCTCCTACCATGCCCACCGCTTGCTGCCATGTTTTCCCACCCATGATAAACTCTTAGCGCTCCGAAACCCCAAACCAAAATAAGCCTTTTCTTCCTTAAATTGCCTTGGGCACGGCATTGAATCACAGCAGCAGAAAATTGGGTGCCCTTTTTCCAGCCTCCCTCTGCCCCCACCGTCTTGCCCCACTTTTTCCTCCAGTACTTTCCTTCTGTATTTTACCTCTATGGAATCAACTGTTCTCACTGATATAAATGAGTACCCAGCTTACTTTAGTGAACAACCAATAAACATCCAGCAGCACGGCTGACGCTGCTATGTCCCTGTTGGGGGTTTATTTCCTTGTAGTAGATGATTGCTGGACGGTCGGCTGCCCGGATTGTGAAA
The DNA here is from genome assembly GCF_903992535.2 of Arvicola amphibius. Lineage (NCBI taxonomy): Eukaryota > Metazoa > Chordata > Mammalia > Rodentia > Cricetidae > Arvicola > Arvicola amphibius. The sequence goes on along the minus strand of NC_052047.1, from coordinate 37,990,769 downwards.
CTAATTCAGTTTCAGGGAGCATCAGCGATCAGAAAATTCTTGATCGTGTTGAAGCCAGGGATGCTCCTGGAAGTCCCAAACTACTGTCTCTGTTTCACCTGAGGAGAAGAAACAGGATGGAAGAAGGAAATGGGGGAGAAAGTTATTCCAAGCAGCAGCTCCAAAACCGAGAAGCTCAACCTTCCCTAAACTGCGTTACATTTAAGAAGGAATAATTGCGGCGGCACAGGATGATAATCTCAGCATATGGGAGGCTGAAGCAGGAGGGTTGTGAGTTAGAGGCCAGCCTGGGCTGCAACTCTAGCCTCTGTTTATAAAAAACAAAACAAGGAAAGGGAAGAAAGAGGAGGAGGAAGGGGCGGAGGAGAAGGGGGAGGTATAATCGACGTATAACAAACTTCACACGTTTAACGAGTAGAATGATGTGTTTTGATGTTCACATGCCCGTGGAACACTGCTGATTTCAGTTAAGACATGGAGCATAAGCATTCCCATAAGTTTCCTTTTACGGTAGCCTCATCATTCCTCCCACTCCCCTCTGACGTCCCTTTGCAGACAGCCCACTGACCCGGCTTTCCCTCTACGATGCTGTGAATTTTTACAAAACTAAACGGATAGAATCACAACAATCCTCGTTTTTTGTCTGTTATGTACTCTGATCGATGAACTCAGCACAGTTATTCTGAAATCCATCTAAGCTATTAGTAATGCATTTCTTTTTTTTTTTTTTTTGACTGGAGGTGTGTTGTTGTGTGGGCATACACAGTGTGTTTATCCACTTGACTTTGGAGGCCTTGGGATTTTGTTTGATATTTAGCTACTGAACACAAAGCTGCTGTGAATGCTTATTCCACACTTTGTATGGGTGTGTGTGTGCATTCTTAGTAACAGAATGGTCTAACCATAGGTTGTTTTCTTTGTAAGAAACTTACAAGCTAATTTCTGTTTCCCTAACAACCAATTATGCTTAGCATATTTATTATTATTTTGATGACATTGCTATTTAATTGTTTTAATAAAAATAAATAACCTTTAAAAACTTCATAAATGAGTTTAAGAATCTGTTTAAATCTTAAACCCAACCTTAACTGAGTTGACTGTTGCGGGAGCTCCTTCTGCTCCTTCAGCCAATAGCCGCTGAGATACCAGCCCATTGGGGCGTGGTCTCTCTTTTTAAAAATGCGGCCACTTCCCTCCGCTAGCTCTCTGGCTTCCGGCTCCGCTTCTGACGACTAGGCTCCCTTCCTGATTGCGCAGAGGGCTGTTGTCTGGGACGGTGATCTGTAAGTTTTTTCCCCTTTAAATAAATAACCATTCTATTAATCATAATTCCAAACTGGTGTGGGATTGTTTGTGATTTACGCCATCAGTTGACATTCATAGTTTTGAGGTTTTGATAGTTCTTTGTGTATTCTGCATGTTAGCCATTTCTCAGATATGAGATTACCAGATATTTTCTACAAGTTCACAACTTGCCTTCTTGTTTTCTCAGCCGTGCCTTTCTCCTGGCAGGAATTATGAATTTTGTTAGTGGTACTCAATTGGTGTTCCTTCTTTCACAGACTGCACTTTTGGTGTGAGAGCTGAAGGGTCTCTGTCTGACTCACCTCACAAAGGTTTTTCCCAATGTGTTCTTCCAGAAGTTTCAGTGTGTTTTCATGTGGGTCTGTGGTGAAATCTGAGTTAACAGAAGCATCCAGGGTAAGACCTAGTGCAAGGAGATTTTATAGTGTTTGTTCGTGGGTATGGAAGCTGCCCAGCACCCGCCTTGGAAAGACTCTCATCTCTAGACATTGCTCCCTCTCATCTCTGAGATACTTTCCTCAATTGTGGAGGCCCACAGATGTGAGCCTGTTCCACCTTGACTGAAGGTCAGAGAGTTTGAGCTTATTTTTACTCTTCCAAAGTTATTGACAACAGGTGTGGCTACAAAGAAGAAACCCTGTCCTACGGTGTGGTTACTTAGTGTTTTGGACATTAAGATGGCCCATAGAGGTAGATCCTCTCCTCCCTGACCAAACGTCAGAGAATTCAAGCCTATTCCTGCTCCTTCATTTTAATATAGGAGGTTTGACATAGGGAGTGACTGCCTACGGGATACTTGGTCTAGGGTGTGTTCACTGCATATCCTGCCCAAAACATCAGAATGTTTTACTCAGGAAATAGTGATTTGATGTCTCAAGAATTGAAGCAAGTAACTGTTCTGGTTGTCCTTTGTGTCTTTTGTCTTCTCCCCTCCCCCATTTCTGTATTGGGGTAAAAAAGCCTATGAAAAAATAAACATGGGAAGATTCCGTATTCGGTATTCACTGAGTTGCCCTCCCCGTACTATCCTATGCCTCTGTATTTCTTTCCTATCTCTGTTCCTCTACCTACCAGTTCTAATCCACACGCCCTACCCTGGAAAGTAGGACTGGAAAGTGACTGGACCACGACAGATGTCACCCCAATGTGTAGCTTAGGACACTCAATTTTGGGTGAGCCCCACCACCATGTATGCACTCATCAGGAGCACCTGCCCATACCCAGAGTCTTCTAGAGCCTTCTCTGGTTAACTGTCCTGTCTCTATGGCCCATCACCTCCACTATTTTGGCTTCCTTAGACTTTGTAGTCAAGACTTAGCTGTTGTTGTGATAAACTACTATGCCCAGAGGCAACTGAAGGAAAAAAATTTATTTGGTTCATGGCTACAGACTTGTCTATAATCTCCATGAAAGCATGGGGGCAAGAACTGGGATCTCATATGCAGACAGGAAACAGGAAGGAGGGAGGGGAAGGGAGGGGAGGAGAGAGAGCAGAAAGTAGGATGAGGCTGTGTACTCTCAAAGCCCACCCCCAGGGGCATGCTTCCTCCAGCAAGAAGTTCCACAGACTCCCTCAACAGGGATACCAACAGAGACCAAGTGCTCAAACCCAGGATCCCAAGGGTAATAGTTCTCATTCAGACCACCACTGACTCCCACTTGACTCGCCAAAACTACCATGCACTCTTCCTGGTTCCCCATCACAGCACCAGGCCTGGAACCCCTCCTCAGGCAGACACAGGCTCTTTTCCATTGTCTCTCAGCCATCAGGGATTTTCAGTTTTCTGACTCAGCAACCACTTAGCAAGCTCCAATCCTGAGAGGGAACAGGGTCCCTATTGTTCTGCGCCTGATGTTGAATATCCTGAATACTGTTGCTCCATGTGATAAATTCTCTTACGCCCTGTTATCCCATCTTATCTAGACATAGGGATTTCCTCTATTCCTTTTCTGGTTGTGGGGAGCAGGGGGGGCTTTGCTGGGAATCAAACTTAGGGTTCTCACATGTTCAGCCAGTACTCTGCCATTGGCTGTATCTCCAGCTCTGCTTCTGCTCTTTTTAGTTTTTAAACTCTCTGTCTCTCTCTGTCTCTGTGTCTCTCTGTCTCTGTGTCTCTCTGTCTCTCTCTCTCTCTCTCTCTCTCTCTCTCTCTCTCTCTCTCTCTATTTGGTAGTACCGGGGATTGCACCCTAATGCATGGCAGATGCTCTACCATCAAGCTATATCCCCAGCACTCCCTATTATTCTTTGGTTTCTTGAGACAGGGTTTTTCGGTGTAGCCCTGGCTGTCCTGGAACTTGCTTTGTAGATCAGGCTGGCCTCAGACTCCCAGAGGTCCTCCTGCCTCTGCCTGCTTAGTGCTGGGTTTAAAGGTGTGCGCCACCACTGCCACCCAGTGTCCTCCTACTATCTTTGTTTAATATCACCTTTTGAAAGTTTCCTCTATTTGTCCTAAGCATCTATAATAATACCGCAGATATTAAATCTGTGATATCACAGATCTGAGGCATTGCTGACCCTGTCTTTATCTTACCATATGAGCGAGAAAACAGCAAAGGCTAATAGCTTTGGCTGTCCATTAGCGCACCACCCCAAATCACCACACACCTCTGTGGAACACATACCTCCAGCTGGGCAAAACTAGCTAGAAGTACTCAGCTGAGTTACCCCAACCCATACACCTCCCTCCCCTGAGTCACCCCATGAACACAGAGGATTCTGGGAAGTGGGCGCTCTGCTCTGTGTGCGTTCCGTGCCTTTCAGGCTTTAGTGAGAAGAACCGCTGTGTACCAGATTCTCACAAACATCTACACGAGTCCTAACCTTCAGCATGCTCCAGAGTTTCCTAAACTCGCTAACGCTTGCGGCAGCATCCTCCAGTGACTGAGTCAGGCCAGAAACCAGCCCACACGGGTGTGCAGCCTAGCAGGAAGGGTCAAGCCTTCCCCACCCCTACCCCCACTTGCTGTGCTCAGCTCCCAAGACTCTGCTCTGCTGGGGGCCCGCTGACGAGAATGTCAGCTAGGCTAGCCTATGGTTCAAATGGCTGATGCAGACAGCTAGTCGAAGCTTTGGGTATGAGGATTTTATCAGAATTTTAAAATTCGTAGGTGGAGTTAAAGCAGTCAACAGTGTGTGGGGTATCTGAGGAAGACAAACCACCACAGACTCCATTTTCCTTTCTGACATGTTTTAATTTTGTATCCTATGTTGATGTTATAGAAAAAAAGGTGCAGATAGAAAAGAATGGAAGTTAACGGGCACAAGCCCCCGGCAAGGAGGGTCAGTAGCCACTCATAGCAACACAGGTCTGGGGCTTTTCTTACTGGTCCCCACGAAGGTACCATAGCCTTCCAGAAGAATCCTAATGCCTTCCACTCAGTTACCCAGGACAGGGCTAGTGGCTCCCCCTTTGTTAATCATTGACTGATTTACTGCGACACCAGAACATGCAGGAACAAGTGGCCATGACAGTGTCAACCAGAACAATTTTTAAAGGGGGATTTCCTTGGAAAGCTATAGCTACAGTGTAGCTTAGCTGATAGCTCGCTGGCCTAAGATGCTTGAAGCCCTAGTTCAGTCCCTAAAACACAAACTAGGCATGGTGATACATACCTGTAATCCTAGCAAGAACACCTCCTCTTGTTGTTTACTAGAAAGAAGGACCTTGGCTCTGTGCAGAGCCACAGAAGGTATGAAGTGTGAAGGTGAGTGCCCCTCAACATATAATAAAATTTAAACAGTGACATTTGGAAGGAGGAACATTCTCCTCTGTATCAACCCCAATAACACTGAGGGAAAGAATAAAATAGAACTCCAAGTGTTTGCCCTACTCAAAGTAAGTCAATTAGAGAGCATTGCTTTTTCATAAAAAGGGTGCCATAGTCACTGATTTAACTGAGTTTACAGGAGAGATCAAGGCAAACTCTACCTCATGCTGCATTCTGCATTATGAAATTATAGCTGCTGGTTAGTGTAATAGCAAGATGCCATGCCCAGGATCATCTGGCACAGTGGGCTCCAGGACAAACCTAGGAGCCTGCTGAATTTGCCTAGGCAAACATTCTACTGGAATCACTTTCAGAAGAAAACGGAGGTTTCAAATCTGAAACCACACTGTTGGGTGGGAAAATCCCCGTTTTCTCAAGTGAGAAGGGCTTTATAGAAAGATGATGGAATTTCAGAATCAATTGGCAAAGTAGAACTGGAGAAAGCTGAATTAGCATCTGTTCTATTATGGGATTGCTATTGCTCCTACGTCCCCACCCTACCCCACCCTGCCCCACCCCACTCACTCCACCCCTCTTCGCCAACGACCGCCAAATAATTCTCAGCAACCTCCTTCTAGAACTGGCTTTGAAGTTCCCTGCACACCTGTGTAGATTATAAAACAAGGAGACTGAGCTTCCACACCCAAACTCTAAATTCACAATGCCCCTCACAGTTAAGACGTGCCCTCCAGCGTCTTGTGTAAAAGTTAAACCCAAGCTTGATCTAATCTCCTGAAGCGGTTAACCCTTGCCCGGATTTAGCGCACGGTCCCAGTTAGGGAGAGGGAAGTCTCTGCTTCTAGTTAGTTATAACTGTCTTCGGAAACCATCGGGGTAACAAGCCTTTGGGATGGATGCCCGCCCGCGGAAGCCCAGCAGATGATCTGGTGAGCCCTTATTCTTATTAGTTCCCTCTTCTGGGGCTAGGCATAGTTAAAGATGTACGCTCCCCCACCCACCTCTTTAGCGTCTTGGATTTTGAATGAGGTTGTAAAAGGACCATTCTCTGGGTTGCTCCTGGCACAGTTTTGTCCCTACTCTTATTCCGTCCAAGGACCCCCTCAACCCTCATCCTGTAGGAGGAAGCATTCGAGAGCGGCTTTCAGTACTAGGCTAGGTCTAGGTTGGGTTGGAGTAAAGAGAGCAAGCAGCTGGAGTTGGGGCCCTCAAAGATCTGCAGTACCGGCTGGGCACAGACAAAGGGAAGTACCGGGAGGGAAGCTTGATTTGGAGCCAAAAGTTTGCCTCCGGCAAGAAATGCCTCCCAAACCTCCAGCTGGGGCGGGACCGGGTCCTGGCTCAGCCAGCCCAGGTCTTGCAGGTGCTGGCAGGGAAGTGGCTGCACCTGGCTCGGGAGGGCGTGCCAGAGGAAACCACAGCAGGCACCTGGTTCTGATCCCATGCCACACCCTGACCCCTCTGGTGAACTCGCTGCTCCTTCTGTGGAGTTCAAGGGTCTCTCTCTTCCCAGTCCACTTCTCAATCTGGCTTGGCTATGGCCCTGGACCTTCTACCCTCACCCCCAGGGTCTAAAACCAATCTAATTCAGATCCCTGCAAGGGCTCTCTCCTCACTCCTGAAGAAACAGAATTCTTTCCTTTCTTGGCCCCAAACCTATTATTTCTCAGCCTCTAGTTTAAAACAGCAGAAATGGCAGTAGGTTCTATCTTGATAGAAAGAATCCAAGTCTCTTCTGAAAGAACTCCTTGGTTCCTTTGGGAAGGCACCCGCTGTGCAAACATGAGGTGAGAGGAGGTCAAAAGAGGTGATGTATGTCTGTAACCCCAGGTCATTGGTCAGTCAGCCTAGCTAAGACAACAAGCTCCAGGACCAATGATAAATGCTGTCTCAACAAACCAAGACAGAGAACAACAGGAAGCTATGTGTTGTGGAGCTCTGCCCTCCATGGGTGTATGCACACAAGTGCACACATAAACACATGTACAAGACAATTAATATAATAAATAAAAGAACTCTTTGCCACAGTGCCTTTAATCTTGGGTTCTGGTTTTTATGCCCAGGCAGGAAGGATGATATGCCAGAGACTTGGCCAAGATCCTCAGTGAATTTTAATATCCCCGATGATAGATCCTGTGTGAATGCTAGGGACCACTTCCCATCAGTCCTTCTGCCCTTCTCTGGTCTTCACCCTTTGGGTTGGCTAGATCTGTATGTGAGCCTAAGAGGTCACCTGAAAGTCCTTTCCCCTGCTCCTGGCGAGCTCCCACACTCCCTCCCAACTATGCCCATCCTATTGGGCATGCCTGGTGATGGACACACGAACTGGAGATGGCTGAGGTACAAGCAAAACTACATCACATGCAACGTTTTCTTATAAATTGGACCCCACACACTCTGGTTTTCTTTCTAGAAGAGTATATATCCTATCCTTCATCATTTCCAGGGTTTCTGAGCTCTGTGTGTAGAATTCCCCATACCAGAAAATAAAAATGATATACAGTTTGCATATACTGATAATTTCAAGGCACCCATGGAGTGCCTAAATCCCTCCAAGAATGTTGAGTTAAGACCCTCCTTAGGGTAGTGGAATACATGTGCTATGAAAGCAGAAGGGGGATTGCTATTCGAGAAGATAAAGGGGGCCAACAAGAGCAGAGTAAGGGAATCATGAGGGCATCACAGAGAAGGGAGGATAAGGATGCTGCTGTGAACCCCATTATGTTATACTAACACACAAAAAAGTCAATAAGGATTGATTGATTCTTTTAATTGACTTAAACTCACTGGGCATTTCCTGCCATTTTGATTCAATGCTATTTTCTAGAACGGTCTCCTGGTTTCATGCAGTTCTTCTTCCCAGTCTATAACACCACCTGCATTGTCACCAGCACCATCCCCGTGGCTGACGTGCTTCACCTGGGCTCCATCTTCCATCCTAGGCCCTTCTTTTAGATGAAGTCACAGGGGAAATCTAAGTTGGCTGACCTGACATTCAAAGGAAACTTTTAAAGCAAGAGAGCATAAAGCGATCTCACCACAACAAAACCTTTGAACATATTAAATAAACATAGTAAATAAGTCTACATAAAGCATGTGAAAACACATCTTGAGGTCTCCCTTCATGATCGTGGTCGGACCTTAACAAAGGAAGGGGCTGGAAGTTTGGGAATCATTAGCCCCTTGTGAGTCTCATCTTTGCAGAGGAACTCAACAAAGCAAACCTCAAGCTGTCCTGCCCCTGAAGACCCTGCTCAGAGAGCCGCCATCTGTTTGGAAGATTAGGAGATTTACTTAGTTATATATATGTAACTCAGAGTTCCCATAGCTCCAAGTTCTCAGAAAACCTGCTGCTACTGATGAGGACAGCCGCAAAAGCTTATTTTGATTAGATTTTTAATTGATGGCTCACTACTTAATTAAGAAGGATCCCTTGGAGTGAAATTCCAAGTAAACATTCTTTCTTTTATTAATCTGCCCTGCCAGATAGCACAGGGAGGGACGAGACAAGTCTGTAGGTTTTCATTCTCCGGAGAGGATACAAAGATGACTTCGGGTTCTGATCTCTTCCTGTGAAACTGTCTCATTCTCTGGGATGCGTGGTGCCTTTTCTTCCAGGGTCTCTAGGGCCTTTTCCCATTTTTATCATTCAACTCATTTAGGCCCAGCAACACGGGTGGGTGAGATGACCCAGCAGGTTAAGACACTGGACGTCAAACCTGATGACTGAGTTTGATCCCTGAACCCTTATGGTGAAACAAAAGGACGCCCAAACCTCCATACATAGGCCACGACAAGCACAGACCCCCCTCCCCTGACAAAGTGAATAAATTAAAATTTTAATTCAGTGCCATTTGTCAAGCAGCTGCTGTGCACCTTTGCAAGGACTCAAAAGAAACAGATTACGACCGTCTACTGTGGACTCTCAGGTAAAAAGTTAGCACAAGGGAAAATAATCCAGAAAGAAAGATCCAGCGATGAGCATTAATGCAGCTTGAAATGGGCTGGGGTGAGTTTCTCAAGAGGCACCTCAAGTGGGTTTGAGTAGTCATGGTATCAGCACAGAACTGCACAGAGCTGGACATTTCCTGCCCCTTATCCCATTCCCCCAGTTTGGAGCCGAGGATCTTGACCACGTGACCATGAGCCTTGTTTGTGATGCCTTCCTTTGCCTGAATCACATCTCATCCTTCATAGCACCTGTTGGTTACCTGTCTTCATTCACACCTTCGTAATTCCTGTTGAATGCCTTCCCTGCAACAGGGACCATAAGAAAAGGGACCATGTGCTCATCTTCTTTGGTGATTAAATTGGCATCAAGAGGGAAGAGAGGGGACTGAAAACTAGAAACTAGAGAGAGAGTGATAATAAACACAGAAAAACCACCATTCCATCTTAGATCTGACCTTAGAAGGTACCCATTTTCTCCTCTACTACATTGGCCTTTGTTGTGGAATAGTATTTTAACATTGTGAAGATGTATTGCATTTGTTTATGCTGTATTTGTTTAATTCTGAAAAGATGTGTGTAAACGGAGACCGCTCATTCATTTCCTGGCCACCCAGACCCAAATAATCACACAGAAACTGTATTAAATACAACAGTGCTTGGCCAATGACTCAGGCATATTTCTAGCTAGCGCTGACATCTTGAATTATCCCATTTCAATTAATCTCTGTATCACCACAAGGCTGTGGCCTACTGCTAAGGTTCAGGCATCCATCTTCTCAGCAGCTATATGGCATCTCTTTGACTCTGCCTACTCTCTCTCTCTATCTCTTCCAGACTGGCTGTATTCTGCCCTTCCGTAGGCCAAAGCTTCTTTATTAACCGATGGTAATAAAACATATTCACGGCATATAGAGGGGAATCCCACATCAGGTGTTTCACCTTGCTTGCCTAAGGTATCTGATTGGTCTAATAAAGAGCTGACCAGCCTATAATTGGACTAAGACAGGTTGTAGTTTCTCAGGAAAGCTAGGAGTGGCTCCTTCCTCTAACTAAAATACTGTTAACCTCCAGAGCAGTTTTGGGGGACAAATCCCCCAGTCTGATGAGAGCTATCAGCCTACCAGAGGCTGATCCCAGGTCCTGCTCTTGACCCTAACCTCTCCTCTCTGGCTCTGAGCTGGGACAAGCTCTCTTATTTGTATTAAGTTCTTCTCTCTGATGACGGATAGTGGTCATGCACGGCACTATGCTCAGCTTGGGGTAAAGGTCCTCCAGTCATCGAAGTTTCTCTTTTGAGTTGTATTTTGCATGTGAAGCCCAATGGAACAACAGAGAACACACAGGAGGGAAAGTGCCTTTGAGGGTCTTGCTCAGGAGCTGTTCCTGCTCCTGACACTGCCCTGCCTCCCAGGGAGAGGTTCCTAGCTACCTGCTTCTTTTTTCCTGGACACCTTGTGCTTGTGCATCACCTGGCCTTCCTGTTGTCATACCTGCCCAGAGTCCACTGTAATCTTCACCCCAGAGGGAAGCAGGTGTAAATGGAGGAAGGGTTGGGAAACCAAGCACGTACTCCCTACATTGTAATAGGGCCGAGCATAGCAATAGACATCCTTGCCCCAGGCTGTGTAGTGTGGAGCTCGGCGGGCAGGCCTGCTTTTTGTCCTGCCCGGCTCCCTCTTGGTTAGCTTTACCTGAAATAATTACACGGAAACTGTATTCTTTTAAATACTGCCTGGCCCATTAATTTCAGCCTCTTATTAGCTAATTCTCACATTTTCTCTAACTCATAAATAATAATCTGTGTAGCACCACAAAGTGGTGCCTTACCAGGAAGTTTCTAGCGTACATCCATCTTGGGCTGGAGCTTCATTGTGTCTGTCTCCCTGAGGAGAGGCACGGTGGTCTGACTAACTTAGGAGAGGCATGGCATCTGACTGAGCCATCTACCTCACTTCCTTCTTCCTGTTCTGTCTACTCCACCCACCTTAGGCCGGTCTATCAGATGGGCCAGGCAGTTTCTTTATTAGTTATCCAATGAAATCATCAGATAGATAGAAGACACACCTACATCATTTCCCCTTTTCTGTTTAAACAAAAAAGAAAAGCTTTCACTTTAACATAGTAAAACTACATATATATATAAAACTACATATAAAAAAAGTTATAAAGCAAGAATTACAGTTACAATATTTATATCTATTTTATCTTTTATCATAACAATGGAAAACTATAACTATCTATCCATTCTTCAACTCCATCAAAGACTCCAGAAAGATATAATATTACCTAAGTAAATAAGAAATAATCAACTTCCAAACTCTAGAAATCACAGAGACATCTTGCTACCTGGACAGTCACCCAAAGTTCTTTTGTACCATTGGGGCATCCATCTTCGGCCTACAGGCCCATAAGTATCCAGCAGACATTTCCATGAAGCAGGAAATTTTGAAGGCAGTTCAGTCAGTATCTGTTGTGTCCTGTAGAATGTCTCACAGACTCTTTCAGGAGTCAGGAACCCCAAAGAATCATCTCATATTTAGGCAAATTCAGCAGTCCTCTCTCTGTGGGTTCTTTGTGTCCAGTTTCTGCAACAGTCCAGGCAAGAGCAGTTTCTTGCCCAAATGGCTATCAAACTCAATAAGGAGCCTCTTCGATGCCCATCTTCCTCTTGAAGTAGATTGGTGCTGCCAGGAGCAGACATGTCTCATTGTCATGAAAAGTCCTAAGTTATTAAGACATTTAAAATGCAATATTCTGTAGTCTTTGGAAGATAGGAAGTATGCCTATCTAACTGAAATGTATCTCTATATATCTAGAAAATCTAACTAAAATGACTACAAGCTTAACTAGTATCAATGATTATTCATTAACAACCTATATTTCCTAATTATACATTACATTTTTAAATGAACTACACAATCACGATACCTTAATCAAGATCAGACATACATATACATATAACAAAATTGACCTTAAAATCTATACCAATGCAAATTATTCATATCTATATCATATCCCCCTTTAAATGTAAAAGAACATTTATAAACAATATTTGGGAATGTGGGCGCAGTTATTTCTCTCCAAACTGCTTCCTGCTGAATGGGGACGCTGTTAATCAAATCTTTCATGGTGTAACCTGTGTGCCAGGTTCATCTCAGTCATCAGTTGAGTGAAGTAATTTTCTGAAGTTGTTCACAGCAACCTTTCAGGAGGCCGTGGTCTATCATACCATATTGGGATAGATGCAATCCATAGGGTCTCATTTTCTGTAAAAATAAAAGAAGAATCTCTTTTCCAAAGTATCATATCCTTAGATCCAAATTCTGAAGTCAAAGTATTTTCAAAATATCTATCTTGGATTAGTTCAGCAGCATTTGTAAACAAATATCTTTTAGCAGCTGTTGCTTCTTCCTCAGCATTCAAACAGTTCAAAGAGAGCACAATAGCATATAGTATCAAGATTCTCTGTGTATTTTCCATCTTTGTGCAGCTTTATTTTAACCTCTATTTTGTTTATTTTTACTTTTATTTTTTGAGACAGGTTCTCTTTATATCTTTGTCCTGGAATAACTCTTTAGACCAGGCTGTCCTTGAACTCACAGAGATCCACTGTCTTTGCTTCCCAAGTGCTGGGATTAAAGGTGTGAACTCACGGAGATCTGCCTGTCTCTGCCTCCCAGGCATTCGGATTAAAGGCGTGTGTTACCACACCTTGAAGTCACAGAGGTCAATCTACCTTTGCCTCTCAAGTGTTGGGATTAAAGGTGTGTACTACCACACCCAACTGCTTCCTTTTTTTTTCTTAAGAACTTTAACTTTTAGCCTGCATATATTTCCAACATATTGTAAACCATTTTGACGTTTTCTTCGACTTTGAATCTTTCTTTTATTGTATATCTCTCTTTTTCTGACTATATGAGTCTTTAATTTACCAAACAATATCAGTAGGACTAAAGCCGTGACTTTGGCGGCTAGATCCAGCCCATTCCCTAGCTTTCCAGCCTCGTGGCAGAGGTACCACAACTCTTTGGCGGTTCAAGGTCCCTGCCAGCAAGCAAGCTGCAACAGTGTTAAACAACAATCAAAAGCTCCATAGTCAGGACCGCCTGCTTGAAAGAGAGTTTGTCCTGGCAGTACAGACCAGAACGCCAGTATTTTAAAACAGCACAACCTTTTTCCTGCTACTGCTGACAACCGAAAAACACATGTTCAGACCCGAGAAATTGCTGCTACCAAGAAGCCATGCTTTACTCTATTCTTTCCCAAGCTTTCTCAAGCTTTCTGTGGATTCAGGTATCCACGTGGGCGCCATTCTGTAGTGTGGAGCTCGGCGGGCAGGCCTGCTTTTTGTCCTGCCCGGCTCCCTCTTGGTTAGCTTTACCTGAAATAATTACACGGAAACTGTATTCTTTTAAATACTGCCTGGCCCATTAATTTCAGCCTCTTATTAGCTAATTCTCACATTTTCTCTAACTCATAAATAATAATCTGTGTAGCACCACAAAGTGGTGCCTTACCAGGAAGTTTCTAGCGTACATCCATCTTGGGCTGGAGCTTCATTGTGTCTGTCTCCCTGAGGAGAGGCACGGTGGTCTGACTAACTTAGGAGAGGCATGGCATCTGACTGAGCCATCTACCTCACTTCCTTCTTCCTGTTCTGTCTACTCCACCCACCTTAGGCCGGTCTATCAGATGGGCCAGGCAGTTTCTTTATTAGTTATCCAATGAAATCATCAGATAGATAGAAGACACACCTACATCAAGGCTGCCACACCGCAGCACCTGCTCTGAGCAGGTGACACACAGCCTCTCACCCAGTGCTGAAGCACTGCCTAATGCGGGTTCTGTAAAGGTTGCAGTACCTTGAGAGTTGCTGTGGTTCACTGTAGGGGTGGAGACCAGTGGAGGAGGAAGAGTGCCTGCTCGCTCAAACCCTACCTAGCCCTGCCCAGGCTATCTGGTCCAGAGGCCAGAGAGAGGGAGGGCTTGGGAACAAGTGGACTGTACTCACGCAGTCTGAATCAAAGGGCAGATGAATGCTAAGAGCTGGCTGGCTGCTACCCTTCAAGCATTCATGCGTTCCCAGCATGACATCAAATAGCAAATTAATGGGGTGAGGGTGAGGGGGCGGAGTTAGCCCTGCTAGGAAAGGGCTTGTCTTGCAGGCATGAGGACGTGAGTTCAATCTGCAGAACCCATGTGAGCAACCTGGGCATGACAGTATCTGCGTGTGATCCCAGCTGGAACCCCGGGCTCACTGTTTGGCCAGCCTGGTCTACGTGGCGAGAATGACACCCAAGGTTGTCCACTTTCCAGGGAAAAACAAAGCATGCACATTTATGTGTACACACATGGACAGACAGACAGACAATTTAAACATTAAAAAAAAGTCCCACGGCCGGCAAAGAGAGGTTCAAAGGAAAGAGCCTTATATTTTAATAATTCTAATATACTTTTGTCCTGCTCTTGAACGAGGTAATTTTTAGTTTACCTTGTGCCCTTAAAGTCATGCAGTTGGTCCTGTTTGTTTGCCAGAGGACTTGTCGTCTGCCCATTTGCACCGGCTCTTAACTGCCTCTGAGGGAAGCCTCCAGTGGGCAGTCCTTTCACAGAGTAAATATGATTGACACTCTTTCAAGCAAATGAAAGACCAAGCAAGGCCTCTCCTGGGACTGTAGCTCCACCCACTTCTCCAGTATTCTTTGTAGTCTTAGGCTCCCGAGGGAGGGCTGGATAAGGTTTTTAAATGTGTTCTAAGAGTTACCCACAATCAGAATATATGAGCAGTGCTAATTGGATTCAACGAACTATTAATAAACGTCGGGGGTAGAGCGAAGAAGTAGGGATAGACTGGGGCTATGATCATGTGATCAAATGTATGAAATCCTCAAAACATTAACAAAAATATTGCTTTAAAATAAAAAATTAAAGAGTTTTTCTGTTATAATTGTATTGGAAAAGAGAGTATGTCTTATCAGTACTAAATGAGAAGTAAAATATATCTTATTAAACTGTTTAAAAAAAAAAGAAAAAAGATAAAAAATTATGGGAACAAGAAAAATGACTCAATGGGTAAAGGCATTTACCTCCACGCCTGAAGAGTTCAATCCCCAGGACCCACACAGCGGAAGGAAATAATCAACTCCCGCAAATTGTTCTGTGACCTCTACATGCTGTGGCAACCCCTCCCCCCCACACAAATAAATAAACAAATATTGTGAAGTAAATTTTTAAATTATGTGTGTATGTATTATTCACACATAAATGTTAAATATATGCACAGGCGTTCATACATGCAACATTTCTTACACTGTTCTGAATATGTGTGTGTGTGTATGTGTGTGTGTGTATACTAATTCAATCACCATAGCAACTCTGTGGAATTGGTTCCATGCTGGCTTTCTCCTTTTATAAAATAAACTTTAAATTTTATATTTTCATTTATTTTTATTGTATGAATGGTTTGCCTTGTGTGGTGGTTTGAAAGAAAATGGCCCCCAAAGGGAGTGGCACTATTAACAGACACAGCCTTGTTGGAGGAGGTCAGTCACCGTGGGGCTTCCCTCGGTGGGGCAGTTAGTCCAGTTTCTGTTGTCTGCAGGATGTAGGACTCTCAGCCAGCACCACGTCTGTCTGCATGCCACCACGCTTCCCACCATGGTGCTAATGGACTGAACCTCTGAAGCTGTCAGTGAGCCACCCCGTTAAGAGTTTCCTTGCTAGGAGTTACGGTAGTCATGGTGTCTCTCCACAGCAATGGAAACCTTAACTAAGCCACCTTGCATGGCTGTCTGTTTACCCTGGTTGTGCTTGGGATCTGCGAAGGTCAGAGGAGTGTATCAGATCTCCTGGAACAGGAGTTACAGGCAGCTATGAGTCACTGTGTGGTTCTAGGACTCAAACCCAGGTCCTCTACAAGAGCAGCCCAGTGCCCTTAGCCACTGAACTATCCTTTTTCTTCCTTTTTATTTATTTATTTTTTCAGACTGTCTCGCATAGTCCAGGTTGTCCTCAAACGTGCTAATGTACTATGTAATCAACGATGGCATCGAAATTCTGATCCTCCTGCCTCTACTCCTTCAGAGCTAGGGCTTGCAGACACAGGTACTACCCCTGGTAGTGTGTGGGGTGGAGTGCCGGGCTTGTACTCCAAGGTAAGAAATCGAACAACTGAGTTATTCTTCCAACCCCAACAACAGATGTGTGTGTGTGTGTGTGTGTGTGTGTGAGAGAGAGAGAGAGAGAGAGAGAGAGAGAGAGAGAGACAGAGAGAGAGAGAGAGAGAGAATGTATGTGATACTGAATGTGTGAAGCCAGGGCCTTGTGTATGCAAAACAAGCTCTTGACCACTGAGCTATATCCCCACCCCTGATTTCCACTTTTTCACGAGAAAATGAAGGTACAGAGCAATAAGGTGATTTGCTCCAAGTAACAGGTGTAATACGTGCTGGCGTCAAGATTCAAACTCAGATCTAGTCCCTGACTTTCACCCAAACAACACTTTGAGGTTTAAAAAAAAATGCAGTGGAGAAATAACTGAGAAAGGGAAGGTACGCAGGAGTGTAGTAGTGCTCCCCGCCCCCACCCCCAACAGGAGGCCACGCCTGGGTTTTAGAAGAAAGCAGAAAGAGCAGCAGGTTTCTGCATCAAAACCTGGGGTGGGCCAGGCCCTCTGTCTCAGCACGTTATTGGGCTGCACGCTCTCCTTTGGGAATTCCTTCACTTGGGTCAAGGACTGGGGAATGGGCCTGACCTGCTCGTTGGTGCAGAATGTTAGCATGAACAGAGGCCCAGCAGACGCTCTTCTGAGGGTCTGACCCCACCCAGGTCCTGCCCTGCTTTCCCGAGACCCTTAGGCTTCTCCACCCTTGCAGTGCAGGTCGCTGCTTTCCTGCATGCCTAGGCAGGTCGGCTGAGATCATCTCTGACCAGTTCTCCCGCCCAGCACCCAGAGGTTTTGGCCCAACTACCAGAAGGGCCTGCAGTCTGCCCTGAGGCACAGCCTCCTTCACTCGGCCACACCCTTTCCATGTTCCTTCTTGGCAGAGGATGTTTTCTTTGGAGCTAAGTTAGTGCTCCCCGGGGCTTTGGAGAAAATGTATTTCCCTGCCTAAACCTACTTCTAGTCCCTGCAGAGGAGCTCAGAGCCGGCATGACTCTGGCAAAACGATAAACAAAAAGCACCAATGGGAACTTAGCAAGGGTCAGGGCAAAGGCCCACTTTCTGGATCTGGTCCTTACCGTTTCCCCAGATGCCGACAGTGCTGCAAAAACTAAGCCCCCCCGCCCCCATCACCGCTGGATGCAGGGCCAACTTCATAATCGCTGCTTTGAAACGTTACTGAGTTCTGAGCAGAGTCTGGGACAACCGGCTCGCAAACTACAAGCAATTATAAGCTGGCCCTGCGAAGATATCTTAGTTATAGCGGAGAGCAAATTAAGGAAGTACGATTATATTTTCGTGTCAAGATTTTCCTTAGGGGCCAGAGAGATGGCTCAGAGGATGAAGATTATTGCTGCCAAGCCTGGGGACTTGTGTTTGATGCCCAGATGCACATTGTAGAAGAAGAAACTTGACTTCAGCGAGTTGTCCTCTGACTTCCACACGCACACCACCAGAAATTCATGTCGCCCCCCCCCCACACAATCAATGTAATTTATATTTTAAAGAAGGTTCTCATCAATTTCCTGTTTCCAAAGCGTTCAGCTTTAACACTGTGCCCCTTCAGTGGACCATGACACTTGTTAGACAGATCTCACACTTAAGCCCTAAACCCACACATATGATGAATCTCTAAAATGGAGATGTCAATGCCCTAACTTGGTTGTTACATATTGTATCCAAGTATCAACCTATTATACTGCATCTAGTCTATGTAACCATTGCACATTGATTCAAAATAAGGAACTGGAGAGATGGTTCAGTGGTTAAGAGCACTTACTGCTCTTGCATTGCAGAGGATCTGGGTTCAGTTCCCAGCACCCACATTAAGTGGACCACTACAGATTTAGGGTTATCTAGTGCCCCATTCTGAGATCCAATAGTACCTGCATGGATTTGGTGCATGTAAAGTCATACAGGCACAAGAGTACACACACACACACACACACACACACACACACACACAAAGAGACATATGCTTACTCTTACACACACATACACTAAAAAATCTAAAAGAAATAAATTTAAGAAAAATAAGAATAAGCACATTTTATTCTTAAAAAACAGTATCCTCCCATTATCCCCCGCAGCAGTACTTCTGGTCTCAGTATTCTCAGTCCACTGCTAGGGAAGATTGTTGGAAAGATGCGTATTAGAGAATGCTTATCCTGCACTCCCAGGAGGCTATCTGGAGAGGCAGGTCAGGAGGTGCCAGGTGTGCTGGGTGGCCTCACCTCATGTTTAGTAATGGATTAATAGGTTATTCACGGAGACAGCCTGAGTATACTCCTATGTATACATGTGTCCAGATGACACAATGTTTTAGAAGGCATTTTAGACATAAATACAGCTAGAATCTTATAGTACAGTAGGGCTAACTAGTACCTTGACAAGAGCATGGCAGTGTTGATTTCAAAGGTATCTAGAGTTCAACATCTGGATGCTGTGGTAGTTTGAATGTCATTACTCCCATAAACTCATAGGGAGTGACATTAATAGGAGGTGTGGCTTTGTTACAATAGGTATGGCCTTGTTGGAAGAACTGTGTCATTGTGGAGGTGGGCCTTGGGGTATTATATATGATCAAGCCATACCCAGTGTCCCCAAACACTTCCAGTTGTCTGTGGGTCAGGATGTAGGACTCTTGTCTTCTCCAGTACCACATCTGCCTGTGTGCCACCATGTCACACCATGGTGATAATGGTGTAAGCCGCCCCATTAAATGTTTTCCTTATAAGAGTTGGTGTAGTCATGGCATCTCTTCACAGCAATAGAACCCCTAAGACAGAAGCTTAATGGAAAAAAATACAGTAATGCTCACAATTGGACATTTTTAATTGTTTTTCTTGAGCTATATATTTTTCTCCACTACTCTCCCTTCCTCTCCTCTCCCTTTCTACCCTCTCCCATGATCCCCACACTCCCGATTTACTCAGGACATTTGTGTGATGTGGCTTCCCGGAGCTGGGATCTCAGCACTGTCAATGGAAGGTAAGTGACGCAGGGCCCACCTAGCCGAAGCTCCATTCATGACCCACCCTCTCCCCACCTCCACCTGACTGTCCCAAATGAAAACGGCTTCCCTCTGTTAGGAATTTTTCTCTTTTGGGACAAATCCATGGAGGTTACTAAACCTATCAAGCGGTATAATACTGTAGTCTTGAAATCTTAATAGCCAACTAACAGAAAATGGGGTCTTCCCTCTAGAAGCCAGTCCTGGGGTGGAGGAAGGAAGCAGCCCTGTTTCTGTTATCAGAGCCAATTTCTCACATCCTGGAGGCAGCTCCGCCCCATTAGAAATGATGGATCCTCCAGATGGTCCCTTGGGAGAAAAGATAAAAGAGAACCAATAGGTATAAGGCTAAAACCATCCGAGCTGGAAGACTATAATAGACACCGCATTTTGCCCCACACTGACTCTCATCTGCCTGCTCTACCCACTTCAGGCAGACCCCAGAGGCTGGGCATTGTTTTTGTTAGCTCACATTTTAAACAACTGTATTATAGAAACATGACATATATTTTACATACATATGTTTCAGGCCCCATTTTCCATTATTTGGTCATTAAGATTTTAGGACTATGACCTTATATGGCATGATGGGTTTAGTAATCTACATGGATTTGGTCAAAAAGAAAAGAACTGGTCCAAAAAACTGGCCCTGCCATTTCCTAGCTGTGATGACCTCAAGCAGACGATTTCTCTGACCTCAATTTGCATATTGTTCATTATCCCAGGCATCCAATTGATTATGTGAAAATTAGATGGGAACTCAATTCAAAATGATAGACACACAAAATACAGAAAACACAGCACAAACTTTCCAAAATTAAGAGGAAAAAAAAAACAAAACCAGGTCAATCTCTGAGTAGAGCTGGGGACTTAACTATCCCTCTGCCAGTAGCTGAGAGGCTCAACAGTCAGAAAATCAATAAAGCTGGAGCTGGCATGAGCTTCCCTGTCAGTCTACACAAGTGGATGCATGCTTCTGGAATGTTCTGTCCAAAAACAACATGTCCTTCTCAAAATCACTTGGGACAGGCAATGAGAGAGACACCCTGCGCAGTGAGGAGATAAGCAGAGTACTGATCATGTCTGAAAGCTTGAAAAGGTTTGTTTCAAAATACATTGGTTAAAAGCAGGGAAAAGGGCCAGGGAGATGGCTCAGTGGGCTAAGGTGTTTGCCACCAAGCATGATGACCTGAATCCAGTCCCTGGGTCTCACATGATAGAAGTGAGTTATCCTCTGACCTCCATGTATGTGCCGTGTGCATGTGCAAGCACACATACAAATACACAAATGTAATTAAACATCTTTTTTTTTAAAAAAAAGAATTGTCCCTTTTTGTATAAACAAGAGCTGGAGATTTATCTCAGTTGGTAAGCACTAGCCCAATGTATACAAAACTCTGGGTTTGATGCCTGGAACCCCATAAACCAGGCATGGTTGTGCATACATGCAATTCCAGCACTCAGGAAGTGGAGGAGGACTGGAAATTCAAAGCTATCCTAGGCTACATAGCAAGTTTGAGTCCAGCCTGGAATACATTATATTTCATTTAAAAAAATCAAACCAGAAATTATGCCAACCATTTTTCAAAAGTCATGGGGAATGTTTAGGCACTAGACATTCATTAGTCCCAATCTTACAAACAATATTTATAAATATTGCTGTGTACATTTTCCTGAATTCACTATCAACGAGCCAGCAATGTCTCTAATGTAGTGGGTTATGACAATGTTTGAATAAGCTACTTGATATGATGATGATGACATGCTTATTGCAAGAATTAACTTATGTTATTTTCCTCACCGATTCATACCAGGGACTCTTAAGGAAGACGTCTCAAATTATTCACTTATCCTCAGGTAGTTTGGTAAACCAGACTCTATCATTATTCACCATCTTACTGAAGGAAGTTGAGGCCCAGAGCAATTCATTGGTTCTTCGTGCAATCTGTCCACAGAATCTTAGGAGAACAAATCCCAAATCACATTTTGGCTTCTTTTAACTCCAGCTTTCCTGGATGAGATTTCTAGTCACATGTTGGGGAGGAGAAGATAGCTCCCTGACCTCTGTTTTGAAAGCCATGGTTCCCCAAGGATAGTCTCATTTTACTTAGTACTCTGCTAATTTTCTAGAATTTTTATGATTGTTTTAAGTCAATTGTATTTGTAGGTGTGTGTGTGTGTGTGTGTGTGTGTGTGTGTGTGTGTGTAAGAGAGTGTGTATGTGTGAGTGTGAATTGTGTTGGTATGAGTGTGTGTGAATGTCTGTGGGTGTGAGTGTGTAAGAGAGAGTGTATGTGTGAGTGTGTGTGTGTAAGGGAGAGTGTGTGTGTTCCTATAGAGCAAATGGAAGCTTTAGAAAGAACTGTAAATCCACTGTCATTCTCTTAATATTGGGGTTGTTCATCCTTGATGCTCACTATCCTACCAAGTTGGAGTCATACCTAAGCTGGGCACTTACTCCTGCCCTCCCTCAGCCCCCCGCCTTGCGTCCACATCCACTGCCTTTGACTTACAGACTCTTCTCGATGCTATCAGGCAGAACCTTTAGAGTAGTGAGTATTCCAAACAGGACAAACTTCCCCTTTCTAAGCAGAGTGATTTCTAGTTTTGTTCCTTTTAGCAGTGACCTGCTTAATGGAAGCAGGATGACTGTTTTACAGACTCGAGAAGCAGAGCAGACCCTTTTCATCTGGGGAAAACTGACTACTGCACAAAGGAATCCTGAGGAAGACCCGGCTCCCATCCGGCAGGTGTTCTCCCGGTCCCAGTCCCACCCTCCTTGGGCATGGCACACATTGGCAAACAATGCTAAGATCTCTGCCTCCACTCCCCCAGTTTCCTACTTGGCCCCAGGTCCTTGGCTCCATTAGAACAGAGTTTACATTCACTATGAGCAGGTTATAAAATGATGAAGTCTTATTTTTCATTTGGGCGTTTGTTTGGCACGGGATCAGCCCAAACCTTGTTTTTCCACAACATGTAGTGGAATCGCTATTTAATTATCCCATTGGAGCAAGAACAAGGTGAAGAACATGTTTAGATTCAGCAGATAATCAATGACCAAAACGGGCTGAATTCTGCCTACATTTCTTTTTCTATAGTATTAAGAAAGTCTAATTCTATGCCTAAAAAAAAAAAAAAACCCAAACACTAAAGTTGTTACACACCATTTATGTATGTAAAATGAAATGCTGAGCAGCTTTGGGCAGTCTAGGGACATACTTTTCAGCAAAATCAAACATAGCACTGGTCTAGCCTGGGATGGTCTACATTTGGCCACCCCTATCCAGGGTTGTGCTAGTGTTGTGGTGGCCCCCCTCCCTACAAAATGCCAACTTCCCTGATATTCACTCTTGTCAAAAGGCAACTGACTCTCAGGTGTTCTGGTTGGGGTTCACAGACTGCTTCACTGTGCTTAAAGTGGAGTCACGCAGGAGTAATTGAGCCTGGTGCAGCCAAGCCCAGGAGAAGCGGTGCATTAGAGAGACTGCCACCACCAGGCCCAGCCCAGCCCAGCCCAACCTCACCCAAGGCTTGGCCCCAGCCCCACCTAATCAAGCCACTAGTTGTCTTAAGGGAGGGACCCAGAGAACACTGTGCCAAAGACTCCTGTCAAGACATGCCACTCCCTGGGTCTAGACTGGCCACTCCTGGGGCTTGTCTCTTAAGGGGACAAGGTGAAAATTGTGTCTTGATGTGTCCCTAAGCACCTTGCTGCTGGTAGTGACAACAAAGAAACCATAATAGCAGTTTATCTGAGATGTTCAGGGATGCTCTGTAAAGGCCCGGTCGGGGTGGCTTTTACCCCGTCATGCTGGGATCATATAAACATCATCCAGGTTAATTTTTAATGGCCACAATGACAGCTGACAAGGACATAATGACTTGTTTATCAAGTATTGTACTTGTTTCAAGGCCAGCAAAGAAAGCTCAGCAGGTAAAGGTGCTTGCCACGAAGCCCAAGGACCTGAGTTCAATTTCCCAGAACCCACATTGTGGAAGGAGAGAACTGACCCTCACACCGTGTCTTCTGGTCGTCATACAAGCATCATGATATGAATGCATGCGCATGTGCATGCGTGCACGCGTGTATACACACACACACACACACTAAATAAATAAATATTCTAAAACAGAAAAGTCTCATAAATAGAAACAAGAGATGGGGTTGATTTCATGTTAACTACTTCAACATGTTTGTGACTTTCTTTGGCTCATGATTTCAGAGACTCTTAATCTATCGGTCTGTCATAGTATGGACGGGCTGTGTGAATGACAGTCTGGGGAGATGGGAGTGTGTGGTAGTGACCGCCTACAGGGCAGCAGTCTAGGAACAGACAAAGCACCAGAGGGACAAGCTACCGTCTTCAGGGCCTATGTCTAATGGCTTTCTTCAGCCGGTTTGGCCTTATCTTCTAAGGTTCCACAGCCTGATAAAGAAACACCACAGATAGGGAATACCTTATCAAACACGAGCCTGCAAGGGATAGTTCAGATCCAAACCGTATCAAATTTCAAATGAAAACATTCAGTTTTGAAATAGTGGAAATGTGGGGCTGGAGAGATGGCTCAGCGGTTAAGAGCACTAACTGCTCTTCCAGAAGACCAGGGTTCAATTTCCAGCACCCACATGGCAGCTCACAACTGTCTGAAAATGCAGTTCCACGAGATCTGACACCTTCACACCAATGTACATAAAGTTAAATAAATCATTAAAAAAAAAAGCCGGGCGGTGGTGGCGCACGCCTTTAATCCCAGCACTCGGGAGGCAGAGGCAGGTGGATCTCTATGAGTTCGAGGCCAACCTGGTCTACAAGAGCTAGTTCTAGGACAGGCTCCAAAGCTACAGAAGAAACCCTGTCTCGAAAAAAGAAATAGTGGAAATGTTCTTGCTTGATCCACAACATGTCAGAGACTAACTGTTCTCTAAGTCATTTTCTCTGTGTGTCCTCTGCCTGGACACACATCTAAAGGACAGTCCCCAGACTTCCTTGTACCTGTGACCACATGACTAGGTTCTTGTAATGGAATATGAGTCAGAGAAACGTTCGTCACCTTTAAGCCTGGCCCAGAGGGTTCTGGGGCAACCCTCTATGCCCTTTCTCTCTTCATTCACTGCTTAGTTGAATGCTGTGGATCAAATGGAGACCGTTACAAGGTCAAGACTCCAGGGTCTGATGGGACTGCTGGGGTAAAGAAGCAGGCCCCGCTGTACTGGATTATAGTGTGAGCGAGAGACAGACTTCTGCTGGATTAAGCCACTGAAATGTTGAGGGGTTTTATCTCAGCTAGGGTTCCTGTGGCTCTGAAGAGACACCATGACCATGGCAACTCTTATACAAGAAAACATTTCATTGAGGTGGCAGCTTACCACTTGAGAGATTTAGTGCATTATCATGGCGGAAAGCATGGTAGGATGGGGGTTTGGCAGCATGGAGGCAGACATGTTGTGTAAGAAGGAGCTGAGAATCCTACATCTTGATCCAATGGCAACAGGAAATGAACTAAGACTCTGGGCATGATTTGAGCATATATGAGCCCTCAAAGCCTGCCTCCACAGTGGCACACTTCCTTCAACAAGATCACACCTACTCTGACAAGGCTACACCTCTTAATAATGCCACTCCCTTTGGGGGCCATTTTTTTCCAAACCACCACAGGTTCTAATTTTCTTGTTGGGATTTTTCTTGTCTGTTGTTTGTTTGACAGTGCTGGGTATTGAACCTAGGCTGTCAAGAATGCTAGGCAAGAGCTCTACCATTGAGAAATAATATCCCAAATGTTGCATCATGCTGTCCAGGCTGACTTTTAATTTATAATTCTCCTGCCCTGAACGTCTCAAGAGGCTGGGATTATGGTCCTGCACATCAGGCCTGGCTAGGGATTTTGTTGTTGCTGCTGTTAATTTATTTGTTCTATGACAATGTCATATATGTATATAATACCTTCTGACCATACCATACCGCCTTCTCTTGTTCCTCCCTACCAAGGTTCCCTCCCTCCCCACAAGCCACCCTCCCACTTTCACATCTTGTTGTTTTGTTTGTGTTTTTATTTTTATTTTGCCATCCTCTGAGTTTAATCAGGGCCAGTTGAGTGGGCATGGGTGCAGCTATATCACTAAAAATAATGACTCCCTCTCCTCAAGCAGCTATTTACTTCCAAAAGCTTTCCACGAGCCTCTCTGCATCATAACTGAATGTTGATGGACCAGCTTCATGCAGGCCCTGTGTAGGTCACCATAGCTGCTGTGAATGAGTTCATGAGTGTCACAGCCTTGTCATGCCCAGAAGATATCACTTCATAGCCTTCCTCCCCATCCTCTGGCTCCTATATACTGTCTTCTCCCTTATTCCACGATATTCCCAGAGCATTAGAACAGGGAATAAGGGTGTTTCACCGGGGACTGAGCAGTCAACAGTCATTCATTTATAGTACTTTGACCAGCCATAAGTCTCTGCATTAACCACCATTTATTGTCTAAAGAAGATGTTCAGCTCAAGGCTGAGGGCAGCACCAGTTGGTGGTGGATATATAAACACAAATATTCAAGAAGCTGGTTTACAACATGTCCATTTAGCAAAATAGTAGCATTAGGCTCACCCCTGGGGCCACGACCTGCTAGTCATCAAATTTATTGTACCAGGCATGAACTCCTACCTATGCAACTGACTTCCAATCAGAAAGAAACTGGTTACCCCTGTAACATCCATGCCACTATTGCATCAGTCGGTACATCTGGCTTGGCAGGTTGGTACTGTAGTATATAGGGTTCACAGCTGGGTAAGACTGCTGATGGCTTTATTCTTTTAGCCACCAGAATAGCAGCTTCCAGGCTATAAAAGGCAGTCAGTCAGTAAGGAGAGAGCCTCCCTTGACACAGTGTGAAGTCATCCCTTCTTTGCTGAGGACAAGGCACATTCAAAACAAATGGGCAGTCTCCCTACAGCCATGCTGTAAGGTTACTTCACAAAGAAACCTTGTCTTAAAACAAACAAACAAACAAAAAGAACATTTTAAAAAAGAGTAATCTGACTGGTTCAGAAGTCAGTGTGAGCCAATGAGAAACAAGAGCAGTCTCTGAGAGGCTTCTGAGAAGTGGCCTCACTTTCCTGAGAAAACTACAGGAAGATTGGAAAAGGGTAGGGAGCAACAAGGAAAAGCAAACACAGAGTAGAGCGCAGAGATCAGGCTCACAGTCCCTTGTGCAGGACTGCCTGAGTTGGCTTTACTACTCAATAAATATGCAACCATTGTCAAGTTGCTTGGTATGTCCATGCCTCGGTTTTCCCAACGGCAAAATGAGCTGTGTGAGGAAAACGAGTTAATGTATGTAACTGCTATGAGCACTGCATATCTTCTGTTTATTATTACACTCTTGCCATCAGCCTGAGAATGCACTGAACCCCAAGAATGCAAAGAAATTTGGAGCAAATTTCTTCAAAATCCACCGAAGCCAAGAAATAGAAAGAACCTGAGTCCTGGGCTGGCAAGATGGTTCAGCAGGTAAAAACATCTGCCTCAAAGCCCTGAGTTCAATCCCAGAACCCATATAAAAGTAGACTGAGACCATTGACTGTACAAAGTTGTCTTCTGACCTCTACATATCCTATACACATGTACGCTCACACAGGCATACACACATGCAGAGCATGAAAATGATAATAATGATAATGATAATAAGGAACCCAAGTCTTCAGTGACAGGCTTGAACTTTATAATCTAGCACACCTCAACCCACTGAACATCCTACTATGAGGGATAATAAGCTGTTGCCTGGGCCTTACTGTTTAGATTAACTTTTCTGTTATTTTCATCAGCCAAGAGAATCGACTTTGACACAGCAACTAGCACAGGGCTTTCAAAGTTTTCTAAAATAATGACTTCTGAAAATCTGATAATAGGAATAACTTAAACCTGTTTCTGATTTTAAAAGGAAATATTTCAGACCAAGTTAACAAGTCTTTTTGATTAGGCATCTCCCACCCACAGAGGTAATCAAAATTATGCATTTTGTAGATGTTCTTTTAAATGCTTTTTAAATTTATTTATATTTCATCTGCTAGCTGAATGTTGAAGACTGATTGGAAAACTTCATGATTCTAGGCTATGACTTTGCACATTTATCCCATTAGGAGGAGGGGGTGATTTCCTATATCAGACTTTTTAGTTGGGACCATCCACTCCCCATTAATGATCCAGAGACTTATATAATTATGAAAGCTCTGCCTTAGCTTAGGTTTGCTTCTAACTAGCTCTTATAACTTAAATTAACCCATTTTTTAAAATCTACATTCTACCACATGCTCATTACCTCATCTCCATTTTGCCCATCCTGCTTCTTCTGCATCTCACTGGCAACTCCCTTCTTCTTCCCAGCATCCTCTCTGCCTAAAAACCCTGTCTAGCTATAGGCCACTCCGCTTTTTATTAAACCCATCAGAGTGACACATCTTCACAGTGTACAGAAAGATTATTCCACAACAGTTTTGTCCTCTCTGGAATCTGGGGTTGCGTGTAAATAGCTACCAACACAGAAAGCAGATCTGATACCAGTTCACAAACTGGTAATGTAGCTGGGTGGGGTCTTGCCCTGAGGGCACCACTAAAACACACAGACACGCACGCAGATTATTTCTGCTGTATGAATCCTCGCTTGTTTTTGAAAGCTGTTCAAGTTTTGTTGTACATGACACCAATTACAAGGTCTATAAAGTTCCCCAAGGAGAACAGGCTCAGATTGTTACTATCCAAAATGATTAATTCTGGGAGTTTGATTTGTAATTTAGAGGTTTCCCTGTGTTACAAATGCAATAAAAGGTAGGAAAACATGTTTTGGACTAAAACTTTTGGATTTCAACTAATTCTCACAGGTTAGATGGTTCTATTTTCAGAACTGGGGAGAAATGTCTATGAACTGACTTGATGTAAACTCCATACCTGTAGAGTCTCATGTTGGCTTTGCTTTGCTCTTTGCAGGGCTGATAATTGAACCTAAACCCTATGCATCCCAGACAAGCTCTCAGTCACTGAGCTACAACATCCAAATCTAGGACTAGTGTGTGTATGTGTGTTGTACATGTGTGTACAGTTGTGTGGGTGTGCATACCTCTGTGTGTGCACATGCACATGTGTGTGGAAGTCACAGATTAGCATTAGTGACTATCCAACTTTTTTTTTTTAGGCAGGGTCCCTCACTAAACCTGGAGCTCACAAATTCAGTGAGACCGGCCAGCCAACAAGCTCCAGGGACCCCTCTGTCACTGCCTCCCCAGCAGCAGAATTACAGGCACACACTGCCTCACACAGCTTTCATGCTTCATGCTTCACGTAAGCACTTCATCAACTAAGCCGCAACCCAGCCCCATCATTCATATTTTCCCCCAGGAGGCAAAATGATTTTTCCACCTGTATGACCTGGAGTCAGGGAGACATGGGCTGAGGTCATTCTTCATTACTCAATGACGTTTTATTTTTATATCCTAAAAGAGCTAATATAAAACAAATTTATGTTTCAAAGTTTTCTTTAATACCTGAACTGACATTAAATGGAGCCATCGTCCCATGTTGTAAAAGCAACATTATAACCTTATTTATTTTGTTAGTCAAGACAGGAATATATTCCATTTTCATTTAATTTCCTTTAGTAGGCCTACCTGCTTCTCACAGGCCCTCCTCAGTTCCAGTGGTTTCTTTTTTCCACAGTATCTTTTATTTATTCTTTGACAATTTCATACACATTTACAATGCATCTCAGTCAGACTCACCCTCCCACCCACTCACCTGGGTGCCCTCCAAGAAGTTTGCCTCTTTGCTATAATAACCAGTCACTAGGTATAAATAGTGTCTCCTAGAAGGTTGTCTCGTTGGCTTGATCTCTTGCAATTAACAATTGCTGCAGTGAATTTATGGATGCAATGGCCAGGTCTGTCCAGAAGACAGCTTTTCACAGCACCCCCCTGCTGTGAAAGTGCAGGATTGCAGCACTGACATCCTTTCCACTCCCCTCCCCAGTGATGCGCCCTGAGTCTTACAGCAGGGTCTGATATAGATGTTCTGTTTCAGGCTGAGCACTCAATAGTCACTTATTCTAAACATCTGGATCAGTTCTGAGTCTCTGCATTGATTGTTGCATCAATTCTCTAGCCATAGTTGAGAGCAGCACTAATCTATAGGTCTAAACTTAATGCACAGAAGACAGTTTGACAACAGCAATAGTTCCTCCATGGGGAAAGGACCTCAAGAGTCTTGAGCATCTAGCCAGGTTTACTGCATAGGCATGAATTCCCTCCTGCGAAGCAGGCTTCATATCTAGTTGAGAGCAGTTGGTTACACATATAACCTTCATACCACTATTGCTCATTCGGCACATTTTTTAGTGTTTGCCCTTGAATAATACCATCTGTGATTTTTCTTCCCCAATAGTGACCCCACGTGGGTCATGACCCACGGGTTGAGAACCACTGCTCTAAGCAGCTCATAAGCAGAGGAACCTAACTAACCTGGCCACTGTTATTCCACATTGGCAGGCTCAGGTATGATATGATGTCATAAGCAGTTAAGTAGCCAATAGAATGGTTGTTCTCAAGTCTAGTGCCCTCCGTCAGTGCAGTTATCACTGGTCTAGAGTCAGCTGCATAGCTACCCACACATAAAACGTGCTTAGAATGGTCACAGGTATAAGCCTTCTTAGCTTTTGTAAAGCGGACTGTGTAAGTAGCATGCCCCACCTGACATGCCCAGGACTGTGCTAAGTGCATGCAAGGCAAGGTCATTGACTCACATACCTTCCATTTAATTCTCTTAACTTTATAAATAAGTATTGTTGTCTTTTCCTTTCAGGTTACAGCATGTAGAACCCTGAAATGGATATATAAGAGAACAAATGTATATGATTAATGCTAGGTCAAGATTTAAAAGCCTGGGCAGTATCAAGACTATAATAAAATAGCATTAGAAATTCAACTCTATAGGACACAGGGGCCTTAACACTGTAGCCACAGACAAAAATAATAAACATTTGACCTTAAGAAGGCCTTGGTCACTAGCAGCACACACATGGCACATTTAATATCAATAGCAACAGCCTGAGAGCAAGCACCAAGGACCTCTCAGGATTTTGTCTCAGGTGTTCAGGCCTCTGCTGTACAAAAATACATGCATGGTGTATTTGTAAACAGGTCTTTATTTTTCATAGTTCTAGTAATTAGGGAGTCCCAGGTCTAGAGGACAGGAGACAAAGCATTTAGTGCGGACCCACTTGTCACTTGTGCAGAATGTCCTCATGTGGCAAAAATGAGGAACTCAGATTTCCGAAGGCCTTCTAAGGTAACTGTGTTGGAAAACCCCACCCTAAAAACCCACCTCCAGTAACCTAGCAACAGCAGGACACATCATTACCAACCTCACCAGACCCTATCACTCGACTGCCGTTTCAGGAGTGTTCCTCTCGTTCATTCCTGGTGGTGCCAACCTGTCCAGTACCCTTTCTGAGAAAGGGTCTTCTAGCCAAAGTGGGAACCTCTGTTTCCCTTGCCCCGACCCCATTGTCTGACTGACCTCAAGCACACCAGCAGCCCCTCTCCTTCTCCTAGCCACCCAACCTACTGGTTCCAACTTGTCATTTCTTTGCCAACCTCCCAAGTGAACCCCCAAGTCTGGGATACCCAAATCCCCTCTGTTGCTAAACCCCATCCCCCGTCATCATCCAATCACAGGACCCTACCTGGTACCCACTCTCGCTCCAGAACCTCATGTCTGACCTCCTAAGAAAAAACTACTTCTTCCCCCTTTAACACCCCTCTGCTTGCAGTTAAAAAGCCCAGTGGAATCTACCACCAGGTTCAGATGTCTCCAGCATCTCATTTCTGCAGTGGTCCACCCTACTCTGTTGTTGCTAACACTTACTCTCCCCTCAAGGACCTCCCATTTCTCAGTCCTGGACCTCAAGGATGCCTTCTTGAGTCACAGAACATTTTTGCTTTCACCTGTACTGACCCTGACACCCACCTCTACCCTCCTCACCTGAACTATGAGGCCCAGGAGTTCTGAGACAGTCCATACCTATTTGGCCAGGCCCTAGCTTCTGATCTACTCTTTGTCTCCCCCCAAATATAAACTCATACACTACGTAGATGACCTTCTCCTCTGCAGTCTATTACTATAAATTTGTCAAATTGACCCTCTGCTCTTCTAAATTCTTATCCAGCAGGGGATATAGAGTCTCACCATCTAAGGTCTAACTGTCCGCCCCTCGGGTCACCTACTTGGGACTAACCATTGCCCCAACCTACAAAGCCATTCCCTTGGATAGAAAACACCTAATCCAGTCCCTCCCAGTCCACTCTACCAAAGAGGAGATTTTATCATTCCTAGGAATAGCTGGCTTCTTATATTCCTGGATCCCCTCCTTTTTCCTCCTTGCCCACCCCTAGATGAAGCAGCCCTTGGCTCACATGAACCCCTTCTTGTACCCATTACCAAGTCCTTCCAGAATCCCCAACAGGCCCTCCTTCAGGCCCCCATTGACGGAGGCGGGTCGTCTATCAATCTGTTTTCATTGGTTAATTAATAAAGAAAACTGCTTGGCCTAATAGGTTAGAAAATAGGTGGGTGGAGTAGACAGAACAGGAAGAAGGAAGTGAGGTAGATGGCTCAGACAATTGCCCTGCCTCTACAACCAGATGCGATGAAGCTCCAGCCCAAGATGGACGTACACTAGAAACTTCCCGGTAAGACACCGCTCATGGTGTTACATATATTATTAGATATGGGTTAGTCAAGATGTGAATAAGAGGCTGAAAATAATGGGCCAGGCAGTGTTTAAAAGAATACAGTTTGTGTGTTGTTATTTCGGGGCATAAGCTAGCCGGTGGCCTGGAGCCGGGCAGGACGAAAAGCAGGCCTGCCCGCAGCTCTCACTACACCCCATCACTATACCTCCCAGACCTAACCCATTCCTGCTCCCTCTGTGTAACAGAAAGAGGGATAAGGCCTTGGGGTCCTAGGCCACCAACTGGGTCCTTGCCACCCGGGGATGGGCACCCTGCGTATGTGTTTTAGCAGCTACCGAGCTCCTCATTCACGAATCCAAACAGCTAACTTTTGGATCACCTACCACTGTCTTCTCCCCCAAACAACCGTCCCACCTCTTAATGTACAAAGGCATACAAACTCTACCTCCTTCTCGGGCTATTTCTCTCCAGGTGGCACTAGTAGAAAATGCCATGGCTCCCTACCTTTTTCCTATCATCCTCTTTGGCATGAAGAACTGTTTTAATGTGTACAGGACACATTTCATAGAGGTGTTAGGTCTCTTAGACTGAGACAAAACCTTAAGCCTTGACACCCCACTTCCATCCCAGTGCCTTGCAGTTCATAACACCTTCATTCTTTGTAGTACTCAGGACTACCATTGCTCACCTGCTAGCTGGTCAGGAGTTCTCTCCCCCAGGTGGGGGGTGATGCATGGAGAAGAGCCCCAACTGATTCTGGTCGAGGACTCAATAACCATAATGAAAGGGGTCTTCAAATCCCACCCCTTCTGAAATAGCTGCAGGTGTCACACCTGGACAGCAGGACTAATCACCTCCACAGTTTTCTTCCCAGTTCATCCAGGACCTCCTGCAGGTGCTCCAAATCACACTCCCCCTCAAGGACAAGCTGACTCCTTGGCTGCAGTGGTACTCCAAAACCAATGGGGACAGATCTCCTTAGGGCTGAAAACAGTGGCCTTCGCCTCACCTCTTTCTCCAAGAGGAAAGCTGCTTCTATAGCAACAAATCGGGTATAATAAAAAACAAAATCCAACATCTTCAAAGGAACCTCCACAAAACGTAAGGAGCAACTCAATTCCTCCAGCCCCTAGACCTTTGAGAACACCATATAGAAGTGGATGCTTCCCTTCCTGACCCCTCTCCTTCTCGTTTTCCTGCTTCTCCCCATCACACCTGGCTCTACCAGCTTCTTCTCTGTTTCTCCAATGACAAATTTAAAAACTCTCTAATCAAACATTAGTCAGTTGTTGCTACAGGACTACCAATCCCTAGCCACACAGCTGGAGACTCATGAACCCTGACTATGCCCCGGTGGTGAGGATATGCCCTGAAGATGTCAACACCCCCAGACAACAGGACGCAGTCTAAATATCCCTACTTCACCAGCCACACCTAAATATCCCCTCCCCTATTTTTAATAAGTAAGAGGGAGGAATATTGGAAACCCCACCCCTAAGCTCACCTTCAGTAACCTAGTAACAGCAGGACTTGCTATCACCAACTGCCAAGACACATTCCCACTGTCGCCCCATGTCATGTATCCTCCCTGCGTGCAAGTGCAGTATCCCCTTATGAAAAGCAAGTGCCTTCTCTCCTTGCCCTCTTTTCCCTTCCACCCTTGCCCAGAGGACAGCATCCACATTCCCTGTCCCTCGCTCAATAAGCCTCTCAAGTGAGAGATCTGTGACATGGTGTGACTTCGTGGCGTTCTTTGGCTTCCATGGGCCAAGGTGCCTTCTGCGGTTTAAGTCACTATGCTCTGACCTGGTCTCCCTTCCCATAAGCCCTGTGTCTTAGTTAAGGTTTCTGTTGCCTCAGTGAAACACTGTTACCAGAAAGCAAGCTGGGAGGAAAGGGTTTGTTTGGCTTACACCTCTACTTCACTGTTCATCACTGAAGGAAGTCAGGACAGGAACTCAAACAGGACAGGAACCTGGAGGCAGGAGCTGATGCAGAGACCATGGAGGAGTGCTGCTTGCTGGCTTGTTTCCCATGGCTTGCTCAGCCTGCTTTCTCATGGAAGCCAGGACCACCGACCCAAGGATGGCACTACCCATAATGGACTGGACTCTCCCTCACCAATCACTAATTAAGAAAATGCCTTGATCTGTTTTGTTCATTTGTGTGCGTTTTGTTTTGTTTTTCGACATAGGGTTTCTCTGTGTAACAGCCCTGGTTGTCCTGGAACTACTTTGTAAACCAGGGTAACCTCACACTCACAGAGATCCGCCTAGCTCTGCCTCTTGAGTGCTGGAATTAAGGGCGTGCAGCACCACCACCCAGCTAAAGTGCCTTGATCTTCTGGAGACAATTTTTGTATTGAGACGCCTAATTCTCCGATGACTCCAGTTTATGTCACATTGACATTGAACCAGTCAGTACACTGCACACCCTTACTTCATTGCTTTGGAGATCAACAAGTCAGGGTGTGGATATGGGGATGATTCAAATATTTGAAGCAAAGTAGACTTTATATTTTAAGTTTTTTTAATATTCACAAAAATATTAGTTATATTTTGAGATGACAGATTACTTTATTACATAATAATCTTCACAAAACAAAGGTTGTTCTGCTTCCTGTGTGGCAGTATGATCTCTCTCTCTCTCTCTCTCTCTCTCTCTCTCTCTCTCTCTCTCACACACACACACACACACGGTCATGCACCATCCACCATGGGCTCAGCAGGTCCTTACCAGGGCTGAGCAGATGTCAGTTCCAAGCCCTTGAAACTCCAAAAGTCTGAACTAAGTAAAGATTTTTTTCTTTATAAAATTACCTAGCTTTTTATTATAGTAAAACAAAACAGACTAATACAAGTAGAAGCTAGTTGTACCCGAAGGAGAACACAGTGATCCAAAAACTGTCTCCAAAATTACCTCCTAAGCTTTCTGAAAAGATGGACCAAGGAGATTCACTTATAGTGAGAATTTGTGCAGAAAATATTTGCATTTGAGAGGGCTACTGGGACTTTTGATCTGTAGCAAAGGGCAGCGGGCCCAGACTCCCTGCTGGTCCACGCCTGTGGAGCAGTTAGTGTTAGACCAGTTCTCTTCTGCAATTCTGGGTAAGAATTACATAGCGCCAAGCTCCTTGCTGGCGTTTCTATTCTTCCATTATGAAAAGGAGGGCTAGGGATGCCACTCAGTTGGCAGAATGCTTGCTTAGCTTGCACAGAACCCTGGGGTCGGTCCCCAGGACTACATGAAACTGTGCTTATGACTTGAATGTTTGTATAATTCAAATTAACATAGGAGCATTTAGCAGAGACTTGAATAAATGAGGCCTACAATTTCCAGATGATGACGAATCTTCACGACGGTGAATTTCCTTCTGGTCTCTCTCCACAAATGTACAGTTTTGGAAAGTCACAAGTTGTGCTTCTTCCTCCAGTCCCTCTGCAGGCTGCGTCCTGTTTGTTGTTTGTTTCAGTGAAGGTTTTTGTTCCAGGTGTCTCCCTCCAGGGATTCTGTAAGCTCCCTAAACATTATCATTCAAAGCTGCACGAATTCTTCATCCCAGACCGCTCCTCTCTGCCACCCCAGCCTTCCCAAGCTGGTTCTTCCCAAAATCAGGGTTTTCTGTCCTCAGTCCACCCGGTTCATCAGAAAACACTCAAGTTTGATACAAAAATCTGTTGCCCCACCCTCCACCCCTAATGCATTTCATTACCTTCCAATCATTCGTTTGGAATTATTCACCTCGCTGCCCTTAATTATCCACTTCACTGCCTTCGTCTTTAGCATGGAGGGCGGAACCAAGGCCGGCCTGTATTCTCTTTAGAGTCCCAGTCACTTCTGATTAGTGAATTGTTTAGCAAACGTCCTGGGTTCTGGCAGGACACTGCCAGTTAGTGTCCTCTCCCCAAGAAGCCGCTCATTTGTATTCTGTCTCTGGGTCAGAGTGGAGGCCAAGGGTTAGTGGGGTGGGGGTGGGGCGGCGAGGGCCAGCCAGCCTAATGGTGGCATCTGCCTTCTCCCTCCCTGCTCTCCCTTTTCTTCCCCTCTCACCCCCTCCCTCCAGTTTCTCATTCAACAACGGCAAACAAAGTAAAATAATATAAAAATAAAACCAGGGGGGAAAAAAAAGAGGCCCCGAAAAAACTGACAATAGCAACCTCCAGTCCCGTCGCTCTTGCCTTCCTCCACCTCCCATGCCCTCCAGCTACTCAGAACAGTCCCTAACAAAGGACCCCAGTTTGACCCCTGACCCGCTAAAGCCAATTCAAGGCTGAGATCTGAATCTATTTAAGCTAAACCTGGGCACAAACCAACCACATTCGGGTTACCAGCCCTCAAAACACCGGTCCACTCGTTTTCCTCCTTTTCTGTATTTTGTTGTTGTTGTTGATGATGATGATTTTTGTTTATTTCTTTGCAAACTGGAGCCAAGCCAGTTTGTATCTCGGCTGCATACAAAGGAGTTCAAAAGGCAAAAACACAACCTTCAAAGTAAGAGGACCCCTAACTATCACCCTCCATCTGGACGACACTGGGCTATATTTAGAAAAGACACGCCTTTAGACGCTCTCTACCACTTGAAAGGAATTTCTGATAGATTGTTTTATTTTCTTACATATGATCCAGTAAACAGTGTTGTTTTTTTAAAGGGCTGGGCAACACTGTAATCCATTGCTCAAAAATCTGTCCATAAAATATCTGTGTTAGTGCTGGTGCTTCTAACTCACCCGGAGGGACACGGCTTGTGTGCTCAGAGCACACAGAGGTTCCTTGTCTGAAAGAAGCCAGCCGGGAAGTGCGCCTGCTTCTCCCCAGTAACCGTGGACACCCCTGTAGAAGTCAGGCTGTCTAGAGAACGACAGGGTGGAGCAGTGTGAGGGCAGGGAGCTGCCGCCCTCACTAATAGGGGACCATAGGTCACAGTGTGGGCCACTGGGGAGGGGTGGCTTTTACTATTTCATCCCCTGAAACTTCAGCAAAATTGTTTGGGGAGGTTGGAGGACACACTGGTTTGTGTAGCAAAATACTGGACCTCTGGGGAGAACGCTTCCTACGTACCACTAGGAGCCGCGGGGAAATTGCTCTGTGGTCTTTAGAAGAACACTTGCCACACGCCCCACTGGAAAACAGACTTTTTTTCCCTAACAGTCTCATTTATATATTTATATGTTTTTTATTTGCTTTAAAAAGCAAATGTTTACTGTGTCCCAGCTCTCTCTCCTACACACACACACACACACACACACACCTTTCTTCTTGACCACCTCTATCAGGTGATTATCATTGAATTTAAAAATCCCAGAACACAACACATTTAATAAATTGGAGGAATAATATAAGGGTGTTGTAGGGGGTTGAAAGCAAATGGCCTCCATAGGCTCACAGGAGTGGCACTACTAGGAGGTGTGGCCTTGTTGTTGGAGTAGGTGTGGCCTTGTTGGAGTAGGTGTGGCCTTGTTGTTGGAGTGGGTGTGGCCATGTTGGAGGAAGTGTGTCACTACTGGGGGGGGGGGGGGGGCTTTGAGGTTTCAGAAGCCCAAGCCAGGCCCAGTGTCAGTCTCTCCCTGCTGTCTGCTGATCCAGGTGTAGAACTCTCAGCTACCTCT
This sequence comes from Arvicola amphibius, assembly GCF_903992535.2. Lineage (NCBI taxonomy): Eukaryota > Metazoa > Chordata > Mammalia > Rodentia > Cricetidae > Arvicola > Arvicola amphibius. The sequence goes on along the minus strand of NC_052047.1, from coordinate 37,953,269 downwards.
CCAGTACCAGGTCTACCTAACAATTTTCCCATTTGTGATTTCAGCAATAACTGCTTACAAACTGTTTTAACCTCAGCTGTCTCACAGTGAAAATGTCCTTCCTCCCTGACAGGGAATGAGGAGTATGGCTTCCTGCCAGCCATGTGCAGCCCAAGAGAACACGGAGGTTAAGGTCACTTTAACAGCCCCTGTTCCCTGCCAGAGCTGCCCCCACCCCCACCCCCACTGGGATGCCCAGTCACCAGGACACCTGAACACATTCTTCTAGTGTGATAATACCTTTGCTGGTGTAACAAGGAGCGCAGCATAGGAACAGATCTGCCTGCCATTGGCAGAGAACATTCGTGATAATATGGTTGGCCAAGACGTTGGAGTTACTCCAGTCCAGGTGCTGTCTCCATGGCTGTGTGTGTGTGTGTGTGTGTGTGTGTGTGTGTGTGTGTGTGTGTGTTGGGGGTGGGGGGAATCCAGAGACTGTCAGGGGCTCCCCTCAGAGATGCTCAAATGTGAATCCTTTTGGAACCTTGCAGCTCTGAAGCAACAGTAAATCATTTTCATCTCTTGGTCATCATGTTCAAATCCTTTTCCACTGTGGGACCTTGCTCCGCCAATCAAAATCTTATGTCTCTAGACATGCTTTTGTTTTCTTTTGTTTTGTTTTTGTTTTTTCAAGGCAGGAATTCTCTGTGTAACCCTGGCTGTCCTGGAACTCCCTTTATAGATCAGACTGTTCTCAAACTCAGATTATCCGCCTGCCTCTGCCTCCTGAGTGCTGGGATTAAAGGCGTGCTCCACCACTGCCTGGAGCTTTCATCTTTTAAAATGTGGTTTAATAAGAAACACTTCTTTATATAAATAAATAAAATGTCACACAAATAAAGTCCCTTTCTAATAAGCAAAACCTGGAGTCTCCAGTAAGTAACATTATGGGGCTACATTGAACTTTCCTGGCCTCTCCCAGCCCTCAAGTGTCTCATGGGGGTCTAATCATATGCGGGGATCATAAACAAAGTATGCCAGGGGGGCCTGTAAAGGTCTAGAAGGTTGTATCTGATGTGCTTTTTGTGATTGGTTCACTGCCTGATGACGTGAACACGTCACCTTCCTTGTTGAGCTCATGACATTCAGTATTCAGTCCGAGCTCCCTGCTCTCGGCTCAGCCACACACCATCCCAGTCTCTTTGGTTAGTGGTGTCTTGTCAAGATCGGGTTTGGGCTATTGTGTTTGCTGATGAAGAAGGCAGTGAGCAGCTAAAGACAGTTACAAAAAAATCTTCTATGTTTTTAAAGTGATGGTAACAAAACTGTCTCCGGGAACAAGGAAAATGTCAACAAACAGTCTGTTCATGCTTTAAAAAAAAAAAAAGCGGGCCTAGGCTTATGCTCTGGGCCCTGAACCACGGCAGTTTATAGCCACCGGTCCTCAGAGGGACCACAGAAGTACTGCTCAATAAAAGGCCTCTGTCTGCACACACCCTCGGTAGGAGCAACGCCCTCTCTAACACAGGAGATAACCCTGTGGGACTCTTGCTGAGTCAGACTAGAGACTGGGGTATCTATGCCCCAGTTCCGACCTTGTGGTGGCCAGAGGAGAATGACTGACTTCTTCACACACAAGTCCTGGTAAAGCTGGGAAAAGTCCACAGAACCGTTTCGGGTCACTGCAGCCTTGACCGCTTCAGCTGCCAGTGACGGCTTTGCCGACCGGCTGACAAGGACCCCCTTTCCCTTCCTCAGCATGGCTTGAACTCTGTCCTCTGGCAGATCTTGACCCCATAGATTCGGAACCCCAAAGCAGCAGAACCCAATTTATGATTTAGTGACCCGAGTATATGCACTCGCCAAAACTTTGGACATTATATCTTATGTGGTGACACACATCTTTAATCCCAGCACTCGGGAGGCAGAGGCAGGAGGTTCTCTGTCCGTGTGAGGCCAGCCTGGTCTACCAATTTCCGGGACACAGAAAGACCCTGTCTCAAAAAAGAAAAGAAAAAAAAAGACGTTACTAATCTTATTAAAACTAAAATGACATAAAAGGTAAACTGTAAAGTGCATCTTTATGTTTATATTTTTGAAAAACATAAAGTAATAGCATAGAGTCATTGGCCTGATGATCATCTTGTGGTGTGTAAGGCCATCAAGCTGCGGGTAATGGTGTCTTTAAAAGTGTGGAGCAAGGATTAAAGGAAGCTATTTGGTGACCTATGGTGGTTCTCATTTCATTGTCAGCACATAGAGTTTGACTGGCATAGAACCATGCCCACTCACTCAGAGATTATGTGTCACTGCTTGGACACCTCCTTGGCAAAGCGAGATTGTACCTGTGACAGTGTGATACTGCCAAAGTCCAAAGTTTACTGACCTCTAGAATAAAGAAAGAAAATACTCAAGTTTATTCTTTCCCAAAGCAAGCTCTTTTTTTTTTTTTTTTTCTTTTCAATTTTCTTTCTGTTTCAGGTCTATTGTCAGAGAAGTCAGTGGTATTCTCCCGTTTGGGCGTTTGTAGAATAAGGCCTCCCTAGCCGCTACAAACATGAAGCCTCCATCACCAGGAAATGATCTCGATATTCAGGGAAGGTGTTTTATGGTGCATCCTCGCAATCTGGTGTGGCTGTGAGTTGGGGAGCGGAGGCAGATGCACGTGTGTGCCACATGCCATGTGGAAGCCAGAGGTATCATTTGTCTCCCCCACTTGTCTTTTGATATACTGGCCTGGGTCTTGCCAAGTGGGAAAGGCTAGCCAGCCAGCAGTGTTTGGATTAGAGGCATGGGACGCCACATCGTGACACCACGTCAGACTTTTTGTAGTGGGTTCTGGGGACTGAACTCAGGTTCATACGCTCACATGGCTGAGCTGTCCCCCTGCCCCTCAATCTTTTTAATAATGTGGGCTTTTCTTAGATACTATAAACTGGGATCATGCTATTTTTCTTCCTTTTTTCCCCATTAAAGCTACATTATAAATATTTCTACATACTTAATGATATTAGTATCAACAAAAGCACAGGGTTTCTCTCCCACCCACGGGTGATGCTTCACTAGACTACTTCACCACATCACAGGAAAACGGGCTGTGCTTTTCCTAGAATTAAAATAAGAGTTAATGCCAGTTTCTGTGAGCTTAGACTCTTGAAGTCCTTTCACTTTACATTAATCTTTACATCCTCTTTTGTAATTTTTTGAAGGAACGAGGCATTTTCTTTAATAAGTGAACCGTGAAAACTCGGTGCCACAGTGCACTGGCTTTAGCTTGTTGATGTAAGCGGGTGAGAAGCGACCGGATTGTGTTGGCTTTGCTGTGGTTAGGTATAAGATTTCTGCCCGTCTGTAACATCTCCCCATTTCTATGGACAAGCACTAACACAAAACATAAGCATGTTTGTGGAGGAATGCCGGACCTCTCTGTGAGAGCAGCTGCTGAAAAGCATTGCTAATGACGGGACAGGCTGTGCTGTTTTATTATCAAAAAGCATATATTGGAAAGAGAAGCAGTTTTGAGGCCACACCTAGCAACAGGTTGGGGTCAAGCATAACTATTATGTTTTATCTGAGCTAGTTCCTTAGTTTCAGATGTAACGTTCAAAGATGAAAGGCTCAAGGCAGGGGTGGGGAATGTACCTCCTGGCACTAACTCTTCCTATTACCAACGGAGAGTCCCAAAGCTGTGGCTGCCACAGGCGCACTGTGCTGCAAGGACCAGCTTTAGTTCTACACATGGCCTTCATTCTGCACACAAACTAGAGTGGCCTTGCTTTGTGCGAGGACTCCTTGCTCCAGACGGAATTGGGAAATACTAAAGCCATTTGCACAACCAAAGTTCTTTTCTGTAAGTGATACTTATCAAGTGACAGACATTTCTCTGTGGACAACCAGGGAGGAGTCGTTTTGGTTCCCTTAATCCTGCAGAGGACAACAAATTTACTGTCAGGAGAACAAAGCAGTGATTAGTTAAATTTGCAGCTACGGGTTCTCTCTCTCTCTCTCTCTCTCTCTCTCTCTCTCTCTCATGCACGCACACACACACACACACACACACACACACGCACGCACGCACGCACACACGCACGCGCACACACACACACACCCAACCTTGAAGTTGCTACTGCAATCACAGTGATTTATAGACATCCTGAGAAGACGGGGGTGAGGGACAGGGAAGAGAGAAGAGGGAAGGGAGTAAAGAAAGGGAAAAGAATAGAAGAGCAAAGGAAATTAAGAAAAGCCATTGGCTTCTAACAGCTTTTATTAGCATCTCTGTGTCAGTAATGAAATCCTTGCAGCTTTGGCATTTGATGATTTACAGCCAAGAAAGAAAAATATGGGGCCCCTGTAGCTTTAAAATATATGCATGTTTCAACTACCCTGGGCCCTGGGTTTGCTGCCAGGTGGAATGTTCATGTTAGAGAGATAATTTTTTCCATGAGGAGGAACCAGAGCAGGGAAGCGATACCCAGAAATGCATAAGAACCACACTGACATCTCAAGCCCCACTGTGACAAGAGGTCCTCATTGCTCTTCCAACAGATTGATAGTGCCACTCTGGGTGACTGTGGTGGTACTTGGCCCATAGTCCGCTCTCAGCCAATGATCTCTGGCTTGGAAGGGGCGTGCTCAGCAGATCTTTGGCTATTGGAAAAATAACAGAATGCCTTTTGGGGTCACCCGTGTGGGAACACTGGTGTTTTATAAGCCATAGCACTGGTTACTCAGTTTTGCTTAACCACGGATGCTTTACAGTTCTTTTCGAACAGACTAGCCACATCAGAATGCAATGGATTGGCAGGCTAGCAAAGTTCTGTGCTTCTTTCTCTCCAGGGTGGAGTGGATGCCTTCATACCCCTCCTAGTAAAAACAAGAAGAGCCAAAGTCCTGTGGAACAACTGTAAAAATCATCCTTGACAAAGAATTCATAATTTCCTTCAATGTAGATGAGACTGGGTCCTCCAATGGACAGGCCGGGGCCAGGGTGTAGACTATACCTACAGTGTAGAGAGTGAGGAGATGGCAGGATGGAAAGTGGGTGGCTACATTTGAGAGGTGAGAGGTCAGGCACAGACGTGGTGAGCAGGAGAGGGTGAGACCGGCCGACTTCTTTCCCCACCTCCAATCCATGGTCCTCTTGAGAGAGGAGAGAGCTCCCTGTAGACAACAGAGAATCATGAGCTATCCCATTCCTGTGGTAGGATCAGCTCTTCTGTTGGACCAAAAGGACATGCTCTAAGGTGTGTGCACTCCTTCCTACCCTCCACACACCCCAAAGTGACCAATCCCAGTAGAGTACCCCAGTTTCCATCCAATCCCTATGATAAGCCCCACAAAAGAGCACTAGGCAGGGTAACACAGAGAGTGGGAGCTCCTCTTACTCTCTGAAGCTCTTTCTAATTTCTAAAAATAAATCTCCTTTTGCGTAGCACACACCTTGTCTGCATTTCCCTGTTCTTCTTGGATGTAAGGTGGTGACTCCAGAAGCCACTGATTCAGGGTAGCTTTGGTGGCCGTCAATCATCAGCACCATAGCTTCACAGCTTAAGCTTTGAGACACAATTTAAGTTAATTTGTGTTAACTCTTAACACAAGGAGTTGAGCAACAAAATAAAGAGTTGACCCCACATCACACCCTGAGCAGGCAGGCAGAGAAGGAAACCACAGTCACATCCATTTCTAGAAATAATGTGAAGTGAGCTTTCTCTCTCCAGTGTTAGTAAGATTTTGCCAGAAAGACCTTTCTGTAGTCAGATTTTTCTTCCCTCTTGCCAGTTCCCAAATAATACAGAGTCTTAGCATTAATTATAAATGCTCAGCTGATAGCTCAGACTGGTTACTAACTAACTCTTACATTTAAATTAACCCATATTTCTTATCTATGTTTTGCAACATGGCTTGGTACCTTTTCTCAGTATGGCATGCCCATCTTGTCTTCTCTCTGCATCTGTTTGAGACTCCTCTGATTCTGCCCTTCTTCTCATCATTCGCTGTTTAACTGTCCCTCTAACCTTATCCTGTCCAGCTATTTGCCAGTCAGCTTCTTTATTAAACCAATAACAGAGACATATATTCACACAGTAAAAGGGAATATTCCATACCTTTAGAAGATTTAAACATAATCCTACATGGAAAAAAAAATAAGAGCAAGCTTGGATTCTCCCATGACATGTACTACAGCCACTACCAATGGTATCTTTACCAAAGGTGCACACACATCAAGACTCTAGATTGATGTTAGTCATCTTTCTTGTTTTAATACACTAGCTCAAGATCACACAGCTGGGTGCATGGTGCTTAAGCCTCACTTTTGAACAGAAAACGTGCCTTCTTCAAATAAGGGTTATGCTTTCCAGGCTCTTTATAACTAGATATAGATATGAGATTGAGATCCAGACAAAGGGTTATGAGGGGAAATGACATGGGTCACTTTCTAGCACCCTTGCTTTCTCTCCCAACCGCCCCCCCCAGTACTGAGCATAGCCCCTTTAAGGTTTTATTCTGTGACAGGATCTTGCCCAGGCTCACCTTGATTTTACAGTCTTCCATCTCAACTTCCCCAGTGCTAAGATTCTGGTACACGCCACCACACTTAGCTAGAGCTGCCTTTGAAGAAAAGGAAGCCCTCCCACCAACGTGACCCCCTTCCCACCCTGCTGCTGCCTAACATGTTGCTGAAGTAAGGACCAGCCTGGACCTCACAATGGAAAGGATCGTGTTAGGGAATGTACAACAACAAGGTTGCCCTGGATTATCCCATATCTGAAATGTGAGGTAGCTATCCTTGTCTTTGGCCACCTTTCAGACTAAGAAAAAAACTTTTATTTAGTTCTTAAATTTCTTTTATATAGTATCCATACACTAGCTCTTTTATGTGTCACTTTTCATGTGGCAAAATACCTGACAGGAGCAATGTACAGGAAGGATCGATCTATCTATCTATATCTATCTATCTATCTATCTATCTATCTATCTATCTATCTATCTATCTATCTATATATCTATCTATATATCTATCTATTGGTGTTTCAAGACAGGGTTTCTCTATGTTACAGCTCTGGTTGTCCTGGAACTCACTTTGTAGACCAGGTTAGCCTCAAACTCACAGAGATGCGCCTGCCTCTGTCTCACAAGTTCTGGGATTAAAGGCGTGTGCCATCACCACCAGGCTAGAAAGAATTTATTTTGGCTCAGCAGTTTCAGAGGGGTTTTGGTTCATTACTGCAAGAAAGGTTCCATGGTGACAGGAGCCTGGTGGAGCTTTTTTCACATCCCAGAGGGTCAGGAAGCTGAGGCTGCGGCTGCAGGCCAGACTCAAAGGCTAGTGAAACCTGAAGGCCCACTCCCAAGGATCTCCTTCCACCTACATCAGTACATCTCTCAAAGACTCAACAACCTACCAAAACAGCATCAACAAGGGCCAAGTTTAACACATGAGCTGTTGTTGTAGGGGGCCGTTTGTTTGTTCCCAGCTGCTCAGTCCCCAAATAACCACATAGAAACTGTACTAATTAAATCACTACTTGGCCCATTAGCGCTTGCTTCTTATTAGCTAACTCTTATATCTTAATTTAACCCATTTCTATTAATTTGTGTATTACCACGTGGCTGTGGCCTACCAGCAAAGTTCCGGTATGTCTGTTCCTGGTGGTGGCTACATGGCATCTCTGACTCCACCTTTTTTCTCCCAGAATTCAGTTTATTTTTTCCTCCTAGCTAAGTTCTGCCCTGCTCTGCTATAGGCCCAAAGCAGTTTCTTTATTAACCAATGGTATTCACAGCATACAGAGGGGAATCCCACATCAATGAACTTTCAAACCATAATAATAGGTGAGCTAGAATTAAGACCTACTTCTACCCAATTCCAAACCCTTGCTCCTCCTTATCACAGAATTATAAGATCAAATGCTATCATCAGGAAACAGTGGGGAATCTTTAAAATCTCAGAAGACCTAAGACCCAGTCGTTGACACTTGATTCTATAGGGTAATGGCTTCCCAACAAAAGGACCCTCTCCGTAGGAAGCTCTTGTAAACAAAAATAAAAGCAACACCTATACAGAAGGACTTCCCACACCATTTCCCCTTTTCTGTTTAAATAAAAAGGAAGGTTTTGACTTTAACATAGTAAAATTATATATAACAAAACAGGTATCAAGCAAGAATTATAGTTACAATATTTATATCTACTTTACCTTTTATTATAACTAAGAAAAACTATCTATTCTTCAACTCCATTGAAGACCCCAGAAGGATATAATATTATCTAACTTAACAGAAAGTACATTGTAAGCAACTTACAAAACTCTAGAATTGACAGAGACATCTTGCTGCCTGGACAGTCCCCCAAAGTTCTTCTGTAACATTGGAGCATCAGTCTTCAACATACAGGCCCATTGTATCTGGTAGATTTTTCCGTGAAGCAGGAAATTTGAAAGGCTGTTTTGCCTATCTTAACAGTTTTTCAGTTACTTTTTTCTGTACTGTATCCTGTAGAATGTCTGGCAGTTTATTCTGTGAAGCAGGAACCCTGAAGGACCATCTGGTCTTTTGGAATGTTCAGCAGTCACTTTTTTGTGGGTCTTGCATGTCTGGCTTATACAGCATACCATCAAACAGTCCAGGCAAGAGCAGTTTCTTGCCCAAATGGCTATCAAATTCCATAAGGAGTCTCTTCGATGTCCATTATCCTCCTGAAGTAGATTAGTGCTACCAGGAGCAAATGTGTCTCATTGTCAAGAAAAGTTTTAATTTCTTAAAACCTTTTAAATGCCATATTCTGTAGGTCTTTAAAAGTTTGAAGATTATTTATCTGACTGAAATGTATCTCTAAATATCTAGAAGATCTAACATAACTACAAGCTTGACTATTATAGATGATTCTCTACTAGTCTATATTTCTTAATTATACATTACACTTTTTAATGAGCTGCACAAACACAATACCTTAATCAAGAACAAAAATATAACAAAATTTACCTTAAATTTGTATCAATAAACCAAGATCCATACCAATGCAAATTATTCATCTCTATAGCATAGCCTCCTTTAAATGTAAACAAACATTTATAAATAATAATTTAGGGAATTTTGGTGGTGTTGTCTAGACTACTTCCTGCTGACTGGGGACACTGTTAATCAGGTCTGTTGTGGGGTATCCTGTGTGGTAGGTGCATCTCAGCCAGCAGTCCTGAAGCTGTCATGAATGTTGAATGATCTGAGCCATTGTTTCAGGGAGTCTTGTTTGATCAAACAACATTAGTCTGGAAGGAATCCACTGGTTCTCATCATCTGTGGAAACAAAACTAAAACCTCTTTTCCAAAGCAACATATCCTTAGAACCAAATCTTGAAGTCAAAACACCTTTTAAATATATATGTTGGTTTAGCTTAGCAGCCCATCCAATGAAATGTCTCTCTGTACTTAGCTCATTCATAGTCAAAAAAATTCAAGGAAAACACAATGATATACATAATCCAGACTCTCTGTGTATTTTTCATCTTTATGTGGCTTATTTTCATACTCTATTACTTTTTCTACAAGTTTAATATTTTATTATTTTTACTCCTTTAACCCATGACTGTCTGGACTCTTTTATATTATAACTGTGTCTGTACTCTTTTTCTTGTCTCTCTCTCAAGCCTATGTACAATTATCCAACAATGTTACCCATTTAGAGGTCTTTTTCATCTGAATCTGTCTTTATTGCATATCTGTAATCCTTTTCTGACCAGGCCACTTTTTATTTATTTATTTATTTATTTATTTTGGTTTATTTTTTTATATTTAAAAATTTCCATCTCCTCCCCTCTTCCTCCCCTTCCCTCCCCTCCCCTCTACCCATACTCCCCCTCCCTCCCTCTTCAGGCCAAGGAGCCATCGGGGTTCCCTGCTCTATGTTAAGACCAAGGTCCTCCAAACTCCCCCCAGGTCCAGGAAGGTGATCAACCAAGCTGAGAAGGCTCCCACAGAGCCCGTCCATGCAGAAGAGTCAAAGCTCAGTGCCTTTGTCCTTGGCTTCTCAGTCAGCCTCCACCATCGGCCACATTCAGAGAGTCTGGTTTGGCCTCATGTTCCATCAGTCCCAATCCAACTGGAGTTGGTGATCTCCCTTTAGTTCTGTCCCACCGTCTCCATGGGTGAACGCACCCCTCATGGTCCTGACTTTCTTTCTCATGTTCTCTCTCCTTCTGCTCCTCATCAGGACCTTGGGAGCTCAGTCCGGTGCTCCAATGTGGGGCTCAGTCATTTTCTTCATCTATCGCGAGGTGGAGGTTCAGTCCAGATGGAACTCCACTGCACAGGATCAGGGATTCCAGGCAGCCCAGGGACGCTGCCCGGAAAAAAGGGCCAAGGTGGGGGCAGAGCAGGATGGAATATCACACAGCAAACCTGGCAGCACAATCTGAAGGAGCCTGCACTCCCTTGCAGGAATCCCCAGGCCACTTTTTTTAAAATGCTAAGTGGATGTGCCTAGGACCAACTCTGCAGTCTCTGTGAAGCAGGAACCTAAAGGAGCATCCTGCCTTGCTTTGGCAAAGTTTAGTGGTCACTTTTTGTGGGCCCTGTATGTCAGTTTATATAGCATACTGTCAAGTAATCCAGACAAGAGCAGTTTCTTTCCCAAATGTCTAGTCTCATCACACTGAAAGCAAACTCCATAATGAGTTTCTTCCACAGCCGTCCATCATCTTCTTTGAAGTAATTGGTACAATCAGAAGCAGAAGTGTCTCATGTTGAGAAAAGCCTAAGTTATTAAAACATTTTAAATGCCATAGTCTGTAGGTCTTTAAAGTGTTTGAAGATTACTTATCTATCCAAAATATACCTCTGTATTACATTGAAAACCTAAATAGCATGACTATAAGTTTGAGTCTTATAGAGGACTATTAATTTGTATTTCTTAACTATACATTACATTTTTAAATGAACTCCAAACACATCATTTCTCAAACAAGAGAGAAATATACATAGTCTAACAAAATTGATTTTAAATATATATCAATGAACCAAAATCCAATGTAAAGTATTTTAAGATTAACAGTTGTTTTATTGAAGTACATTCCACAATCTTTTATCATAATAATTTACCCTTTTCCCCATAATTTCTATACCATATCCCCCATTCTTTTTTTTAGAAAGAAATGGACTACATTCATTAACCATTTATAACCAACCCCTCTTAAATGAAAACAAACATTTATAAACAGTGTTTTGGGAATTTGGGCATAGTTCTCTAGGCTACTATCTGCTGACTGGGGACACTAGTAATCTGATGGGGACCCTGAGAATATTTGAGGTAATAGCCAAGTCCTGGGAAAACCAGTTATAACCTTTGTTGATAGATATTACCTGTCAAGGCTCAGAAGGCCTCCTTTTATCAAACCTGGTCCTTCCCAGCCTGGAACAAATCCATAGCCTCTCGTTTCCTGTGGAAACAAAAGCAAAACTGTTTCTTCAAAGCAATGCATCTTTTAAGTTCCATTTTACAAATATTATTTTTGGCTATTGTTTTAAAGTTAAGGAATTTTTGAAATATTTAGGTTGGTATATTTTATCATTCTCTCTTTTAATCCCGTGTCTGCCAGCAGCTGTTTCTTGAGCATCAAAAAATTCAAAATCAACACAATAACATACAGGATCCAGACTCCCTGTGTTTTTTCTTTTATATTATTTTTACTGTCTCTTTAAAGACTTTTTTAATTTTAAAACTATTTGTTTATATTTATTTCTATAACTGCCTATACCCATTTTCTTTTTAACTTAAGCCTACATAAATTATAAAGCCCATTGGAACATGTTTCAAGGTTTTTCCATCTAGACCTCTTTTACTGAGTATCTTTTAATCTTTTTGTCTGTATGAGTAAAAGCTAAATGTGCCATGCAGCCTGCTGTGCTGCTTGGAGATGCCTCTGTGTACTTCAGCAGGAATCATGCAGTGGCATCTCTGTACCATGGCTCACAAGAGAGCCACAGCTAGGAAGCTACTTTTGGCTCCATTGATGTGTTCTAGAGCCCTTTTTCTTTTAAAGCTTTCTTAGGCCCTATAGAAATGTTGGTATGCCATTTGTAAATGGAGGCTTTTCTTCCCACTAGATCCCACAGCCACTTTTAAAAGAACCATTCAGAGTTTTAACATCGGTCATAAATGTTTGGCCAATGGCTCAGGCTTATTACTAGCTAGCTCTTACATTTCAATTAACCAATATTTCTTATCTATGCTTTGTCACGTGGTTCATGAATTATTACCTCATTTCCTACATATTTTACTTCATCAGTGGCTGGCTGGCATCTCCCAGACTCTGTCCTTCTCCAGTATCTCTTCTTGGATTTCCCTCCTGACTCTATCCTGCCTTGCCATATGCTTTATTTATCAACCAATGAGAGCAACACATATTTACAGCATACAGAAAGACCATCCCACATAAATTTTAGTCTTCCCAAGTCCAGTTCATATAAGGTTTTTTTTATTAATAACTTTCAAAGGACAACACCTCTCTCTGTAAGCAAAGCTATTATTGTCAGCAAATAAAACAGGCATACTTTCTTGAGCCAAACTCAGTCCACAACAGACAATTTAAGGCTATATTCTCTTAGCCCTGCATCTAACTGCAAACTGCAAGTGCTGCACTGAAAGAAAACAGGCGCAAACAAGACACTTAGAGTGGAACTTAAAATTGATTGAAAATTGTCTGCTTTACTACAGTTGCATTGGAAGTTATGAATGGAAAGAACGGGGCTAGATTGAAATCCTATGTTAAAGATGCACCTCGCCTCATGCCATTTCACCCAGGGGAAACAATATAAAACTAAACAAGCACATATCCTCTATCAGCTGTTCAAGTTTCATCCTTCCAGGGGGCAGAGAGCAGATCGCTGTTCATAATTTTTGTGCCTAGAATCTTCCAGCTTCAAGCCTGAGGACACTCTTTAGCTGGTGAAGTGCTTGCCTGTCTTGCATCACGTGAATCAGGTATGGTGGTCATGTTCACCGGCATCACGTGAATCAGGTATGGTGGCCATGTAATCCCAATCACTGAAAAGGTGAACACGAGAGTCAGATGTTCCAGGACCTCTTCTGATACCTTTAAGCCTGGCCTATAACAGATGAGAACCTGCCTCAAAATAAAGAAATAAATGATATTAATAAATAAAAATAAATCTTCCCTTTTATTATCACCAGTTTTTCTCTTGTCATAAAAACTTGAAAACCCCGCAGCAGGCAATGGTGTGATGTGCTGTATAGCAGGGCACTACCCAGGTCAAATCCAAGATGATGGCTTCCGTGGAGACAGGGGAACCATGCCTGACTGGCTCCCTGGCTAGGAAGGAAGCACTAGACCTTTTGTCTTCAGGAACTGTCGCTATAACAAAATCAACAATGCATACTCCCAACTCTGCAGTGACCAAAGATTTCACATTTAGTCACTTTCCCTTTGTTCTCAAAACCATATCTCCTTTCTGTACTTTTTCTTATTTGACTCAAATCAGGAAGCATTCTGGTTGCACCAAAACTCCCCCCATCAATTCAGAGAATGAGAAAGTGGTAGTGAGAAGAAATTGAAAGTAGGGGGTGGAAAGTTGGAGCTTTCGGGTGGGGTCACCTCACCTGTCCCTTGGGGAGAAAAACCACAGTTTCAGTTGCTTGTTGGTAATTTTATTTCTAGGAAGCCATTTTCATAATCGTTTCCTCCACATTCCCAAATTCTAAGATCTGTGGTTGCTGAATAACCTATCCCTCTATACTCCCTTTGCTTTTGTTACTTATAAAACTAAATGATCCCAAGACAGTTTCTATAATTATTTTTTTTATGTCAGGAAGCATACTGGCTTGATCTTCTAAACAGATCAGAGATAAAAGAAAGGGTAGTTTCCGTCCTCTTACTAAGATCAGGACTCGAGGAGTAGAAGGCTGTAGGGACGTGGCTCCCTCTGACAGCTCTTAGCTCTGCAGAACACTCCACCTTCATGCGAATATAACCCGGCTTCATTAGGAAGTATTAGTTCCCTTTTCAACCTCAAGCACCAAGGCCATTTGTCATAATTGCTATAATTAGATCAGGCTGACAGCATACCCATCAAATGGGCTGCTGCTTCACGGGTGTGGTTGGATGGGTATCCACGACCCGAAATTCCCACCCGTGAGGTACTTTCCTTGAGTTCAGATGAAGTTTTTCTTGAACTGTATGAATATACATGTCAGAAAGCGTCTCAGACCCCTGCTCACTTGCTGGCTCCACTTCATGTGTCTTAACGACCGAGGAAACAGAGATACGTGAAGTTTCCATGTCCACGATACACTATGGCTAACTATGGCGGCTGACTCTAAGGTGATCCCCTGGATGCATAAGGAAGAAGAAGAGAACTGACTTCCATAAGTTGTTCTGTGTGTCTCCCATCTATGTGCTGTGGTGAACACACTCAATCCAGGTTCTACACCTGCATTCAAGGCCTTTGCTGTCTGCTGATTCCCTCTGCAGCCCTTCTTACCGCGGGCATATGTCCTTCTCAGAGAATATATATTGGATTCACTCTTCAAGACTGTCACCTCTCCAGTTCCTTTACAAGTCTATGGGAGCTCCTTCTCCTCCCCTCTACCTGTCATTCACTGATGAATGTATTTTTCCAGCTGTCCAACAAGGTACAATGGATTCATCCAGTGGCTCTTTGCAAGATGGCCATCCATGGACATATGGCAACTTCTAGAAACAGAATATCATATACTGGGTATATAAACAATAGAAGACGATAGCTAGAGTTCTCGTTATGCAGTCCAAGGTCACTAAGGTGCCAGCAGATCCCTTGTGCAGTGATGGCCCATTTCTAAGAGGTGCCTTCTCCTGCATCCTCACACAACAGCAAGTTTTAACTTCAGTACAGTGGCTGCACCTTAATCCACTGCTATTTCAGTCAGCAATTGCAACCCTGCAGTTACTGGCCTGCAGTTCTAGCAGAGGCCTGGCCACTCAGGTTGCAGCCTGGGTGGGAATTCTGTTCCCACAGGCCCTGGCCCTATTGCTGCCACTAATGGTAGTTTTAACTAAATCTCTATCGTTCTATTTATGAATAGGACTCGAGATTCAGAGGCTGGGGTGAAAACCTGTGAGCTCAGAGAGGCTGAGTAGCAATTAGCTAATCCCCTCTCTCCTTGCTGGCATCCACAGAAGCCCTGTGGTTCCACTTTACAAAACCAGAAAAACCTGTACCACTCCAAACCCCACCTACTACTTCCTGTGTCTCTCTATCTCTCCTGGATGCCCTCTGAGACTCTATGGTTGTTACTTTCTGTCAACGAGTTGCTACTACAGATTCCTAACCCAAGGTTAATTTTATTTAATTAATGCAAATGCAAATTCAGGGTTGGCAGTGTTGTTGAATATCCCTAAGCAGGACCTGTATTACTTGCACTTATGGAGTGAAGGGTTGGTTTTGGCTCAGCTTGAGGTACAGCCCATCATACTGGCAGGATCATGAGGCAGCAGAGAGAAATGAATATGGTGTTCAGCTAATTTTCTCCTCTTTATAAAATCCAGGACACCAGCCACGGAATGGGTTTGCCTACATTTAGCCTCACCTCAGTTAAACTTCTTATAGACATATCTTGAGGCCTAGGTCTTTTGCCTGTCAAGATGGCAATTAATATTATCCATCAGAGGGGCTAGCAAGCCCCTTTAGGTTATAAGGACATTGATTTTACCCTTAAGGGACCTTTATGATGTAATCACTTTCCTTACCTCTTTTGACCCTGTTGTCTTAGAGATCCATTTAAATATATGAACTTTTTCTGTTTATTTGTTTTTCAAGACAGGCTTTCTCTGTGTAGCCCTGTTTGTCCTAGAACTTGATCTATAGACCAGACTGGCCTCAAACTTAGAGATCTGCCTACTTCTGTCTCTGCCTCCAGAGTGCTAGGATTAAAGGCATGCACTGCCACCGCCACTCAACTCAATATATGGAATTTTTGGGGACAAACACATTCAGGCCGTCTCAGGAAACACATTCCTTAGACAGGAATGAAAAGAAATCAGCTGAGCTGTCAACAAATCTTGAACGGCTCTTCAGAGGCTGGCAGGAATTCGAGCCACACAGCAAATCCTACCTACAGGCCAGCTCCGCCCAGGCACCTTTGCAAGCACATTGTAGCAGGGGAAGCACGCAAAAGCCTGGGGACACAATGAAACAGCTGAGCGAGACTGTTTCCAGAGAGATGCAGGACTGAGCTAGATCTCTCCAGAGATCTCTGACGGAGGTCACCCAAGCCAAGACTACTTGCAAGCAGAGATTTAGGTAGTAGGAGAGCTTTTGGGAGCAGCATAGCCAGTTGGAGTGTCAGGACAAGTCAAAGGAGGAGAAAGGGAGATGAGAGAAAGGGAGAAGAAGAGACAGAGAAGAGAATCTTTGAAGACACAGAAATAAACCGTGGAGATTAATCAGCAAAGAGAAGTATCCAACAGCCTCAAAGTTAGCATCCAGATTATAATGCAAAGAGGGAAAGAGGGTCACTTGCAGTTTGGGGATTTGCATTTGGATGTTCTGGCTCCTAGGAAAGAGCTTTTTTCAGCCTCATAGGCAACTGGGTTCATATGGCATCCTCATACTGCCATTGTAGGATACCCAGTGGATGATGCCAACTGTAGGGCTAAGAAGTCTGAGTTCACTGCAGACTTGTGAAAACACATCAGTCCCTGAGCTCAAAAGCCTACCAATCCCTGAGCTTGAAAACCCACCAATCACCAGGCTCAAAATCCCACCAATCCCTGGACTTGCTCCAAGCTCAAGACTTGAAATCCTACCAGTCCCCACCCTAGAAAACTTTGCCCCCAAGAAACCCTATGCAAGCCTGCCTCCAGCTCAGTTCCTGGCTACTTCTCATCCTAGCAGAGGCAGCCACCCTCTTGTGTCTTCCACAGTAAATCTTTCCTGTGAGGTTTGCTGTATCGTGTGACTTTGTGGTATTCCTTTGCTCCTGACTACCAGGATACCCTTCAGAGCTGCAGCACTTGCATTGGGGAAACCTTTCCCCTCAGAGATGCAATGGTTGCACTGAAGAACCTTTTCCCTCAGAGATATAACACTTACAGTGACTTGGATTTGAGCAAAGTTACATCTGAGCTCAAGGCAAAGAACACATTAGATTGGCTGACACCAATGCCCCTCCTCCTGAACACACTCACACTGTCAGCCCAGCAGATGTGCCATTGGCTGGCATGTCCCAGAACCCATGTGACTGTAAAACCCTGGTTGGCCCTGCTTGCAAAGACATATTGACTATAGACTCAGATACTTAAACACAGGGATTTTATTTTATTTTTTATTTTTTATTTTTTTTTTTTTGGTTTTTCGAGACAGGGTTTCTCTGTGGCTTTGGAGCCTGTCCTGGAACTAGCTCTTGTAGACCAGGCTGGTCTCGAACTCACAGAGATCCGCCTGCCTCTGCCTCCCGAGTGCTGGGATTAAAGGCGTGCGCCACCACCGCCCTGCAACACAGGGATTTTAAATCCTAGAACAGCCACTCAAATGTAACACAAACAGCCACTCAAATATAACAAATGTAACAAAAAACATTGTTCAAAAAATTCAAACAAAGCAACCAATTAAAAATGGTCAATTTACACCAAAGATGGGAATTAAGTGCATGTAAAGCAATGGACAGTTATTAGGGTGACAGATTTAAGTCCAAACATCATAATTATATTTATAAGTAGATTAAACATTTCAAGTGAAAGATGGGAGTAGGTTGGAAAACAAGATGGGACCCACCTGTTTTCCAACACTGTTCACAAGGCTAACATTTGAAGTATGAAGATACTGACCTTTAATCTCTAAGCAAATAAAGAAGACACAACAGCATTACTTCTTTAAAAAAAGAAAAAGCAAAAAGCTCTTTTGATGTCAAAGCTAACTTCTGAAAAAAATATTACCGGAGGAAAAAACAAACAAACAAACAAACAAACAAGCAGGCATTTTACCATGACAGGAAGAGTCCCTTCACCAAAAGGTCTAATACCTTAAACAGATTTATCTTATCTGATGTGGAAGTCCCCTCTGTATGCTGTGAATATCATTGGTTAATAAAGGAACTGCTTTGGACCTATAGCAGAACTATAGGGGGAAAGAGCTAGGTGGAGAAAACTAAAGTGAATGCTGTGAGAAAGAAGGGCGGAGTCAGAGAGATGCCATGGAGCCCTGTCAGAGACAGATACCAGAACTTTAGCCTGTAAGCCAGAGCCACATGGCGATACACAGATTACTAATGGGTTAAATTAATATGTAAGAGTTAGCCAATAAGAAGCTAGAACTAATAGGCCAAGCAGTGATCTAAATAATATAGTTTCTGTGTGATTATTTTGGGGCTAAGCGGCCGGGAACAAACTAGCAACCTTCTTACCACACTCATCATAGAAGTTCAAAATATTAGGGGGTGGGGGGCTGACTGCCAGGGCCTGTGGGCCACTGAGCCCAAAGATTGACAACATTAAAACATCTAAAGATGCAGAGGAGCTGCAGATTCTCTGCCGGGGGAGACAGCCAGGGGGAAGGCCAAGGGGACCACAGTCTTTGAAAGGGTCACCCATGAAGTTATTTCCTGTGTGGTGCGTATTTAAACCACCTGTCCTTACAATCCTCAGTAAAGCCTAGATGACTCTCTTCACCCTACCGGGAAAATAGGAAAGCGAGCCTCACTCCAAGGCTGCCTCAGGCCAGCTACAGGAAGAATAGCACGGCTTACCAGAACCCACCTTTCAGGAGGAAAGTCACTTTGTGACTTTAACTAACCCGGTCCCACAAAAAAAGTAAATAAACAGATTCTCAACGTCTTTCATTTGGGGGAGCTTATGGCAGACAAATGAGAAAGAACGGCCAAGGGAGGCCCAGCTGCACCGGCAGGAGCCAGGCTGCTGGTCTCTCCCAGGCTCTGGCATACTTTGCTACCACACACGGCTGTGGATGGTGCGGGCTTGGGAGCTTAAGTCAAAGAAACTTGGCTTTTTTTTTTTTTTCCTCACAGTTCTAGAGGCTCCAAGTCCTAGAAGAGCAGCGCCGGTTTCCTGTCTGCGGCTTGCAGGTGGCGTCCTCTCTCTGTGTGTCCCTCTCCGCTTGCAGGTGGCGTCCTCTCCCAGTATCCCCATAAGGCTTTCCGTCGACATGCCTGCATCCAAACTCTCTTCCAAGGACTGAAGTCAAATTGGATTAGGACCAGCTTGACAATCTTATCTTAACTCACTGACCTCTGTAAAGATCCTGTCTCTAAATGCAGTCACATTCAGAGGTACTGGGGCTTAGGGGGCTCCACACATGAATTTTAGGACTCCAGCGGTCTATAGTACTCTCCATACAGAGTGGCTTTCATCTGCTGAACTTCCTGGAAGAACAGTGTTCTTCAGTAGGTCATGACCCTACATCTGTTTCTCCTTCCCTGACTTCTTTCCAGAAATTTCCACTCATATAACCCCCCTTTTTTTCTAGAAACAATAAAAACAAATCCTTCTAAGTTTCCTGCAGCTACGCAGCTCCATCTTTTCAGAAATTGGTTTTCTGAGAAATGTTTGCTTTCAACACAGGCCCCAGACTGTCACGGTATGACTTCATTTAACCCTTTAGAAATTACCATGATGCCACGAGTGATGGAGACCTCCTTTAATTCCAATACTCAGGAGGCAGAGGCAGGTAGACATCTCTGGGTTTGAGGCCACTTGGTCTACAGAGCAAGCTCCAGGACAGCCAGAGTTATACAGAGAAACATGTTCTCAAAAAGGAAGGAAGGAAGGAAGGAAGAAAGGAAGGAAGGAAGGAAGGAAGGAAGGAAGGAAGGAAGGAAAAAAACAAGAAGTTTGAAACCTACCCGTCGAGTTGATAGAATGCCTCTTTCGTGTCTTTTTCAAGGCATTTTAATTTGCTGTGACCCTCTTCCAGCATCTGCCCCACCCTTAGCCCAGCCTATTGAGCAAGACTTCGGGAAGGCTTCTGAGAACGCTCTGGAAGGGTTGGCACATGCAGCTCTGCAAAGCCACTTTCCAGCACACCATGCCTAAGGAAGGGCAGAGATGAGCAAGCGATTCATAAGGCCAAGGAAGGCAGTGCCAGGGTGGAAAAGCTCGGGGAACCGAAGCTTGGTCCAAGTTTGGATTCATCTTGGTTCTGCAGGACCCACATAAAAGTCAGGTGTGATGCTGCTCATCTGGAGCCCCAGAGCTGGGAGTGCTAAGACAGGAGGATTCCAAATAGCATAAGAAAACTAATGGCAAATGTCATTTATTGAATGATTATAATACTTTAGTTACTGTTTTAAGCACCCTGCCTTTAATTATCTCATTTTATTCTCATGAATCGGTGCACTGTGGTCAGTTTGGCTTTCCATGTGAAGATGAGCTAGGTAACTCATTCAAGGTCATAGTCTAGCGGGAGGCAGTGTGGCTCCATCTGGAGACTTGGAAGCACAGGGCTACACTGCCTGTGAGAACACTAGGCAAAATTTCGGCTCCAATGGCAGAAAGATTCACAGTCAGGTTTATCATGGAATGCTGACTAATTTTATTTTTTCCTTTTATTGAAACATAGATCCCCCTCACATAACACACTCTGAGTACAGTTTCCCCTTCCTCTGCTCCTCCCAGTTCCTCCCCACCTCCTCTCTCATCCAGATCCACCTGCTTTCTGTCTCTTATCAGAAAACAAGGAGGTTTCTAAGGAAATTTAATATATAATATAATATAAATTAAAGATAAAACAAAAGCTAACACATTGGAGTTGGACAAGACAAGCAAACAGAAAGAAAGGAGCCCAAGAGAAGGCACAGGATTTAGAGACCCGGTCTTTCACACTTTTTTATGGGACTTTAAGGAATCCCATAAAAACACTAAGCTGGAAGCCGTAATATATACACAGAAGACCTGGTGCAGACCCGTGCAGGCCCTGTGCGTGCTGCTTCAGTCTCTGTAAGTTCATAGGATCTCTGATCATGTTGATTTAGGTGGGATTGTTCTCCTTGTGTCCTCCATCCCCTCCGGCTCTTCCAGTCTTTCTACCTCCTCCTCGGAAGGCTTCCCTGAGCCCTGAGAGGAGGGATTTGACAGAGATGTCGCATTCAGGGCCGAGCGTTCCAGTGACTCTCACTCCCTGCACAATGCCTGGCGGTGGGTGTCTCTGCATTTGTTCCCATCTGCTGCAGGAGCAAGCTTCTCTGGTGATGGCTGATCTATGAGTATAGCAGAATGACATTAACAGTCATTTTATCGCAACATTTTCTTTTGTTTTGTTTTTGTGTTTTAGACTGGTAGTATTTGATTTTAGTGTAGGTATCTGAGAGATCTAGTCTCTGGCTCTTGGTCACCCAAGCCGTGTTGAACTTGGGTTCCATCTCATGGAGTGAGCCTTTAGTCCAATCAGATATTAGTTGGTTACTCAGAAAGCTTTGTGCCCTAACGAATTCTGCAGGCAGGACAGTATTATAGAGCAAAGGGTTGTGGCTGGCTTACTGTCTACTTTCCTCTTTTGGTAGTGTGCACATACCTTCCTATAGCAAAGGCACTAGCCCATGGGGTGAAAGCTCTGTAGGCACCAGCTGGACTTCTCTGTGGTCAGTAAGTTGTGTCGGTGCTGTCTCCAGCAATGGAGCCTTGCCATCAGCTTGTGAGTGGCAACCAATGCTCTTGGCAACAGCCTGGGTTGTTTGGGGATTCCCATGGGACTCCTTTAGCTAACAACTCTCCATTAGATGTAACCCAATCCCGGTACTGGAAGCTTCATTTGGTGACAAGAGATGGCCAGTTGGGACTGTGTCTTCCCCATTATTTGGCAATTTCATTTAGATTATATATATATATATATATATATATATATATATATATATATATATATATATATATATATTTATCTTCTACTGCATTTGGTTTTCTCACTGACACTCAAATGACCCTTAATTTTAGCTGTCTTTCCCCATAGCTCCTCCCTTTCCTCATCTTCTCCCCCTCCCCACTTGGTTCCCCCATTCCAGCCCAGAGCCACCCATAACTACCTATTCTATTCCCCTTTTCTATCTATCTGCAGCCCACACTCTCTTACTCCATACCTAATCTCTGTGGGTCTAAAGATTATCGCTTGGTTATCATTGACTTAACAGCTAATACACACATATAATTGAATACATACCATATTTGTCTTTCTGGATCTGGGATACGCCACTCGGGATGATTTTTTTCTAGTTCCATTCATTTATCTGTGAATTTCATGATGTCATTTTTTAGGGCTGAGTAATAGTTCATTGTATAAATGTACCACATTTTCTTTATCCGTTCTTCTGTTGAGGGACATCTAAGTTGTTCTTAATTTCTGGCTATTATGAATAGAGCAGCAATGTCTCTGTGGCAGGATGAAACGTCTTTTGGATATATGCAGAAGAGTGGGATAGCTGGATCTTGGGGTATACTGATTGCCATCTTCCCAAGGATGCATCACACTGATTTCCATAGTAGCTGTACAAGTTTGCACTCCCACCAGTGAAAGAGGAGCATTTCCCTTGTTCCACATCCTTGTCAGCATGGGCTGTTATTTGTGTTTTTTATCTTAGCTATTCTGACAGGTGTAAAATGAAATCTCAAGCTAGTTTTGATATGTATTTCCCTGGTGGCTAAGGATGTTGAACATTTTTAAAGTGTTTCTCCACTATTTGAGTTTCATGTTTTGAGAATTCTCCGTTTAGATCTGTACCCCCTCCCCCATTTTCATTGTTGATGTTGTTTTGGTTTGTTTTGGTTTTTGGAGGCAGGGTTTCTCTGTGTAGTCCTGGCTGTCCTGAAACTCACTCTGTAGACCAGGCTGGCCCGGAACTCACAAAGATCCTCCTGATTCTGCCTCACAAGTACTGGGATTAAAGGCATGTGCCACCATACTGATCATGTACCCCATTTTTAATTTATTTTTATAGTATCTAGTTTTTTGTTGTTGTTTTTGCTTTGTTGTTTGTTTTGTTCTTTTTGTGTCTTTGACTTGGGTTTCTTCTCTTCTATTCCTATTAGATTTCCTAGATATTCTGTACCAGGCGTTATTTTAGATTTAGATTTAACATTTCTCTGACTAACATATCCATTTCTTCTTCTGTGTCTTCAGTGCCTGAGAGTCTATGTTTCATTTCTTGTACTCTGCGGGAGAGGCTTGCCTCTGAGGTTCCTGCTTGAGTTTCTAAATGTTCCATTTCTGGATTTTCCTTAGTTTGGGTTTTTTGGTTTTTTTATTGATCTTCCTTCCATTTTCAGGTCTGTTTTATTCATTTCCTTCCACTGCTTGCTTACATTTTCATAGATTTCTTTAAGGGATTTCTTTATTCCTCTTTAAGGACTACTGTTATATCATAAAGGCTATTTTAAGGCCTTTGTCTTGCATTTTAGCTATGTTGGAATACTCAGGGCCTGCTGTGGTAGGATTGCTGGGCTCTAGTGGAGGCTGGCTGTTACTGTGTTTTTACTTCTGGGTCTGCACATTGGGAAGACTGTAACTCTAGGTGCTTCTATCTGGACTTGTCTTTGTTGGGTGACTGTTTTGTTCCTTGGTTTCTGCTGTACTCTCTGGTTCTTAGGAGAATGTGGTGGCTGTGTGTTGCCTGGTAAGAAATCCTTCTGGGATGCTGATAGGTGTGGCCACTGGGATTCCAGATAGAATGTGTCTCTGGGTATTGGGAGCTGACACCTAGGAAAGGGGATGGGATAGGGTGCAGATAGGATTCCCAGGAGGGAGGAAGGCCAGGATCAGCTTAGTCCCTGGGAATGGGAGCAGAGAAGGAGGAGAGGCCACAGAGGAAGGTCTACTACTGATCTGGGGCTGGGACTGAGGACTGGACTTGGAAGAACAAAGAGGTAGGAAATGGAAAATGAACTTGGAAGAATGGAGAGAAGGAAAATGGGAAATGGACTTGGAGGGAGTGGGAGAGGTAGATCTCCAGTTGGCCTACCTGCTTCCTTGGTCAGAGTATCCTGTGGGTTCCCAGGGAATGCCTGCTGGAGTTGGGGGCTGGGATAAAGCAATGAGCGGGAGAGGGGGAAGGAAGTTAGGACAGGAAGATCCATGTGACCCACTAAAGATGGGGGCAGGAGGAGAGGGGAGGGAGGCTTTAGCAGATGGTCTCCCCCAGAGCTGGAGGGGAGACTGTGGATTGAATTTAGAAGCACAGAAGGAGAGGTGAAGATCTGCAGTTAGCCTGGCTGCTTCGCTGGCCTGAGAGGAAAGATGATGTCTTCACTGAGGATGTGTCTGTGACATATTAGTATGAGTGGATAGTCTAGTGGAGGTGGGACAGACTCCCTGTTTTCACAGTCCCTACTCACAGTACCCACAGTGTGGCACACGCGATGGAAAATGCCGTTTAAGGCGGTCAAAGAGTTTCTGTTTTCTGTCACTGGTGTGGGTTAATAGAAACAGAAAGATGAATCCTCATGAGTAGAGGTAATGATGAAGGTATCTGGGTGCTGACGGCCTAGAAAGACTCAACCAATTGGGGGTCGCCAGGGCTCAGAGGAGGGTGCAGAATTGGGAAAGAAAGAGAACGCAGAACCGCATAGGAGTCTAACGATGAAGCAGGAGACAAACACAGGAGGGATGGAGCAGAGCTGTGGTCAGCATCAGGGAGCTCAAGAAGGACACAGGGAAGCAGAAGGGATGGAGGGCATTTCTAGAACAAGGAACCAACCAGAAAAGCTCACCATGGCCAAAGCTGTGGCAACAGAAACAGGCAAATAAAAGTAGACTTAATTAGAACCCAAAGTATAAAGTCCCACAAGCCTACACAGACACTAATGAATGACTGCATTAATTAACAACCACAAAAGACAAATCTCTACAAGTAAGTGTTCTGTATAATTTATGCAGAACCTCCACCCTTGAGGAAGAACATAAATCATAAATCCCACTCCTCTGGTGGGGAATACTGGAAAAGAAAAACTTTACAATCAAGACACCACTCCAAGCAGGTCTCTGAGGCCATTCTAAAGCATGGCGTACCATGCTGACAGTGTCTACCCTTGATGTGATGTAATGAGAACGGCACTCTCTGCTCTGCCACTCCCGTAACCCAGGTACTCAAGAGACGGAGACAGGAAGATCTAAGTGAAAGACCAGCCTAGGCCACTCAGAAATAAAGTGAAAAGGGGAACCGACTGAAGATGCTTGAAATAGCTCAGTGTTAGAGCATTTATTTGCCAAACATGATGAGACTCTAGAATTATTCTTAGAATTAAAAAAAAAGAAAGTATCAGAAAAGACTAGATATGTTCAGGTGGTATAACTGCAGGATAAAAGAACATACATTTGGGGGGAAGGGAGGTGGGGAGGATCTGGGAGGAATGGGGAAGGGGAAATTATTAAAATTTGTTGTATGAAATTTTGAATTAAAAACAAATATAAATATGTAAACTTGTAGTAGTTGGAACGTAGTTGGCCCTTATAATCTCGTAGGGACTGGCGCTATTAGGAAGTGTGGCTTTGTTGGAGTGGGTATAGCCTTGTTGGAGGAAGTGTGTCACTGTTAGCAGTGGGATTTGAGGTTTCCTATGCTCAGGATACCACCCAGGATCTCCGTTGACTTTCTGTTGCCTGAGAGATGTAGGATTATCAGCTACTTCTCCAGCACCGTGTCTGTCTGCACAGTGCCATGTTCCCTACCATGATGATAATGGACTGAACCTCTGAACTGTAAGTTACCACCTCAATTAAATGTTTTCCTTTATAAGAGTTGTCATGGTGTCTCTGCACAGTAATAGAAACTCCAACTAAGACAAAACAAAACAAAAAAACTAAAAAAAAAAACCCTAAAAAACCATACAAACAAACAATAAAAAAATAAGCAAGCAAGCAAATACATCTTATACTACAGTCATGGAGAAAATGTTTGCAGGTCCCAAACAAGTCTGATACTGTGTGTCTAGTACTAAAAATATATAACTCACAGCTCAATAATTCAAGAAAAAAATGACCTCATTTAGATGCTATAAAAGCTGTAAATATGGATGTCTACAGAGGGCAGACAATAAAAATAATCATTAAGAAATTGTCAAAGTCATCAAACAATGAAAGCCTGAGAGAGTCACCATCAAGAGGAGCCAAGCAAACGCAACAGGTCACCTTGGAAGGAATCTTGGAGCAGCAGCAGAAACTGAGGAAATCTGACAGGCTATGGGCTTTAGTTAATAGGTTGATGGTAGTTCATAACAGCAACAGCTGTGCCGTGAGAACAGATGCAAAATACGTTAAAAACAGGTGAGCGTGGCATAGAAAGTCTTATCCTTTCGGGTTTCCCGTGTTTCTCACGCAGTTTCAGAGAGCAAGGTTCAGAGTGTGTGGTTGGTTGTACATGCCTGTGGTCCTACACGCCACAGACCCAAACGCGGAGCTTGCAGTGGAGGAAGAGGCCACTGTAGCCAAACCAGATCTTTGCCAAGACTCAGGAGATGCTGACACAGGAGAAAATGACAGGAGAAAAGTTGCCAGGCTCAGCCTGGAATAAGGAGAGATCCAGGAATCTTGAGTGACAGGCTCGGAAGTCAGATGAGGTCACGACTTAGAATTTCATGTGACTTCAGGTGATCCTATTTATGGTCTCCATTATATGTGACTGGAACTATTCTATTTAAACAAAGACCAAGCACAAACGATTCTGAGAGGGGAAACCACCTGGAATCCAGTGACTCCAAAGCAGCGGAGGACCAACAGTGACCAAGGTGGTGACCTCCAGTGACTTCGTTCACTCCCAAGGACACTTCATCCTCACAAACATTTTATAACCTCAGAGAAGAGGATGGTCTCCACACATATAGTGGTATTTAAAAGTTTCAGTCCTTCAAAGCAGAGGTTCAAATCATTTGGTACTTTGGCATTTTTGGTTTAATGATTAGAGAACAAATTCAAGCCTTTTGAATTGCCGAGAAAGTAAAAATCAACTAGTACCCCACCCCTCTATATCCAGTTAGTCTGTACAGCCTCAGAACACAGCTTGGTTCTCTGGGGTAATTTTACACTGAACAGATTACTGGCTCCATTTCCTGGGCAATAGCTTGCTTCCTCTAGGTTCTCCACCCCATGAACGTTCACAGTAACTCTGAAACAGAGACTTGGGGCAGGCGCTATTGCTATCGCTTGAGCTTTGAGTTCACCTGCTAGAATAAGGGTCATTGTGAGTGTGTGACGTTGTATGTGTGTAGTGTACGTGCATGCATACACTTGGGTGTGTGCATGTGTGAGGAGACGTTCAATCAATGTTGAACATCTTCCTCTGTCTTTCTCCATCTCATAATTTGAGACTTGTATTTTGGGTCTTTCACTAAACTGGATGCACAGATTTGGCTAGACTGGCTGGCTGGCCAGGAAGCTTCCGGGATCCTCCTTTCTCGCTCTCGCTCTGCTTTTTGTGCTTTTTGTTTTGCTTTGTTTGCTTGTTTTTTTTTTTTTTTTTTTTGGAAACAAGATATCTCTGTGTAGCAGCCCTGGCTGTCTGGAACTCGCTCTGTGGACCAGGCTGACCTCGAACTCACAGAGATCCGCCTGCCTGTCTCCCCAGGGTGAGGATTAAAGGCGTGCACCACCATCATCTGTCTGGGCCCTGATTTTACTTGGGTGTTGGGGACCCAAACTTAGACTCTCATGCTTGTGCAGCAAGTATTTTCCTGACTGAGCCATCTCCCCAGGCCCTCCTTCGTTTCCCTTTTCAGAATAAGGGTTATTTCTGGCAGCTTCCCTTTTATCCACAGCAGAGTCCAGCATCCACTCTTGAAGGGGAAAAGGCATAGCCCCCACCAGGATCATACTGAGGCCACATGAAATTCTAAATCGTAACCTCATCTGACTTCTGTTGCTGAGGGTCTACGGATCTCTGCTGATTCTAGATGCTCCTTATTCGAAGCTGAGGCCAGCAGCGTTGTCTTCTGAGAGGGCAGGTGCAGGGCGCCCACACCTCCCTCTGTCATTTCTTCGATGTCAGCAAGTCCCAAGTCTCACCAATGGAAGTCAAGGGGAAAGATCTGATTTGGTTACAGCTGGCTTACTGGCACTGCTTCCTGGTGTGCACAGCAGATCTGAGTTCTGATAAGCGTGTGAAACCTCACTTTGGGTCCTGGGGGTGGGGGAGGTGCTGTCTTTTGTTTTGGTGAGGAAGGTGGACCGTGGTTTTGAAGTGAGGAATTTTCAGGTTCACGGTTTGGTTCCAAAGGAACACGAAGCCAGAGAAAAACTCGACCACGGGCATTCAGAAGAGATAACCTTCTTCTATACCAAGAAAACCGAGTTTGAGCTCCGGTTCCCGGTTCCCGGGAAGCCAGAACCCGCCTACCCTGCGGCAGACCCTCCCCCACCTCCTCTTCCTTCCTCTTTTTCTTCATCTCCATCTGCACCCTGTAAAAAAGAAAGGGGGAAGAACGTAGCCAAACCAGCGCCCTTCTCTGCCTCTTGTGAACTTTGGGGAAATTCCTCTTTTTAAAAAGGTTCTAACCCATGAACGCTCTGCCCAGACTCAGTTCCATAAGGGTTATAGGTCCAGGTTCCAGAGATTTCCGGAGTCCAAGAGGAGACTCAAGCGCTGGGAACCGCCTGCCCGACAAGCTTTGGGTCATGTGCGCCCCACGGCTTACCCTGCTGTTGAGTCAGCGGTCCTCAGACCACAGAAAGGTCAGGCCTATCTGCCAAAGTGAAAGTGCTGAATTATATTGAAACTGTCAGGAAAAATAAAATAAAATAAAATAAGCCAACCCCACCCCAGATCTCTAAGTATCGTCTCCGAATGGCGTGTTTTTATCTAGAATTACCGTAAAGTCATTTCAGAATGGTTGAGGACTGCGGTATTCTGAGCAATTTACTCTTCCACTTAATTGCAACTTAACCACACTTACTCCCTGGCCTTCCTCCTTGACCTTGTCTTGCCTCCCCTCGAGGGTCTCCTACAGCCCCTCCCATTTGCAAGCCTGAACACAAATGTTTCCCAGCAAGACACAATGTGAGGGGCCTGGAATACATGACTGGATGGGAGAAATCTAGTCACCCGGTCATAAACTTTACCGAGGAGACAGGCACGCCCTGCAGTCCTAGGTCCCCCTAGGGAGCTTCTGCCCCAACTGTGTACTGGGAATAGGACAGCCAGGTCTATGTTCAGATTCAGCCTCTCCCATGGCCTGCAATTAGCTCCAGGGTTCTGGTACATTATGACCATGTCTATAAGGCATGGAAACTAATTCCTGTTCACAAGACTGGAGCTCACACTTGTAAAGTTTGAGGAAGGCCAGGAAGTCAGAAGCCTTGACACCTTTCTTGTGCTCCCCTCCCCCACAACAACATACACACATACATACATCTTGCCCAAGGATCCCGGCCACATCCAGTCTGTCTTTCTCCCTCTAGGATGGCGTCTTTAACTGCCCCAAGCCCATCTCCTTTTTTGGAGGAGGAGATTCTCATCATCAGTCCGCAGGTCAGAGCTCAGCAACTGCCCCTGTTGTGCCCTATGGGGTTGTTTAGTGTCCTGGGTGACTCCCAGTTAGGGCATGACACTCGGGAATGCCAGCTGGTGTCAGCACTGGTTTTGACTTGGCCCCATCAGGTGCTGTCCTCTGACCACTGTGCCTTGGGCCCCTGGCCTCCTTCCCCAGGCCTCTGCAGCCAGAGCATCCCCAGATCACTCCCCAGCCATAGTGAGCCTCATGGCTTATGTTACCTCTCTCCCAACCCTTTCTCTACTGTTGACCGCAGCTTCCTACTCTTATTCCTGGACCTTTTGTATTCCAGGCCCGCCTCCAGGGATGGCTAAGTTTCAAAGGACCAAAACTCAAAAACCATACCTATGACTTAACTATATTAAATAGAACTGTTCTTTGTATCTCAAGCATCTCAAGACTTCACAGGGCCTTCGGATCTGCTTCCTACAGGCCGAACCTTACGGAAGGTAGCGTTAGGAGACTGACTGACCTTGGTGGCGCTGATCCCAGGGTATCCCGAACACCCCACAAGCTGGGTAACCCCGGTTTCCTTTCCTGTAAAGGGAAGGCTTACACTTAGCCCTGTGAAGTTTCAACAAGGGCTAGCGAGCAACGTCGTGCAAGTTCAAGGGTTTGTCATTTCAAACCTCGCGGCAA
The DNA here is from genome assembly GCF_903992535.2 of Arvicola amphibius. Lineage (NCBI taxonomy): Eukaryota > Metazoa > Chordata > Mammalia > Rodentia > Cricetidae > Arvicola > Arvicola amphibius. The sequence goes on along the minus strand of NC_052047.1, from coordinate 37,923,184 downwards.
TGGTTTGATTGACATTTCCATGAAAACAGCTTGCTTGGGCTTAGAGTTTCCACCGGAAACAGACTGCCATTCCATTCTACAGATGTCTGCGGTCCTAATCCCCTCTGAGCCTTTTCTTTTCTGTTTTAACTTTAAAGACTGCTTAGGGTGTCTTGGCTGGTCTTGAACTTTGGGGAGGCATGTTTTGAGACAAGATCTGACTGTGCATCTCTGACTGCCCTGGAACTCACTATGTAGACTTGGCTAGCCTTAAACTCACAGAGATCCACCCGCCTTTGCCTCCTCCCTCCCCTAAGTGCTGGGATTAAAGGCACTTACCGCCCAGTGGACTTCTAACTCTCCAGCCAGGCACTGCATCTGGTTCCTTCAAGGATCTGGGTCAAACCCAGCCTAGTGCTTAGCCAAAGCAAGGCACAGAGTTCATGATATCCATCATGTAAGCTACTAGATAGCCATAATTGACCTTCTGTAATCTTGGATGTCTCTGAGGGAGGAATGATGGCAACGTGGCAGGAGCTCCATTCAGTAGGAAGACCCATTCCCTCCCCTCCTTACTTTAGCCATTACCCTGAAGACAGGGTGAAGACCCTTAAGGCCAGCAAATGCAGGGCAGTCAGTAAAGCCCAAGGAGCTTCTGGAAGCATTGGATGGCTTCCCTATTTTATGAGTTGAATTAATTAGGATATGGCCAAGCAAAAGGACCAAGAGCCATCAAGATAAACCCCCACTGCTTGATCCTCTCTTATTATGTCCCCAACTGTGTCTCCACGAGGCCAAGGCAAGTGTAGCACTAATTTCTAGAGACCATTTGGGATGAATGAGAGAGTTATTCTGTTAATCATTCATCCCTTCTTTAAGCATTCATTAATCAAATACCATGTTTCAGGTGTACTCGATGCTGAAGAGGCAAAACCCAGGCCGTTAAAGAACTCTGAAATTCCAGAAAAGCCATGAAGGAAGTAGATGGTGATAACCCAGTGTGCCAGGACACGAGCAATGAGTGTGCAGGGCGACAGAACTCTGCAAGGATTCATCAAGCCAGGAGAGTGAGCGATTGCAAGGACAAAGACAGCTGCACACGTATCAAAGAATGGTGGGCTCAGGGGCAGCTGGCGGGGCTCTGGGCATGGCTTTCACATTCCCAGAGTGGAATGGCTTTCAGTCAGATTCAGAGCCTGGAAAGAGAGGTGGGAGACGGTGTGAAGCCTTTCTCCTGTCACAGAGCAGGGGAAGCCAGGGTCCGGATGCCAAAGGTTGCAGAGCCTTCTCAGCCCTTGATGAGGCAGTCAGACCTGGTCCTGGACACTTCGGACGCACAGCAGTAAGAAAAGAATAAACATCTCACACGTTCTGGAGACTCTGGGCCCCGCTGTGTGGGAATCCACATTTGAACCTTCCTGGCTAAAGTAAACTGCCTTCTCCACGTGACCAAAGATGGTGAAGACAAGAAGCTGGAGAGATGGCCCAGCGGTTAAGAGCACCTGCTGCTCTTCCAGGGGACCTGGGTTTGATTCCCAGCACCCACATGACAGCTCACAACTGTCTATAACTCTAGTTCCAGAGGGTATGACACTCTCTTCTCACTTCTGCAAGCACCAAGCATGCATGTGTCATAATGACAAACATGTAGGAAAAAATTAGTTGATAGATAGATAGATAGATAGATAGATAGATAGATAGATAGATAGATAGATAATTTGGTCATCACAGCCATTGCCCCATTAGACATGATGGTGATAGCTCAGAGATCCTTTAAAAAAAAAAGACTCCCTTGTGTAGTTTGAATATTTGTACCCCTACCCAATCTCCCCACATTCACAGATTGAAATCCTGACCCCAGAGGTGATACTATTAGGAGATAACTGAATTATAAGGGAGCAGCCTTCTAAATAAGACCCAAAGGAGTGCTACCGCCCACCAAGATAAGACCCAGTAAGAATATAGCCCCAGAGAGGAGTCGGCAGACACCAGCGCTGCTGACACCTACTCTTCCTGGACTTCTCAGAACTGTGAGAAATAAGTTGGCAGTTCTTTAGCCACAGAGTCTGCGTGGTTTTTGTAGTGGTGGTGGTTGTTTTGTTGTTTGCTTTAGGTAAGATCTTGCTATGTAATCTGCATTGGCTTCCAACTCGTGATCCTCCTGCCTCAGCTTTTCAAGTGCACACAGAGATGATATGTTCTAGCCTGTGGAACTTCGTTACAGCAGTTTGGAGGAACTGAGGCAGTCCCTAACTGCCCTTACAAAGCTTAGCAGGAGGTCCCTTAGGGGCTTTCAGACTCAAAGCCCTCACTATGGTGACAGCCAGACCCTAGTCTCTTTACTGTGGTGGCCACCCTCTCCTAGCACCGTTCTTGCCACTCAGACAGACACTCTTGCTTATCATGGGGGTTGACATCTATGTGGCATTACTACAATTTTCAGAAAGTTTCTTGTCTATGGCTTTTTTGGTTTTCGACTGGGTTCCCGGTAGCCTGCTGGCATTTCTTCCCAAGTGCGGGGACTCGGATGGTGTAGGCCGTGTGACCCATCTTACACTCTTAGTTAGACACAAGACTAAGTAAACCATTCCTCATACACACTCGTTTTTCTCTTGCATTCATGATGGTTGTGGTCATACAAAGTGCAGTTTTTAGTGCAAATGCATCTCACAGAACAGACAGCACACAATTCTTTCTAATACTGTCTTGCTTTTAATTGTTTGGCATTTATGTTATTTGGTAAATGAGTGTGTGTGTGTGTGTGTGTGTGCGCGTGCGCGCACATGCATAGGTATGTGGGAGCCATGGCACTTGTGGGGCGATCAGAGGACAACTTTTGCACCATGTGGGCTCCAACTCCAGTTGTCCCCAGGTTGGTGTGGTGGCTCGCACTTGCAATCCCAGCACAGCTAAAGCTGAAGCAGGAGGATCACCATGGAGTCAGGGTCAACTTGTGCTACAGTGACTTCCAAGACAGTCTGAACTATGGAATAAGTCTCCCCTCTTCTAAAAAAAGAAAAAAGAAAAGAAAAGTATTAACAAATTGAATTGTCAGCTCCTTTACTCAATGAGTGATCTTTCTGTCCCACTTCTTGATTCAATATACTACAAGAGTTAGTTTGTTTAAAAATAGAATATATTATGTATACTAATTCATTTATTGGTCCACATATCAGCTGCATAATTTCTGAGGCCCCCATACAAAATGAAAACATACGGGGTTCCTTATTTGAAACACAAGATTTTCTAGACAACACCACTAAACCAGAGACTAAGACCACCTTCTTGCACATGAGTCCCTGCTGGCTACACGGCTCACCTGCCCCAAAAGCTGCCTCTGCACCCAGCAAATCACCTGCCAGGCCCTGGGAAGATAATAGTCTGGCGAACCGACGTGGTCTGTACACTCTCTCTGCAAGTTACAGGAGAAAAGCAGACAAGAACAGTCAGCCTCTCTGACATTTGATAGGGACTGAGATAGGTCCTGGGTTGGCCAGGAGCCACCTTATCTCCGAGGTCAACTTGGACTTGCCTAAAGCAATGACCTAGAGGCTGAGGACTGGGGAATGCAGCAGATCTGGCAGACTTAGCTTAGGAAAGAAAGTACTTTAGGCCCAAGGAAGACAATGCACAGAGGTTGGAGAAAAGCCTGCAGCTGGTGATTCTGAAGAAACCACAAGGATCAAGCCTGGCCGCTGCCCAAAAGAGCCATGGTAGGGGCAGCTAGGGGAAGACAGGGAGGGAGATTAGGGCCAGCCTTGAAGTAGGAAGGTTGAATTTTATCCTAAAGACAGCTAGAAGCTCTTAATGGGTTTCTTGGCCCCCTCCCAGCTACATAGTGAGCCAGGATAGGTATCAACAGCTTTATCAGAAGAGGAAAACCAAGCTACCCTTCCTGGTTCCCGATGAAGCATAGAAAATAACAGCAAAATGGCGTGTGCCATAGCCCAATAAGGAAGTTCTTCCATGCTGAGCCCGTCAGCCTTGTGGGGGCCATGGACCCTAGCACACTAGAACCATTACTCCACGCCCTGAGCGGAAGACCAGGAAAACAGTAGAGAGGCAAGTCCTCATGCCACTGCCAAGATCATAGGTACAGCATCCACAACAGGGCATCACACACATGATATGTGGCGACAGCTGTTCTCTAGGAAGCCCGTAGAGCCTATTCTGCACCATCATGCCTACCAGGAATCCTGTGTTTGCAGCTTCCTCTTCCTACCAGATAACCGGTGGTCTGAGGATTAGAACCAGGTCTTTTTTGCTTTTTAATTCTAGTTCTTCACATGTGGTTTGAATACTGTTCTCCAAAGCTCGTGCTATAGAAAATCTTGAAACTCATATGCTAATGATATTTGGGGAATGAGGCTCTTGGGAAGAAACTGGACTTATATGAAATCACAGGGGTGGGACCTCTGTGTTGGGATTAATGGATTTATAAGAAGATGAAGAGTCCTGTGCATCCTAGCTTCTGGTATGTGTTTCTGTTGGGACAACAAGAAAGACCTCTCCAGATGCATGCAGCCTTCAGCCTTGGACTGCTCACCTCCACTGAAAGACTACACTTCCCAGCTTCCCTTGCAGACTAGGAATGTCTTTCTCATCCCTTTAAGGGCAGCAACCTGTTTATTTCCTCTGTAGGCAATTTGACTTTCCACACATGTGAGTGAAGAAGATACCCTCTCATCGTGAATAAACATGGTCCTACCTAAGGTCAGACCAAGTCACTCTTTCCTTCTGCCTACCATCTCTCCACAGCTGCCTTTTAATAATCTAATAACTGTGAGAATTAAATTTGCCTGGTCTGAGCTGGTCTGTCACACAGTAGAAAACTAAGCCCTCATAAATGTTCTGGTAAATTTAATAAATTATTCCACCTAGAGAGTTGTACCCAGGACACAGTACACACGGCCGTCTGTGGAAGGGAGGCTTAATTTACAGCAATGTCTATAAAGACAAAAGTGTTTGACTTCAATGCATTTGGCCCCAAAATATATTTTTAAAGTCCATTGCTTTTTCTAACTTGAGATTTTGCTGGAAATGATCAAAGCCTCTGTCCGTTTGATTGTAATATGCTTAGCAAACATACTGTGTGTTTCAGCTTTCATCTCCCACGGGGCGTGGCATACAGCAAATGGCTCATTATTCAGGGACTGTAGAGGCCACACCTACATACACACCAACTTGTGCATATACCTGTGCCATTACAGGGTTTTTACAGGCACAGACTCAGTAGTTTGTTTAAGTGTTCAATAGAAGTACAGACAGAACACACAGCACTGTGTATACGATGCATATCAAGGCGAATGGGTGTGTAGTCGTCAGACATCCAAACCCTCAAAGGTGGCAGATGATGACTCTCTGGAAAAGCTCACAGAGAACAGCACATCCGAAGGAAGTGGCAAGGACTGCTACCTAGCTCCAAGCCAGAAAGAAAAGGGAAATTGTTTAGATAAAATATTATAACTGTAAAGTTAATTAAGAGAGAAAATGTACCAGAAGTGATTCTCAAGGAGTTTGGCTCCATGGTGTCTATCTGACTCCGCCTTTCTTCCTCCCAGCATTCCATTTAGTTCCCCCTCCCCAGCTCTGTTTCCCTACAGCTCTGCTATAGGCCCAAAGCAGTTCCTTTATTAGCCAATGAAAATAACACATAGACAGAAGGACCTCCCACACCACAGAAGGACTAAGCTACCCCAACAGTATTACCTAGGGGCCAGTGAAGGCTCTGCAGGGAGCCACTGTAACTGGAGACCCAGTCATGGAAAAGAGAGCGTCCCCTAGACCTCACTGGGATTTTCCTCAGTACTGTTGAAGGTCAGTGCTTGCACTTAGCAGAAGCAGGTGCCATTTTCCCTATGGCCACAGACAGTCTAAAATTCAAACTCCACTTCAAGTCTTTTCTACTTCTGCTTTGTCCCCGAGGACCCCAGATTCTTCCTGCTGTCCCTTCCAACCTGGTAACCTCATCTGTGCTTCCATTCCTGTGATTTCCTCCAGGCACACTTCAGATGCAGATTGTGAAAGCAGGAGTGAGCCACTAGTGACAACTGTGCCAACCACACGACCCCGGAGTCTCCATTGTGACGGTGGACGGATCTGTGGATTGCATCGCAGAGTGCTCTTATCCTATCTTCTTTCCCTGCCCTTGACGGCCAGCTTGCTCTCATTTTCACTCTCACAGTAAATAACAGCACAGTAAACACATCCTCGGTGGTAAAACTCTCTGGCTGAATGATTTCATTTCTTTTGATTTATTTGCTTGACTTCTGCACATGAAATTCTTACTGGACAGTGTGGTGACTAGATCTTAGTCAAGGTCCTCCAAGAACCTCATCCGTCTCCTTTTCCCTCATCTCATCTGAAAACAAGAGCTCTGGCAAGAGGCAAGACTCTCCAGTGCTCCATTCTCTAGTGGGCTCCTCTCAGCCTGTGGGTTGCCTCCACCCTGAGTGCAGGCCTTTGAGCTCCTTCCCCCTACCCTGCCTTTATCTTTTCTCATTATCCTCAGAAACAAAGACACGGGTCATTTTGGTTTAAAGGATTTCCTACTATTCAGACAAGATAAAAAGTACAGGGACTTCTGAAAGTTCAGAGTTGACACCGTCTAGAGGACTGGGCCCAGTTCCCCCAACTCCTGGGTGGGGCGGCAGAGGGGCAGTAATGCCAGTGTTTGAAGCAGGCAATTGTGGGGCATGTGTCTCACTGGACAACTGCAGCTCACTAGGCTGCTTCCCAATATATCACTGTCAAACCCATTGGGGATGCTTCAGGGATTCCACGGATATATAGAACTCCATCTTATCACTGGAAAGTAGGAGTCACAGTGATAGTGTTTGTGCTTGGGGAATGAGACAAGAGAATTGTAAGTTCAAAGCCAAAGTGGGTCACATAGTGAATTCCAGACCAGCTTTGGCTATAAGACAAGACAAACAAAACCTTGTTAGAAAAGAGAAAGAAGCCAGGCAGTGGTGGTACATGACTTTAATCCCAGCACTTGGTTAGGGTTAGAAAGCAGAAGCAGGAAAATCTCTGAGTTTGAAGTCAGTCTGGTCTACATAAAGTGTAGGTCAGCCAACACTGCACAGGGTGGGAGGGGAAGAGGAAAGAAAAGAGGAACAGATTTATCTGATAGTGAGTCCCACAACCATTGACCAATCCCATCCAGCCTTTAAGACAGGACAATGTCACAAACAGCACTGAAGAGCCATAGCATGGGACCCTAAACAGAGCAATACCTGAGCAGAAAAGGAGGAAGAATCAGGAACTAGAACACTAGATTTTAGTGAGAGCGGCAGGCTGCATCCCACCACCCAGCTCCCGGCTGCCTGGCTAGCTTATGCCCCGAAATAACAACGCACAAATTATATTCTTTTAAACACTGCCTGGCCCATTAGTTTTAAAAACCTCTTATTAGCTAATTCTCACATCTTGCTTTAACCCATATTTAGTAATGTGTGTAGCACCACAAGGTGGTGGCTTACCAGGAAAGACTTAGCATGTCTGACCTGGTGGCTGGCTTCATGGCGACTGTCCCAGAGAGGAGAGGCATGGTGATTGCCTCACTTCCCTCTTCCTCCCAGCATTCTTTTCTGTCTACTCCACTCACCTAAGGGCTGGCCTATCAAATGGCCAAGGCAGTTTCTTTATTAACCAATGAAATCAACACAAAACAGAAGACCCTCCCACATCGCTAGATCACTAGATCATCTGACACCAGCTAAAGAACCTTCTAAAATTGAGCAAGCCCAAATAGGATAAAAAGAACTGTAAGCAGGCAACAAGGACCCATGGCAGCTACCTACCCTGAGAAACAAACCAGCCTGCTGCAGCCATTGGCTCAGAGAGGCCCTAATCAAAGCAAAGGTTAAGACACTTTCAGTTATCTCTCCCATAGGAACAGTCCTGTGGGGAATAAGTCTGCTGTGGTGGCCCATGCATGGCAATAGAGCTGATATAGAACCCTGATCAAGCCAACCCTGAAAGCACAGGCCTCCATGATTTGTATTGTATTGTATTGTATTGTATTGTATTGTATTGTATTGTACTGGTTTTCTCTATAGCTGGGGTGTAGAGCCCTATGGCATTCATTCTATGAGGATCCTAGATGATGACCTAGTTCTTCTCTGTCTTACAGAGAAGAATGTCTCAAAAAGTCCCCTCTTTCATAACCTGTGCAGACTGAGCATCAGTTGCTGTGTCTGCCAACACTGTAGCAGGAGCAAGGAGGGAGGGTGAGGGGAACTCAGCTGTCGACTACTGCTTGATCAAGTCATCAAAGCTTTGCTGTTGTCAGCTTCCTTATTTATAAAAGGAGAGTGCTGGAAAGGATAAGTCATTTTTTAAACCTCATTTTGAGTAGGCGAGTGGCTTTTAAACTTCACTTGACAGCACCGATCTTCCTCGACTTTTTGTTAGAAGAGCAATGAGCTCAAGAGAAAGGCCAGATGAAGGTAGAGACGCTCAGCTTGAATGAGGTAGGAACTACATCATCGCTTAGCCTTGCTACATCCTCCCATGGCAATCTTAAAGCACCTCCAGGGAGACTGGAGGCATCTGGAAAGAGACTGAGATTCTTGGTTAGACGTTCCCTTCCAGCTCAGATTTTAGGAAGAGTTCGTGCTGTATGTAAGGTCCTTGCTCCAAAGTGCCCTCAGCTACAGGACAGAGACAGCAAGCTGGAATTAACCTGATTTTTGTGGTGCAAGAAGGTGCTACACAGCCTGCTGAAGGAATAAAAAAGGCATTAGCAGTCTTATCCAGTGGTAAATCCTGAATGCAGCAATACCTAAGAGGCCACAGGTACAACAGAGGCATGCAGGTTATAGAGGTAACCAGCCACTGTCTGATTGGATCTGAGGCTTGCTCCACAAGAGAGTGTTCATGCCAGGACTATAAACCTGGCGAGAAGCCCATGACTCTCTGGAGGTCATAAGCCCTAGGAAGGAACCTATTTCTCTTGTTTTGATAAATGGACATGTTGTCAAACTGCCGTCTAAATATTTATATTTCTACCCACAGATTAGGATGGCTCCACCCAGGCTAGAAGAGCTTCTTTCTGCAGTGGGTAGAAATTAAAACAGAGATTCATAACTGGTCAAAGAGCTGAGAAAATGCTCAGCCCTAAATGGGACAGCCATTTCAACTGTGCACACACACACACACACACACACACACACACACACACACACACACACACCACATGGGTCTCAGGGAACTTCACAGAAAAGGAAGGAGAAAGAAAGTAAGGGCTGGAGCCTGAGGAAGAATGCTGTGAAATACTGTCCTCTGGGCATGTCAAGGCTGTTGCACAAATTAACTCACTGTGGCTATGGTCATCTGCACAAAACCTACACAAGGTCAAGCCAGCAAGGTCAGTCAACATTCCAATGGGAAGCACTCACCAACTCGCCTAGTGTGTGTGAAGGGGACCAGATGGAGGAGAGCCAAGGAAAAGGAAGTGAGAGGGGACATAAAGAATTTTTAACATCAGAACATTACCTTGGACTTCAGAATGTGTGGAACAAGATTCTTTTCTTGGAATATTTTTAAAATTATGTATAGATCCTGGTAACCAAATTTCAGTATTCCTAGAATATGCAGCAAAGATCACACTATTTGGCTATTTTTGGATATGGTTCCATGATGTGGGATTCCCCTCTGTATGTTATAAATATGTTTTATTACCATTGGTTAATAAAAAGAAGCTGATTCAGCCTATAGCAGGGCAGAATATAGTCAGGCTGGAAGAAATAGAGAGAGAGTAGGCGGAGTCAAGGAGATTCCATGAAGCTGCCAGAGGAGAAACACCAGCGAACCTTACTGGTAAACCACCAGACTCGTGGTAAAATACAAAATAATTGGAATTGGATTAATTTAAGATATAAGAGCTAGCTAGCCATACGCTTAAGTGATTCACTAAGCAGTGTCATAATTAATATAGCTTCTGTGTGATTATTTTGGGTCTGGGTGGCTGGGAACAAACAAGCAGTCTCTGCCTACGGTTCCAGGCCTCACATCTACCCAAGTTAGTCCTGGAAGGCAGAAGTACATTTAGGAAGAGAAGTCTGAAGCCCATATATCTCTGAAATTTTCTGTGAGTAATTATCTTAGTTACTTTCCTATTGCTATGAAAAAAAATACAATGACCAAAATGCTTATAGGAGAAAGCATTAAATAGAGGCTGGCCTACAGTTTCACAGGGTGAGACCACGGCCATCATGGTGAGAAGTATGGTGGCAGGTAGACAGGTGTGGAGTATTAGCCAAGAGCTTATACCTGATCTGCAGGCAGAAGGCAGAGAAAGGGAGGGAGGGAGAGAGAGAGAGAGAGAGAGAGAGAGAGAGAGAGAGAGAGAGAGAGAGACTGGACCTAGGCCTGGGCTTGGCATGGGCTTTTGAAACTTCAAAGCCTCCTCCAACAAGGTCACATCTCCTAATCCTTCCCCAAACAACTAGAGACCAAGCATTCAGATATGAGCCTATGAAGGCCATCTTCACTCCACCGCCTCGTTCTACTCCTCGGCCCTTGTAGACACACAACCACATCATACTGCAAAATGCATTCAGCCCAGATCTTTAAGTCCCCATCATCTTTTCCTGTCTCGATACTGTTTAAAAGTTCAAGTCTCTCCTAAGACTCAAGATAATCTCTTAATTTGTAACCTGTAAAACCAAATTCAAAACGCAAATTATGTACTTCCAACATACAATGGCACAGAATACACATTACCATTCCAAGGGGGGAAGGAATGGGGTAGAGTGATGAAAATACTGGACCAAAGCAAGACTGAAACCCAGCAGGGCAAACTCCAATCCAAGAAACATTATGGCTGATATCAAAGGGCTCTTCAGAATTCCCGCACCTTCCAGCTTTGTTGACTGCAACACAATTCTTTCTCTTGGGTTGGTTCCACTCTTGTATACAGCTTTCCTTGGCAGATATTCCATGGTTCTGGCATCTCCAACATTTTGGGTTCTCCCACAAAATTCAAGCTTCACAAAATGTCCTCTCTGGGCCACCATGTTGGGGGAAGGGCTGGCTTCCTGGCTGGCTTAGCTCTGAAATAATCACATAGAAACTGTATTAATTAAATCACTGCTTGGCCCATTAGCTCTAACTTCGTATTGCTTAACTCTTACATCTTAATTGAACCCATTTCTATTAATTTGTATATCACCATGAGGTGGTGGCCTACTAGCAAAGTTTCAGCATGTCTATCTCTGGCGGCTCCATTGTGTCTCTCTGACTCTGCCTTCTTCCTCCCAACATTATGTTTTGTTTTCCCCGTCTACCTAAGTTCTGCCCTATCAGGCCAAGGCAGTTTCTTTATTCATTAACCAATAAAAGCATCACATAGACAGAATGACCTTGCACACCATCCAACCTCCTTGACCTTGAAATTTTTTGCCAGCATGGGGGACATGCCAGCATGTTCACAGTTTCTGGGTACTGAGCTCCCACCTTTCCTTCAGTAGGCCGTGTCTCACAGCACCAGTCTTGTTGGCTAGGGTCAGAACAGCTCCAGATTCCCACCTATCTGGGGACTAGTATCCTGAAAATTCCACCCTGACCATGCTGCTTAAGATAATGAGATATTGGCCCCTCCCCCACTCCCCCACCCCATTGTAATCTGCTGGTCTGGTCTGTCACCTGGGTATCCTGTCCCTTTAAGAGACAAGCCTGACTGTTGGGAGCAGTGAGACCCCAGATCCTGAATCTGAGTGCCTACAGCTGCTCTGAGCAGGAGACCTTCAGGAGTTCCTGATGGCAGAGTGGTTTCTGGTGGGTTTGGCTGGAGCATGGCTATCTCTATATAATCTGCCGCTGAACACAATAAATGGGGCATTCTCTGGGAATTCAAGGATGACCCGTGTCGTTGTCTCTCTGTCTGTATGTGTGTCTCTGTATTTTAACCTCCAGCCCCCTTGCCCGAAGCTCGGTTACAGGGTAATAGCGCACAGAGCGTAGACACGGGAGCATGGTGTGCCTCACCTGACCACTACCAACTCTCCTTCCCCTTCTGCCTCCTCTCCAGCCTGCTTTCTCTCTTATGTCCCTCTTTTGAGGAGGTAACTACTGCCTCTTTCCCCCCTCTTCTTCCCACTTTCTCCTTTCCCCATTTTCCCCTTCCTTTTCCCTTCCATAACCCACTAAATAAACTCTATACCCAAACTCTCTCCCTGCATGATTACCTGTCTGTCTCTCACCCATCTCCGGTGACCTTACACTGCCCCACATGGGATCCCTGCCCCTTTGGGACAGGTCCCCCACCACCATATGTTTATAAATGGTAACACCCCCAGCCCATTCCTCTCATTCCTTCCCCAGCCACCCCTTCCCCCAGCCACCCTTCCAGGATGAAGGTCAAGGGTCAACTCCTTCCTCCCTACCCAACTTCCTCTCCTCCTCTTGCTCCTACCACCTCTCTCCTTCCACACCACAACCCACATCCTAGTCCCCTTCTACACATTGGCCTAACCTCCCTAAATCCTCCCTGGTCTCTTCTCAGGCCCAGTCTTGCCAAACCCCTGCCCCTCTCTGAGGTAGCTGGAGTCAATGGAATTGTTTGAGTCTGAGCTCCCTTCTCTCTTCCAGACTTCTCACTAATAGAAAAGCAATTGAGTTCCTTCTCTATCAATCCTAATGCTTATATCAAGGAGTTTTGCTATCTGTCCCAGGCTTACAATTTGACCTCTATGTTATCAGGCCTCCACTCTCACTCCCAAAGAGCAAACTCCAGTTCAGGCAGCAGCTAGCCAGTATACAGACCAGACACACCTAGGGGAAAATATGATCTTTATGGGTCACATGGCCACGCCAGCTACAGAACCATTCTGGGACTATCAACCAGGTCAGAACAGGCATCAGGGGCAGGACTTCATACCTGCCTTCAGGGTATGGAGATGGTCTCAGAAGAAGTTTGCTAATTTGGATAAGCTCTGAGAGAACCCAACCATTTTTCTAAATCGATTCCTAGAGACCATGGTTCAGTATACTTGACTTGACCCAGCCTCCCCAGCAGGAACCACAATCCTGGCCACCCATTTTATTTCTCAGTAAATGCCAGATATTAGAAAGAAATTTTAAAAAGGCTGAGGATGGTCCCTAAACTCCATACAGCCATTGGTGGTTTTTATAGTTTCCCAAGAAGAGGCAGCCGAGTCCTCCCGACAGACAAGGCTACAACAGCAGTCCAAGCCCAAGCCTCAGCAACTGTACTGAGGCCACGGGGGCCCCCAACAGGGAAATTGACCACATTGGAAATCGGAATGCCCTTGCGTGGCTCACCCTCTAAGGCATGCCATGGAGGTCTAGTCTCACCACACCAGCATCTGAGACCCTGCCAACCTTCAAACTCCTTAGCCTGGTTCAGACTTGGTGACTCCCATTGCCCTCTCTGAGCCTAGGGTAACACTGCAGGCCATAGGTAAGTCCACCGACTTTCTACTGGAGTTACTTATTCTGCTTTAACACCCCACTTGGGTCCTACAATTCCCTGGCCAATTTCTGTCATGGGGGTGGATGGGACCCTTTCCTCCCACTTAAGACCCCGTTGCTTCCCTGCATTCTTGCAGGGTGATGCTTCTCACACTCTTTCCTTGTCATACCTGCCTACCTCACTATCCCCAGGGGACAGAGTACACCTCAAGCAGCTAGTTCCTAGGTCTCTCGAGCCCTAATGGACAGAACCTTACACCATGATCTTCACCACCCCTTCTGCTGCCAAGCTCCTGGGACATTTATGTTGGTACCACCTCTCCAGGCTCAAGCTGGCACCTAGCCACGATCAGTGGTCTGTCCAGCAGCTGGGATATTCCACCCTCCAGTTTTCCAAAATGTCCCAATGAAGGGCCTGTCTGTTCTTCCTGGCGTATTCTTCTTTGTCAGTATAAGTAGGACAGGTGTTAATGATCTATTTATTTCCCTAGCAACTTGACTTTTCTGCTTCCTCGGGAAACAAATGCTTGAGGTCTCCAGGATAGCAGTTAACTGGATGCTTCTCCACCCACACTTCCTGCTGAGTGTGAACCCATCAACTCCTGACTTTCCCTCCCGACATCATCCCATGCCCACAGGAAGAAACAGACATTAACCGGTGTCTATATACCCAGAGTCTGGGATGTTCTGATGCAAGCCCCACCTCAGCCCCTGGTATCCATATACCCAAAGAGTCTGGAATGTTCTGGTGGAAGGCCCACCCCAAGCCCCTTTCCCCATCTCGCTCCAAACCCTGCTGCATCTCAGAAAGCCCGCCAAATGATAAGCCCTCCCCGAGAGATCCTCAAGACCACTCTCACAGGGTACTTAAACTGCCCCCCCCCCCAATAACAGACCTGTGGTTTTCCAGTCTTCCTTTCCCATTTCCTCTCTTGGGGGAGGGGCTGGAAAATCATCCAGGAGTGTTTAATCCATTAAACCTGGACATTTTAAATTTTTTGGTTTGATTAGGTCTGATTTGGATTTCTGAGGGGGGACAGGCTTATTGGGGTACAGAAACTTCTCACATTTATCAGATGTCAGCTCCGCCTCCTACCCTAAAGTCCTCCAGCCTTCTAGAATCTTCCTGCCCTTTACTATTAAACAAACAAGGAATGTAGGTGTGATGCTGCACCCGTGTTCCAGGTCTCACTTCCTCTAGACCCTGGTCACCTCAAACATGCCATTTCACAATCTTGTCCCTTAATTTTCTCCCTTTAAGACAACACAGACATGGGCTGCAGAATCCACTGAGGGTGAAGCCAGTAAGTGTCCCCATCCTCTTTCTGCTGGTATAACAGGTCACGGACTGGGCAATTTCTAAAGAACAAAAGTATACATTTGCTTTATGGTTCTGGGGCTGAGATGCTCAACAGCATACGATGACGTCAGGCAAGAGCTTTGGTGCTGCTCCATGGTGGAAATATCACACGGCAAGAGAAGAGTGAGGTAAGGCTGAGGAGGAGAGGGTGCTCATGCGGTAGAGGGGGTGGGACCTTATCAGAAGCCCACTCCATAACACTGTCATTAATTAATTTGTGCTGGAGGACATGCTTGGTGACCTGACTCTCAACATTTGTTTCTGCCCCCTGAACCTGGTAGGGGGTAAGGGGGGGCACATTCAGACACAGCAGGGGGCCTTGTTACATCAGCATTTACACTTAATGTGACGTTCACATCTGTGGTCCTATATCACTCCGATGTCACTGATTTGGCTGTCTCTGGTCTTCTGCTGGCCAGACCTGAGCCTGGTTCTTCCATCTTCTCTCTGCTCTGACATTTCTCAGTTGTCCTGAATCTGTGGCTCACAGTGATAGTTTCCCCACCTGGGAATAATAGAAGGTGAAGCCTGAAAATCAGGGAACAAGGGGCCAATTAGAAGAGAGGGCACCCAGACCCAGAAGTGGGCACCCCAGGAAGGGGCTCTGTGTATGGATTTCCTCCTTGGGAAGGTGGAGAAGCTTGTTGAAAACCCTTGAAATTGCCCTTGGGAGACTGTCTTCAAAGACCAGCTGAGCAGTTTCCAGGAGTCAGCCGCCCTGGGGAGAAATGCAAATAAGTTTGATGAGAGAAGACTGTGTGAAGAGCTCTAATTATGAGTAACCTACCATAGAGCAGGGGCTTTGACAAACCCACGGTTCAAGCGGCTAAAAATAGCTGTGACAGATTGCAAGGAAACTCAGGAAAAGCAGAGAAGTGGCAGAGCCACACCCACTTACATCAGTGACAATTTCCCAATGAAGCTGATCCTTAAGACTCTGGAGAAGATATAAATAACAGGAGCCAATCCCGCTCTGCTGGGCATCTTTAAAAACAATAAATAAATACGAAGTGTCTTATCTAGCCCAGGCTAGCCTCCAGCTTGCTTCCTGTCAGGAGGATACCTTGAATGTTGCTGCTCCTGCTTCTACCTGGCTAGAGCTGGGGATTCCTGGCACAGTCCCACCCTACCTGGCCTGCTGGCTTTTAGTCTCTGCAACCTGGTGTTGCAGTTCTCAGCATGCACACCCAAGACCACGGCACTAGCTGACCCCTCGAACATTTGGCACCTACACTTAATGACCAGTTAGGTTAAGTGTCTGTTCTGGCACACTGTAATACTAACATTTTAAATTAAAATTATGACAATTTTCTCTCTCTCTTTTTTTTTTGACAATCTTCTCTTCACAGTGCTTTCTAATATGCTATCAAAGGCTTGTGCAACCAACCACAGTTAAGACAGAAAAACATCAGTTCTTTTCTCCTTCAACTCAGATTCCTGTACTGTTCGCCTGGAGAAATCTGGTAGAAATATCTGTTTGTCTTGTGTCTTTTGCTGCTAACCCTCTAGGATGACTTTACCACAAAAAAAAGGAAAGAAAAACAGATAAATTGGCATTTTAGATTCTAAATATTTTACCAATAGAAATCTAAGTGTTAAAGGTGGTTTCTTCTTGACTGAAATACTATCACTGCAAAACTTATCTAGAATCATCTCACAAAGTTTGAAAAGCATCAGACATGGAAAGTAAAGTTCTAGAAGAAACTGCTTAAGGAAAATCATAGAACCTGGTGGTTATGGTAAGTAGTAATTAATTGTGTAACTGCATAATGATTTAATTGACTAAGTTATTTAAATAATAAAATTAACAAATAGGCGATGATGTAATTAAATGCAATGCTAGTGATTAATTACAGTAATTAGTATTTACCAACAGGACAGTATTCCTTATCCCTTTTTTGTTTACATAAAAGCTAGAATAAACGTCTTCACATGTGTGAACGCAAGAATAGAAGGAGTTTAGTGAGGTAATATCTCTCTGCTCTTTGAAGTCTTTCTGTGTTAAATCACAAGGTTATACTGACGCTCTGCAAGTATCAGTCCGAGTTTTTGTTGGAATAGCTCTGTAGATTTCTTATCATCTTTTGTGGAAGGGTGGAACACCTTCCTAAACATGCATGGGGTAGCAGAACCCCCTCCTTACCTGCACAGAGAGGTGGAGCACCCTTGTTCAAACCTGCATGGAGTGGTTAACCCCTTCCTATCTAGCACAGAGAGGTGGAACCCCTCCTTTAGGGCATGCTCTGTAGGGAACCCCTCCTTTAGGGCATGCTCTGTGCCAGCTACAGCACTGTTTCCAGTTGTCTCATTTGGGGCTCTGAGCGGTGTTTGCACACACTGGAGAGCTGCACTCTGGGCAGAGCCTGTGTCGAGAAGAAGATGCACTACCACAGTTTAAAGTCAAATTTGAAGCAAGCTTTAATTAAATACTGGCCAGGTTGATGTACTCTCCCGCCAGGTCCATCTCTGGTTTCCCAGAAAATGGCCCCAAGTCGTATTTTGCAGGGGCTTAGGAAGGCATAATCCATAATTTACCACATTTCCCATAAGGTCCAATCAGGGGCAAGCATACATCCTGACATACTTCCTGCCTGTGAACCTCCCACCCACAAGTGATCAGTACCTGTGGGGTAGTTGGACCAGACACGCTTGTTTAGGGGAGTGAAAAACCTATGACTTGATATGGCCCATAGACAATAGCCTCCAGCATTTTAGGAACGATCTATCTTTGGGCAAGGGCCTTGCCCATCAGAGGCATTTTTTTGTTTCATGGCTCTCTTAGGCCAGTAGTTAAAACTTAAAATGTAACTTTGGTTCTCACACCTTTGTAGGACAAAAGTCTGCTTTTTTCTGTCAGTATGAGGACTGGCAGTTTCTTAGGAAAGAGCACTGGTGAACCTTGGTGGTTTGTAAGTCACCTCAAAACCATTCGTGCCACAGACCCTTCAAAGACTCTCCTGTTGTGGGGGTGGAGGCAGGGGAAGAGCACTCACCCCAGGCTCGGCTGTTTAAAAGCTTCCTAAATGACTCTATTAGTCAGAGATGTTTGTGAGCCTCACGTGGGATGCACAGGAGGTCTCATTCTAGAACAAGGCCCTTCAGAGAAAAACTGTGTGGAGGTGACAAGGGCACCAGGGCCAGAGAGTGAGAAGGGAAGAGCCTACCGGGAAGACAGGAATCCAGAGAAGCAAGTACTCAAGGGGATTTTGTGGTAGGGACATTTGTCAACTGTTTGTCACTGGCTGTCTGGAAGATAACAGATAAAATTAGAATACCAAAGGATACTGTTAGCTCCGTTTTTTGAGAAAACACTCCCCACCCTGCCTTGAGTCAGGCCCCTCGAGACAGCCAGTTCTACAGTCCAGGGACATTCCAATTTCCACCAAGGCGTGCCTGGAAGATTTGCTCTCTCGTCTCCCCTCCAGTGTTCCCACATTGCTATAGATACAAATGTGATTGACAAGCAGACAAATGAAACGTGTCTCAGAAGAGAGGTGACATCATTTCAGGGTTCTCTTAGCTGTTTAGGATACAGTGAACCATGGATGGGAGCCAAAGAGGATGAGAGAGAGGCACAGGGAGACAGAAAGAGAAAGAGAGGGAGAGGGAAGAGGGGAGGAGAGGAGAGATTGGCTTTGAACACGAGGACAAAACATCATGGCAAGAGCCCACCAAAAGAAAGGAAGGAAGGAAGGGAGGGAGGGAGGGAGGGAGGGAGGGAGGGAGGGAGGGAGGGAGGGAGGGAAGGAGGGAGGGAGGAAAAAGAAAAAAGCAGCATCAGTAGACCTGCAGAGACTCCTGATAGGAAGAGATGAAAAACCTAGACTAGAAAACGGTCGTATATTCATGGTGTCCAAAGATAAGCTTCAGACCTTTATAAAGATCACAAATGAATAATAAAAAAATAAGGAAAATCCACTACAGATATTAAAAACAGTAAAATTGAAAATTCGAAGGTCAAAAGTAAGAGCTCAATGACCAGGTTTTCCAACAAGTTCGATGAACAAGTT
Organism: Arvicola amphibius; assembly: GCF_903992535.2. NCBI lineage: Eukaryota > Metazoa > Chordata > Mammalia > Rodentia > Cricetidae > Arvicola > Arvicola amphibius. The sequence goes on along the minus strand of NC_052047.1, from coordinate 37,904,395 downwards.
AGTGAACTAAATACAAGTCTAGGTTGGGAGTAGAGTAGTGGCCCCATCTATAGTCCCAGCACTTCAGAGGCTGAGGCAAGAGGAGTGCTGAGAGTTTGAGGCCAACCTGGATTACACAGTGAGTTCCAGGCCAATCTGGGCTAAAAAGTGAGACTGTCTCAAAAGGAAACGTAGGGGTTGAGATGTAGCTCAGTCAATGGAAAGCTTGCCTAGTATACATGAAGCCCTGGGTTCAGTTTCCAACACCACCTAAACTGTACATAGTGCCACATGCCTGCAATCCCAGAGCTAGAGAGTTGGAGGAAGGAAGTTCCAGGTCATCCTAGGCTACCTAAAGAATTCATCTGCAAAAGCAAAAAAAGAAAAAAAAGTAAGAGGTTGGAAAAGCAAAAGGTAAACTAAGACACAAGCTTACAGAGGAGAATTCTAATCAATATTCAGCTACAGTCACAGAGGCTACCAACAAGTCCTGAGAAGAATAAAGTCATGTCATGGAGAAAATGGAAAATTCCCAGAGCTGAACACAATCATAAGTCTTCAACCTAAAATGATCTGACCATCGTAATTTAAAGGAAAGACATTCTGGGTGTTTCTAAGTGTCATCTGGTCTTCAGTTTCTTGTTCTCTATCACAGTGATGAGTTCCTTTTGCTCTCTTTGGACTTTCCTTTCATCTGTTGGTTTACAATCTCCCCTCAGTCCCACTTCAACATAAGCTCCTTGCAGGCAGGGGCTGCAGTTGCCTTGGTTTTTATTCCTAGTTCCTGGTCCTCTGGTATGTGGCCAGTAAAACCCTGGAGCAGAGAAAGAAGGAAGGAAACTCACTCAGAGAGCACACACTTCTCATGGAAGCAGACAAGGAAAAGTTGCAGGTTCCTAAGGAAATCCTCCACTGGTTAGTAATAGTGTATGTGCGTGTGCATGTGTGTGTATATGTGTGTGTGTGTGTATGTGTGTGTGTGTTCATATAGTTGAGAGTATTTGTTGCTCTTTTAAAGTACCTGGGGTCAATCCCTAGCAGCAGATATATGGAGGCTCCCAACCATCTGTAACTCCAGTGCCAGGAGATCTGATGCCCCCCTCTGGCCCCCATGGGTTCTGCACACACGTTGTTCACATACAACAGGCAAATACTCATACACATAAAAAAAAACTTTTAAAAATATTTTGACATAAAATGTTTCTGGTTAGTTTGCTCTCTCTGTGTGTGTGTGTGTGTTTGAAGACAGCGTTTTTCTGTGTAGTCCTGGCTGGCCTCGAACTCAGAGGCCTCTGCCTCCTGAGTGCTGGGATTAAAGGCATGCATCACCACACCCGGTTTGAGATAAAGGGATTTTTAACCTCAAATCATAAACTGTACCGTGACCTAGGTAGGGTTTAGCCTCCAGAAGTTCACATTCTGGAAGCCTGGTCCTGTGCGGTAGTGTCAAGCTGGTGGATGGGGACAAACGAAAGGTAATTAGGTCACAGGCTCCACCCTCACAAATGGTGAATGTCAGTCAGTCCAGGGAGGGGGGCAAGTCTGGGAGGAGTGATTAGTCTCCTGGCCCCTCCCTAGTCTCATTTCCTGCTTTTACATGTTTCTGTCTCTTGTGCAGGAGGCTGTTTCCTTCCACTTCTCTGCCAGGAAGTTCTCAATGGGACGGCAATGCTATGTTACTCAGACCTTCCAGCCACCAGAACCGTAAGCCAAATAAACCTCTTTTCCTTACAACACACGCAGCCTTGGGTGTCCCGTTACAGCAACACAACTGGACAGAAGCAGACTCTGTGAGAATAAGATACTTTCTTGACCGCGAAAGGATTCAGTTCGTCATCCTCGTCCTTCCTGAGAGAGTGACCTGAGAATGAGGTTCAGCAAAATGGAAAAAGGAAAGTGTGGCAGGCACCAAATCTTGGAAAACAAAGGAATTCATTAATAATTGATTATTAATTAAAAACTAAATAAATAATTAATTTCAATTATGCTCCACTACATAAAGACTAATGAACCAACCTGGAATGGAATTGTTTCCACTTGGTAGAGGTGAAGAGGCTGGGGCAGAGAAAAACCTATTCAAGTCTTCAATCTTCTTATATGGAAAGGACACAGCCAAGGCTTAATGCTAGACACAGGAAGAACACTAAGGTAAGATAAAATAGAGGGAAAAACAGAGCAGCACTATGACAGGTTACACACCTTGTTACTAAACCACTTACATAGCGTAAATTCTGAAAGGTTTTTTGAAAGCTGGATAAATACAGTAGTTTTCTTTTGCCTTTGGACAGCAGAGGACATCATGAACATAAAAAGAAGCTGATCCTAACTCCTTCATACACTTCTGAGCCATTTGATTTCTTAAATAAGCTTACTTACTAATTACACACAGAAAACTTAGGTCTCCAGGACCTTTTCTTTTAATGCAGCAAGAGTCTGAAAGGGTTTCAAGGACCACAAGTTTTTTTCCCCCACCACTACCCACCTTATCCAGTGATTCTGCAGGAAGTTCCTTTGGAAAAAATAATAGGGGGGCACAAGAGAACGGGGTATCATTAGCTGTTTTCAAGTCGGTGAGGATGAAAGCAGTTCCAGTAATTAGAGGAGAGAAGAAATGGACACGCTGATGACATCGTGGGGTGAAGAAGGAAGCCAGAGCTAGGAGGAAATTATCTGCCAACAAACTTGACAATTCCCATCAATAGTCATTTTACACACCGTGCTTTTTCATGCCAAGCCTACTTTAGAAGTTATCCTAGGGAAATCAAATCAAATCAATATCAAAGGAAAATATCCCAGTAAATATGCTTAAAAGCAAACAGTTGGGAGTGCTCTCAATGTAAAAGTTTAGAAATTGTGACTGGCCCCGTAGACACAAGACCCAAGGGGCTGGAGTGTCGAGAGTGCTGGCCTAGTGGAGCCCTGGGTTAGATGAACGGATGTGGCGGCACATGACTATAAGCTCAACACTCTGGAGGCAGAGTCAGGAGGAGCAGAAACTTAAGGTCATCCTTGGCTACATAGTGTGTTTGAGGTCAAACTGTGCTACATGAGACCCCATCTCGAAAAGTAAAATGAACCAAAAGTTATATTTAAAAAAGATAGAACACACATTAATGAATTGTTATTATAATTACAAGTAATTTTTAATACAACAAGAAATACAAATGTTCAAATGGCATTTTTCCCTTTTGAGACAAAGTCTCACTATGTCAACCAGGCCAGCCTCAAAATCACAGAGATCTGCCTATTGCTGCCTCCCAAGTGCTAGGATTGAAGGTGTGTGCCATCACATCTGGTAGTCTAATTATACTTTGCATATCGAAGTGAAAAATTAGAGGCACATTGTGGGCTGGAGGGATGGCTCTGTGGTTAGGAGTTTTTCCTGATCTTCCAGAGGACCTGAGTTTGCTTTCCAGCACCACCTTTGACTCCAGGTGATCAGTAACCCTCTTCAGGCCTCCATGAGTACTCCCACATACTCAGCGTGTGTTTCCATTGACACACACACATACACGTATGTACACACTTGGCCATAATGCCTTGTAGAAATGTAATATTAAATCAAAATGACTGAGTGCAACCACCATATCTTTAAAAGTGAAGGAAAACCGGTTCTCTGGGGAAGGTTGAATCCATAGTAATGTTACACTGTGTGGGGTGTGCAGTCATCAGATTAGAAATCCATAGGAATCTGTGAAGTAGAGAAAGCAGAGAGAAACAGCCTTACAAGGAAAACTTTATGCTCCAGCAGATTTGGCAGATATCTGATGATGGAGGAGTGTCTATATGTTACTTTCATTGGTTAATAAGGAAATTGCCTTGGCCCTTTAATAGGACAGAAAATTAGGTAGGCGAAGTAGACAGAACAGAATTCTGGGAGAGAGAAGGCAGATGCTTCAAGCAGTCATCACAGTCAGTCGCCATGCTTCTCCCCTCCAAGACAGACACAGGTTAAGATCTCTCCTGGTGCTATACAGATCACTAAATATGGGTTAAAGCAAGATGTGAGAATTAACCAATAAGAGGCTGAAACTAATGGGCCAGGCAGTGTTTAAAAGAATACAGTTTCCATGTAATTATTTTGGGTGTAAAGCTAGCCAGGTGGCGGGACGCAGCTCTGCTGCTCCATCTACAGAGTGTCACCCAACGTGGGGCACCAAATGAGGGGGTGTGGTCGATCGGCAATTATGATTAACCAGACTAGCTTTAATATATAATATTCAGCTTTAATAAAGGAAAGAAAAGGGAACTTACAAAAGCCAAGGTACCAGCGAGGAGCACAGGGAAACAAAGAGGGTAAAAACAAACAAACACGGATCTTTTAAAGGTATTTAGAGCCCCGGAGGGGTCACACCTCTCAGACAAGGAATTGGTCAGCTCCCCCATCAATCTGAGTGTTCCTTGCAAAGATCATGAAGGAGCTATGGTCCAGCTCAGAGACCATAACAACCAAGTTGTGGTTTGAATATGAAGTGTCCCCATAGGCTCGTGTGTTTGAAAACTTGGTCCTGAATGGTGGCAGGAGTTTTGGAAAGTTGTGGAACCACTAAGAGATAGAGTGTCACTGGAGAAAGTGGGCCCACTGGGAGAGGGCCATGAGGCTTGAGGGTCCAGCCCCACTTCCTGTCAGCTTTCTGTTCCCACACTCTGTCTCAGACCAGCCACTTCATCTTCCTGTGTTCATGCCTTCCCCACCATGACAGACTGTACCTTTAAACCACATACCCAAATCAACCTTTCCTTCTTCAAGTTGCTTTGGTCGGCTATGTCATTACAACAAGGAGAAAAGCAACAGACCCACTATTCCTGGTCATCAAGCTGGCAGGTCCTTCCCTCTGCCTGTGTGGACTAAGAAGCACATGGGCAAGGCTGGGGCCTCTGGTTGGAAGAGGGGTGCACCATGGGTGGGAAAGACAGGAAGGTGCTTTCAGGGAACCAAGACTTGCAGAAGGAAAAGGAGGGCCTGAGTCCTGAGGATGCTCGGCCTGCTTTCCCAACTAGCTGCAGGATGTGGCCTTGCCCACAAATGCTGGGCATCAAGAGAAAGACCATGGTCTGTCGACAGCCAGAAGCAGCCTCTGATTTTCCATACAGAAAAGAGGCAAGCATACACAAAGGAAAGAATGCTGTGCAGCCACCAAGGCTTCCAGCCCTGCTTCAACAACGGCCGCCATCTTGTCAGGCTTGTTTTATATACAACACCAGCATATAGTATTTTCATACTTAGTTTGACTCTGATGCATCAAGTGTTTTTAAAAAATTCTACACACTTGCTTCCAAATGTTAATAGTGAAGCTATACTATCATAATAGCCCATTGTAGCTTGATTTATTTCTCAAAAATGGTGACAATAGCTTCTCCCATCCTCTGCACCCCTGGCTTACCACACTCCATCAAGAGCTGAGTCTGATTTCTTCTCTTGATTCTGGGTGTAATTACATAATTACTGTAGTCACTCACTGTAATTACATAATGCATTTAAGCAGGTGGCTTCGAGACAAAGTCAGAAAGGCCTCTGAATGTCCATCTTGACTTTGGGAATGTATGTTCTCCAGAAGTTTTCTCATAGAATTCAGTTGTCTTGCCCTGTTGGTCCGATCATCACTCTCCACAAGCCTTTACACCAAAAGGCTCCATCCAGACAATATAAAGGCTAAAGGTATCTCCATATTTCCTCCTCAAATTCCCAGCCCACAGAATGGCTGGGTTTGCTCTCCATGTGGGTTTTGTTGATGCTTTCTTTTTTTTGTGGTGCCGAGTGTGGTGATATTTTGCTTATGCTATAACAAATAAAGCTTGCTTGAACATTAGAGAGCAGAGCTAAGCCACAAATTAGCCATAGAAACCAGGCAGTGGCGGCACGCACCTTTCATCTCAGCACTCAGGAAGCAGAAACAGGCGGATCTCTGTGAGTTCGAGGCCATCCTGGGCTACGCGAGGTTGAATCTGTTTAAAAGAGACACAGAACTCACACAGAGGCAATCTCCAGCACTTGAGATCTCAGGCCTTTAATCCTAACACTAGGGAGGTGGAGACGGGCGTGATATGACTGGGCGGGGAGAGAGGAATATGAGGTGGGAGGAGACAGGAGCCCAGGGCAGTTTGAGGATTCGCAGAGACAGATGCAGTCTGAGGGTTCATAGGGACAGGATCACCCCTTTGGTCTGAGCATTGGTAGCGGTAAGAGCTCTAGTTCAGAAAAGCCACTCTGCTTTTCTGCCTTCAGCTTTCAGCCCTGATTTTTCATCTGACTCTGAGTTATTATTTTAAGACCAATTAGAATTCATGCTACAGCTGAGGATGGACCCCTGGGCAAGACTGCCACTGAACTATAATCCCTCTCCCTGATTTTTATACAGGGCCTCACTAAGTTGCTCAAGATGAATTAGATAGAGCTCACTCTGTATCCAAGTAGGCTTTGAACTCATGATCTTCTACTTCAGCCCCTGGAGGGTCTGGGACCACAGGTCTGTATCACTGTTCCCAGTTATAGCTGATATTTTACTTGACTAAATTATAGGATGGTTTGTTTCTGACTATTACAAACACTGACCAGGTTCCGTTTCTCTCATTGCTTCTAGAATTTGCCTTTACGATTGATTGGTTTAAGTTAAAATCTAGGAAAGGGTCCCACGTTGATTTGAGATGACATTTTCTATTAAAGAGTGTTTAATTCACGAGAGTGTTTTGTATTTTTAATGATTATTTGTGGAGGAACTAGGTCTTTGGTCAGACAGAACACCTTCCGTTCTGCCTTGGGTAGCCTGTTAAGGCCAACACTGCTTATCCTGCTCTTCTGTGGCTCCCATTTGCTAGAAAGTGAAGTTTAGCCTTAGAAAGCATTTGGTAAACATTTTTGCTAACCCAGAGACTCTGTATTTTAGGCTTCATCTGCCATTGTTATCCAAACCAATCACAAGTGATATAAAGAAAGATTCATGCGGCCACAGGCCAATTACATTTTATTTTCAAGATGTGTAGAGGTCAGATTCGGTCCATCGGCCACTGTGTGCTGGCCCTGTTCAAACAAAAATGGTGAAAAACACAGTGTGGAATACAGAGTCACCAAACAATTAAGGGAAACCAACATGAGAAGAAACCCAAACTAAAGAAACCTCAGAGTTGACGTCTATAAAGAGACTGAGTGAGACAAACAGAAACTTCACAGGAAGTCACATAAGCTGCTCTAGAGAATTCTAAGACTCCATGTCCTTAAACATGAAAATACAACAAGTCAAATAAAAAGTACAACTGGAAAGTTTGGTACTTAGCTAGGAGGCTGTCTTAGGGTTTCTATTGCTGTGAAGAGACACCATGACCATGGCAACTCTTATAAAGGAAAGCATTCATCTGGGGCTGGCTTACAGTCATAGAGCTTCAGCCATCATTGTCATGGTAGAGAGCACGTGGGCAGACACAGTGCTGGAGAGGCAGCCGAGAGCTCCACGTCTGGATCGGGGGCATCCAGAAGAGAGAGTGGCACTGGGCCTGGCTTGAGCTTCTAAGACCTCAAAGTCTGCCCCTAGTGATGCATTTCCTTCCACAAGCCCACACCTGTTCCACACCTCCAAATAGTGCCCCTTTCTAGTGAACAAACATTCAAATGTATGAGCATGTGGAGGCCATTCCTATCCAAATCACTAGGGGCGTGCTAAAAAATTGTTACATAACACTAAACTAGAAAGGCACACACACACACACACACACACACACACAGAGAGAGAGAGAGAGAGAGAGAGAGAGAGAGAGAGAGAGAGAGAGAGAGAGAGAGAGAGGGAGGGAGGGAGGGAGGGAGATATTGAGAGAAATAATTAAGAAATAAAATTAGATTCACAGAAGTTATGGCCAGAAATTCCAATATCCACCTATGAAAGTTACAGACAAGGACCAGAGAGATGCAAGAGAAGAGAGAGTTTAATATATATGTATATATATATTATATCTTAATATATTATATATGTATGTGCACACATGTGTGTGTGTGTGTGTGTGTGTATTCCTAAATCAAAAAAGAATGTGTTTTCTTTAAGCAGACATGGTACACCCAGAATCACCAGGATGAAAGTAGTGTCTGTTTATGACTCTGTGATCATGTGATCATACGAGATAGAGATGTAGCACAGTGGCCCGAACACTTGCCTAGGATGTATGTGAGGTACTGGGCTCTAGCATTTGGGGAGGAAATAGCATGGCAAAATCCCTACTACAAAGGATCTCAAAATCTCTCTACACATATCCATTGTCAGATTCAGTAACTCTCAGTTAAGACTCAGGTGTCTAGCTGGGTGGTGATGGTGCACACCTTCAATCCCAGCACTCGGGAGGCAGAAGCAGGCAGATCTCTGTGAGTTCAAGGTCAGCCTGGTCTACAGAGAGAGCTCCAGGACAGCCTGGGCTACACAGAGAAACCCTGTCTGGGAAAAACAAAAGCAATGAAATGAAAAACAAAGCAAAAAACTTGGGCTTCTGAGTGCTGTCCATCTGATTGCACAAGCGCCGTTCCGGGGAAAGCTCACTTGCTGACAAACTTGGCAACTGCTGTGCTCTAAAGCAGTCAGCTGAGACTAGGGACCTTGTTGCCCTTTTCTCTAGTTCAGTGCTTGCTGCAAAGCCAAGCGCTTCCTGGTCCTTCTTATATCCACTGTCCCTGCCTTCCTCCTTCCTCCTGCATGGCCCCTCCCTTGATGGCGCTGTTGTTAACCTTCCTGTCCCCCTCCGCCTTTGCTTCCATGGAACAAGATCCTCTTCTAACATTGTGTTCCAAGACCAAAGTGCTGCCAACCACTCCCTCGAGGAACCCTGCATCTCCAACGTGATCTGGCCCTGAACTCCTGCTCTCTGGTCCAGCCAACCCTTGTGCTGACTGCCTGGCCCCTGACTGCTCCTGGCCCCATCATAGTCTCTAGATATTGCTTTGCCAGGAGGCATTGATATACTTAGCTGCACACTCGCGGAGAGCTGTGTGAGGTGCTGGGGAGGCAGAGTGGAACCCAACCTGAGGTTTGCCCTACAAGACTTCTAGCTGGAGACAGAGATGAAAGCACAGAGTACACTGCTCTGTGAGTGCCGGGGGGGGGGGGGGGGGCGGGTGGAGAGGTTCCCTCACTTCTCCAAGAACCACCTATGCATTTATGCCTTCTTTGCCAGACTTCTTAGGAAACTTCAGCTTCTAAGTCCCGCCCCCTGGGAGGAGCCATGGGAGGATATGGTTTAGGAATCCGTGTTGTAAACAATCTCTAACAGTTACACACACATGCAAGCACACATACACACACAGAGTATGGTCACTGGAGGGAAGAGACCAAGCTTCCCATTCAATCATCCTCATTTGCCATGACAGACCATCACCAACCCCAGCCCAAGCCCCTTGAGAGATACCCCAGTAATTAGAAGAAAAACGTCCATGACATTTCTTTGTGCTTTGGGACCTTTTTAAGCTCAATAAATGGTTACCTTTAATATTCTGTTATTGTAGTGAGATGTTGTGCTTGAGTAGATTTAAATACCATGTTACTTCCCAAGACAGTCTTGGCTGTTGCTCTTGGTTTTTTGTTTGGCTTTTGAAACAGGGTCCACCTAACCCAGGCTGGTCTCACACGTACTCTACAACCGCGGCTGGTCTTGAACTTCTAATCCTTCTTCAGCCCAAGTGCTGGAATTTCAGTCCCGCACCACCACACCTGGCTTATGTGGCAGCAAAGGAAACCTGGAGCTTTGTGTGCACTAGTAAGCTCTCTCTAACAACTCAGCTGCGTGACAACCCAGCCGTTGGTCTTTGAAGAGTTCCTACCCAAGCACCTCTCTCGGGCTCTCAAGCCACTTCTGAGTAGAAACTGAGTGGCTTCCAGGGCAGAGCTGACCAGCAGGTCCCTTCTGGACACACCTGAACTTCCCTGCCGGGAGAGGAACGCCGCACACCCGCCCGCCCAAGCAGCTCCAGGTGGCGGTGAAAAGGACGCGCTTCTACAAGGGAGTTGTGAGAGATGGCACGGAGGGTTGCTCAATTGCCTCCACTTGTCAAGGGTTTTGAGGTAAACCCTTCAGGCTTGTCTGTCGAGCGAGACTTCTAAAGTAAACTAGAGCTATACCTAGTGGAATAACAGTCGCAACCCGGCAGTGAGGTGGGTATCACAGAATGGCCTTCATGAGAATAGGTGCATTCTGTCACACTGTTTGGGGGTGGCGTGGGGTGGGGGATACAGAAGCACAGTATGTTATACACGCAGTCATGGGAATACTTGAAAAAACTGCTTACAATGTGGGGGAGCATTTTCACATCTACTACATCACTTGAACCTCAAAAAAAAATTCTACAAACCAATTCCTTTAGATGACCAAGTGAGGATCAGAAAGATCAAGTGACGGACCCACAGACACACAGCCAATAAAGCCATATTGTTGCATATCTGTTGTAAGTAATCAAAACTCATACTAAATAGCAAACAGAAAGTAGCTGCTCCGTCAAGAGGAAAAGAATGTAGGTAGGCGTGGGATCAAGGCTGACCAGAAACCCAACTCTGTTCTACATTGATTGCCGCCCTTTGCCTTTATGTTTATGCCAACTTTTGTTTTGGCTGTTTTTTTTATTTGGTTTTTATTTGGTTTTTAAGTCAGAAGCGATGGCTTTAGGCTAGGGATGGAGACCAGTGGGTAACAGTTTGTCTGACATTCAGCACCATATACGTTGGGTATGGAGATGTGCACCTATAACCCCAGCACTCTGAGGTAAAAAAGTGAGAGGATCGGAAGTCCAAGGTCATCTTTAGCTATCTTGGGAGCTCGAGGCCAGCTACTTGAGACTTTGTCCCGAGGCAAACAGGAAAAGCAACCACTGAAGTATTTTCAGAGGGGACTTTTCCTTTTTCCTTCCGTTTCTCCAGGGGAATAGCCCATACTAATTGGCACAGACCTACATCCCCACATATGAGCCCATGACCACAGCCAATCAAGGCCACAGCCCCGAAGCTGAAGGCTGGACCAGTCCCGTGTAAACACAGCTGCTTTGCCATGAGGGAGGGGTGGAGCAGAGCCTGCAGAGAAACACAGCATCTACCACAAGCCAGAGCTGGCATTCATGTCATATGACTCAAAAGCCTTTTGTTACTTTTTCCTTCATCTCCCATTCGGTTACCCTTCACTTCAGGAACTCACGACCGACCTAAGGTAGAGGAGCTGCATCCGAATACCCATGCATCTAAACAGAAGTCCTTCCGGCTGTGGAGCATCCAGACTAGGCATTTTTTTGAGTGTGCTGCCAGGCTCCTTGCAAGCCTGCTTCCTCCATCCCTTCTCAACTCGTGTTCCTCTAAATTCTCAGGCGGCCTTCGTCTTTGTTTTAAGTACATTTTTGTCTGTTTGTGTGAGAGCCCAACCAGGAAGACAAGAAGCCACTTTGAATATCTCAGACAGAGGAAATTTAATGCAGGAGATGAAAGAAACTCAGAAGCCAAATGAGAGGGTGAAGCAATCCCGAGACCAGCCACAGCAGGAAGTATCTGCCACTCCTAGGAGGGAGGGACAAAGACGAGAGGCCATGGGACCAGAGCCCAGCGCCTGGCATCGCTCACAGGAAGCTGGAATCCGTGCGGGCTGGTGAGAGCTCACAGAGAGACAGGGCAGCTGCCAAGGATCCCACCCCTGAACAAAGGAAGAAGGAACATGCCCTTTCCCTTCCTGGTGGCTCTCCAGCTCCTGGGCCTCCCACTGGCCAGACCCACCTGGAAGGCAGCTGAGAAGCTCAGCCTGCAAGGGCAGGTCCTCAGTCTGGAGAACTGGAAGGAAAGGGGCAGGTCGTGAGCCACATGGTCTTAGAAACATCTAGGCAAGGTAGCGCACTCCTCTGATTCCAGCCCTCAGGGGACAGGAGCTTGAAGAATTGAAAAGTAGAGCCTGCCTAGACTATGAAGCAAATTCAAGACTAGCTCAAGCTACACCTAGAACTCTGATGGAACACTTGCCCCATATGGTAAGTAAGGCCTTAGGATCATTCTCTAATTCTGAGAGAAAGAAAAAAAAGGGGGGAAGAAAAATCAGAAAAAAATCCCCAAACCAGAAGATTTGCATGACAAATGCCTTAGATGTTCATTGTGAAAATTCCAGAGTTAGACAAAGAGAGAGAAGTAGAAACCAGGATCTCTTCAGTTCTTAAGAGGCAAACCATTAGCCCGTCCCAAGGTCCATAGTGCTCAGTTTCTCCATAGACATGGAGCCATCCACGTTCTTCTGGTCCTTGCTCTGTCAATCAAATAAACGCTCTTGCTATTTGAAAGGGGTGTGTGTATGTGTGTGTGTGTGTGTGTGTGTGTGTGTGTGTGCGCGCGTGCGTGCGTGCGAGAGAGAGAGAGAGAGAGAGAGAGAGAGAGAGAGAGAGAGTATGTGTGTGTGTGTGTGTGTGAGAGAGAGGGGAGAGAATGTACAGAGACAGGAATAAATATAGACATATAAGAGAGTGGACCTGGAGCTATTTCCTCAGAGAGTCGCTGGACACCAGTTACTCTGTCCAATTTGGTCTCCTCTCAGCCATCTGGCCAGCACTGGAGGAGTCATCTGCCACAATGGAGCGGACTCTGTCTGTCACTCTCCTCAACAGCAGATGGCCCGTCCTGCACTCATTTATGTCACACCCCCATGCTGAGGGAGACACTGCCACGAACTGTTGCCATCACTCCCATCAGCCTTCCACTCAGGGAGCTGGGATTACACTTGGGAACTCAAATGAGTTTGGGATCAAGCTAAGGGGGTGGAGGGGGTGGGGAGGTCCCTGAGCATCCTGACAAGGGAAGGGGTGGAGCAAGGGGCCAGCAGTGGGATGGTGGTTAGATTTTCAAGTCAATTGAACTGAGCATGCAAATGCTGGGTAGAGTGTTGTGTCCAGTAGGAGCACTCCTCCATGAAGTGAGCGCCTCTCCGTCTCCCTCAGCCTCCCTAACTCTCAGGCTTGTCCCTCCCAAAATGTTTTCTTCACTCTTTGTTTGTTTGAGGCTGATGGCTTGGGCTGCAAGCCCAGTTTAATATAATTTTTACTGTTGCTACTGCAGCCCCAATTCTACAGAGATGGTTATTACCCGTGTTGTCTAAGACACCTTAGCACCATGGCAATTACCAAGGCCAGACGCACTCCCATGGCCACCCCAACCCATCCACCTACCCCACCCCTTTCTACAGAATTCAGAAATGAAGCCAGTGCCCACCTCCATGCCACTGTAAGGCACAGCAGAGTAGGCAAAGGAGATATTTGGCAGCCATCTAGATAATGTGATTGGCACAGGTCAATAGTTCATATTGTTTAAGTCCTACAGTATGTGTAGACATCCAAAGAACATGGAAAATTCCATTGCTTGGGCTCTGTAAACACACAGGCTGCTTCTACAATTTCTCTCCCTAATTATGTTTTACATAACATAATGCATACATGTTCATTTGTAGACTCTTAACATCTACTTGCTGAAAACTGTGTCACCTGGTAGGTAAGCCAGGGAGAGTGACCACAGGACATCTGAGTTGACAGGTGGCCATAACAGGATATATTCTGCACTGACAAAAGAAAAGAACTATTGTAATTATCGGTATGAAAAATGGCACGCGCGCATGCGCGCGGGCACACGTGTGTGTGTGTGTGTGTGTGCGCGCGCGTGTGCGTGTGCGTGTGCGTGTGCGTGTCTCCAGTTCTTGGTTTTAGGGCCGCATTGTTTCAGAAACTCAGTACGACTTTCAAATGCAGGTATTGAAGGTAGGAGATTGACGTGAAAACCCTAGGGCGTAGGCATTAGCCAATAGCCATGCACTTCTGGCTTCCTGCCAAGACCTGAGCTGGAGCCTGGGCCCGGGCTTGCATCTACGGCAAATACCGTCTTGCTGAAGCATCATATCACACTCACAATAAGACTCCCTGCAAAAACAAATAAAATGCTTTAAATGTTTAACTGCATTTCCAAGCATTCATCTTCCAAATATTTAGACTCTGAGCCTATTGGGCCAAGAGCCCAAGCTTCCTGTGCATGCTAGATGCTTCCAGCAATCTCCCCAAGATCAGGAACTACATAACGACTTAAAATATCATCCTCTTGGATCCAAAAACAGACTCCCAAGGTATTGCTCCAGGAAATCAACCCTCTGTCTGTGTCCAAAGTCCTGATGCCTACAGGCAGAGATTTAGCTCAGCAAATTGAATGAATTCTGGCAAAGACCTCCGCAAGACTATGGTCTGTGTCTGCCATGAGGCTGCAACACATGCGTGGAAGGAAGGGCAATCTGGGAGCAGAAAGATGGCGGCAGAGAGGAAGGAAGAGAACCCGAGATGCAGAAAAAGCCGGTAGCCTGCTGAGGATATGGGTAGCTCTAGAAGGTGTTGATACTTGAACCAAGTTTTAATTGGTAAGCTTGTGAAAACCAAGATTGGTTAGATTTATTTATTCAGTTAGTTGTTTTGTTTGGCTTCTTAAGGGGCAGAAAGAAGGGTGGAGGCTGAGTTCCTCTTGTGTTGAGAATTTTTCAAAATGCAGTAGCCATATGGTTATGTCTTGTTTCCCAAGCACACTGGCTTCCTTCTCTCCATCTTCTGTCATAAGCATCCATAGTTCTGCAAATAAAAGCAGAACAGGACCAAGGAATTTACGCGCCCCTAGAGTACAGCAAGCTTACCTTTCTCTAGGAAGCCCCACCCCCCCCCCCAAAAAAAAAACCTTCAATAGGAAGATTGGTTCCAGAACATTTATATGAATATTTATGTTTTACATTTTTACTTATTGTGGGAAGATGAACGCAGGTGTGGGGGCAAGGTGCGAGCCAACGCAGACTTCAGAGGAGAATTTACAGGAGCCAGTTCTCTCGCTCCACCGGATGGACTCTGACCAGCATGCTTGTCAGGAAGTGCCTTACCCACTGAACTATCTCACTAGAGCTAGAAAATTCCCATCAGTCTTCCCCATGGACCAAGGAAAGCGGTCAAGTTGCATGTTACACACATTTAAGCTTTGAAACCCAGGGAGAGTGGCTCGGAGAACGTGAGTGAATAAATGAGTGTTTCTGTAAGAATGTTTATATTCATCTGCAAAAGCCTTTGTCTGAAGGTTGGAAGTATGGCTCAGGTGTGAAGCTACGGGTTGGGGGTCAAGGCACACTCCAGGAACGAAGATGAGAACCGAATCCGCTACGCCACCAGTCTCCACAGCCACAGGCCCCTTGTTAGATGGTCTCTCACTTGCAATGCACATTTTCCTTCTTCATATTTCCAAAATTCCAGCTCAGGGCCTCACTGGCATGAGAAGGCAGGAAACTGCAGGAGAGCAATACAGCCACCTCCCCGGAGGGCAGCTCACTTTTCTGTGATTTCCACCACAAGGCTGACTCTTAGGATCTGGCCCTCTCGTCAGATACATCCCTGCTGAATAATTCTCCTTTGGGCAGATAGAAAAATAGGCAAGCAATGGAATCGCTTTTCTCTAATTGTGAACCTAAGCCCTGCTACAAAGCACACGGTGATCCTTCTCCCACCCCCAACCCCCGATTCTGCAAAAATGATACAGAAAGCATAAGGAGGTTAGGGTGGTGGCTCTGGGGATCAGAACGCTTGCTGCCCAAGCGTGAGGACCTGACTTCTGATCCTCAGCATCCAGGTAAAAGCCAGGCGTGTTCACACAAGCCTGTAACTCCAGTGCTGGGGAGGGGAGGAGAAAGGAGGATGGGTGTGACTTGCTGGCCTAGCCAAAGCCACAGCTTCAGGTCAAAGGAAAGACCCTGTCTCTAGGGAATAAATAGAGAGCAATAGAAGAGGACACCTGGTGTCATTCTCCTGGCCTCTCCACATAAAAAGTGCTCACATCTGCACATACAGACCAGAGAGAGAGACAGAGACAGAGAGACAGAGAGACATGTACAGAGATACACACAACACAGGCATACACATAGACACACACAGAGCCACACACACACATACACACATATGTAGGGTTGCAGAGAGCCATCATTCCTTCATCAAGTATTTTCAGATGAATGGAAAATGAATTGAAAGCCATAGTTTTGCTTGGCTGTTCCTAACTTGCTGAGTGACATCGGAAGAATTCTTGAGCATCTCTGAGTTTCAGCTGTTTACAGGGTAAAATAATCTGACAAAGCTGTGGCATAAACTCTAAGGTTCTTCACAGTTACAAAATTCTGTGAAAAGGACTTAGAAACTATTGCTAGAATCTTTTTTTTTCTTTTTCTTTTTTTTCTTTCTTTTTTTTTTTTTTTTTTTTTTTTTTTTTTTTTTTTTTTTTTTTTTTGGTTTTTCGAGACAGGGTTTCTCTGCAGCTTTTTTAGAGCCTGTCCTGGAACTAGCTCTTGTAGACCAGGCTGGCCTCGAACTCACAGAGGTCCGCCTGCCTCTGCTTCCCGACGAACCTTGAATCAGTTTCTAACAAGCACACCTCCAAACTGCTTTGGTAGCCCATCTGCATTCAAATGCCCCTGGTGTGTAGCCAGTGTACCCTACCAGTCTGTCTCCCACATGCCACACTACTGTCCCTTCCGTCTCATTTGCTCCAGAACCCTAGTGAAGAAAGACACAGACGAAGGGATTTTTTTCCTTGCCTTTTGTTTGCTGGCACAGTTGTTACAGCTCAGGGACTGGATGGGTGATTCAGCTGTTAGTGTCTTGATAAGAAGTAGTGATAGCTGTAATGTGGACACGTGATACAGAAACACACCTCTCCTGTGATTACCCACACTTTCAGATTGTGCAAAAGCTTCCTCTTCGGTGACTGCATCATTCGTAACAGCGTGACTTCGGTGTTAGAACCTTGGGTGTGTGGGCCTTTCTTTTCCCACTGGGTTATTGAACTTGGCATGATGATTGTTCAGACACCAATTATCTTCCTCCAATCCAACCTCAAAAATAACAAAGCGCTTGGTTACTCCGAAGAGCGAACCAATTTCTTCTACAAAATGCTTTGAATGTCTTTGAAACTATACCAGGCAACATTAACCAAATGTCACTGGATGTGAAGCCCACTGTCTCTCTATTTAGTCAGCGAATACATTTTGGAATAAGGGCAAGCAGCTGGTGTACATGTGTAATTCCAGTACTCCCAGCTGGATTATGAGTCTCAGGCTAACCTGAACCACGTAGTGAGATCCTATCTCAAAAAAATAAAATAAAATAAAATAAAAATAAAAAACCGAACAACAAACAAAAGGCCCAGACATTAAGAATTGTGCTTAATTCATCCCATACCTCAAATATTCAAGAAAAGACTAATTGTGCTACTTGCTAAAAGAGAGGGAGATAGGGAAGAGAGCCAAAAGGCCTGAGATTGTTACTTTCTTATATCTCATTCACTATTTGGGGATGGGGAAGGGAAGAGGGAGGTGTCTCAGCATACGGGGGACAACTCCCAGGAGTCTCTTCTTACCTTCCACGATGTAGGGTCCAGGGTTTGAACTCAGGTTGTCGGGCTCTTTGGCAAGCGCCTTAGTCTGCTGAGCTGTCTCACTAACCCTGAAGCTCACTTTTGTAGACTACTAAGTAGTTGATCACCGAAAAAGCATTCTCATCAGTTCAATCTTCTATCAGCCAGTCCTTTCCTGCCCTTTTCACAACGTTCGTGTGGGCAACTCGATGGCATGTAAAGAGGAAGAAGTCTTACACGTCCATACTGCTGAGCTCTGGGCATCACCTCTGGTCACTCATTCCATCCTACAGCAACTCTTCAATATAGAAAACCCACATGGAAAGATTGAAGGATTTGTTAAAAGTTGGGTCTGGCATTCCAACTGAGGTAGGTTGTACACACTACCCCATGTGCAACAGTGAGGGACACAAAACTTGTTAAATTATTTATGGCATAGAGGTGGCGAAATCTTTCTCCCCCTAATGCAAACATGGGGGTGGGAGAGATATGTGTCTGAAATATTTTCAGTGCATATTTAATGATTAAGATGATTTAGCCAGGTTAATGATATCAAAACAATTTACATTTTGAGCTTTTTTTCTCCTCATGGAATTATAAGGCTTTGAGTTTGTTGGTATTAAAAATATCAGACATTTACACAACAATACCACATTTTCCTCCTAAATTTTCATGCCGATGAATTTAAACTTTTTAGAAAAATATCACAGTGCTGCATATTCCTGGCTGCAGGGAAGGAACTCGGGGTCCTTGCTTTCTGCTTGATGAAACTTGAAAACCAAAGGCACACACAACCTTCCTGCAAACAAAGGCGGCCATTGTGCGCTCTGTCCTCGGAGCTTCCACTCTGCCACACAGATACAGAAAGCACTCATCTCCTTCCAACTTCCAAATCTCTTGACTTCCTCTTTCTCGCTGTCCAGGGCCTTTTGAGAGAGATGGCCAATAAGCCGCTTGTTTCAAATATCTGCAGGAATAAGTGCATGTGACTCTCAGTGTCCACGAAACCATAAGTCCTTTGAGGACAGAGGAAGACACCCAAAATCTTAGGATCAAAATGCAAGAAGAGGAAGTCTTGCATGCAAACAAGGTGTCACCCACAGAAACCTTTGTAAGAACAAACAAACAATCACAGAATGGGATCCCTGGGGAAGGTAAATAGCTTGCTCATGCATGGGACACGGATGCCTACCATTTCCACATGGCTTTGCTTTTTAAAATGTCCATATTGCACAATAAGCTACACAATCAGCATTAGTGTGCTTGTATACTGAACACCCTAATGACCATAGTATCCACTTTTGAAGGAGGTGGTGATGGGATTCGAACTCAGGCTCAACAGATTGCAAAGCTCATGCCTCTCTTCCTTAACAACAGATGGTTCCTGCAAGGATTCCAGAAACCAGAGAGCCATCATTCATTATTTTGTCCTATATCCTAAAATGTGTATAGGTATGTGTGTGTGTTTGTGTGTGCGCGCGTGCACGTGTATGTGTGTAAGAGAGAGCATTCGTGTACATGAGTGTGTGTGTGTGTGTGCATGAGTGTGTGTGGGGGTTCCACATTAGCAGGAAACAGCATGAAAATAAAAGGGAACTCTTCCTTTGATTTTCTGATTCCCCTGCGATTCCCCAGTTTCTAAGAGAGAGCAACCAGAGAACCCAACCAAGTGCTGACAGGAGATGACCAAATGAACATGGAAGACCGCAAGGCAAACTCTTACTCTACATGCTACACACTACAGTACGGTTCACAAACCGAGCAAGGGGTAGGAGATTGAAAC
The DNA here is from genome assembly GCF_903992535.2 of Arvicola amphibius. Lineage (NCBI taxonomy): Eukaryota > Metazoa > Chordata > Mammalia > Rodentia > Cricetidae > Arvicola > Arvicola amphibius. Next base: position 37,885,246 of record NC_052047.1, on the reverse strand, counting down.
ACACACACACACACACACACACAGAAAGGGGGGAGGGACACGGGTCATCCTTGAATTCCCCAAGAATGCCAACTTTACTGAGTTCCAGGGCAGCTTACATAGTGCCTTCCCTGACCAATGGCCATGCCCTAGCTCTCGGGATCCTTCAGCTGCAAGCCACCAGAAGCCACTCTCCTGCCATCAGGGTCTTGTGCTCAGAGCAGCTGCAAGCACAGGAAAACAAGCTGTTTACTCCTGCAGGGTCATGAAAAATTCAGGGTCTGGGGGTCCACAGTTCCCAACAGAAGACAAACTTGAAAAAAAAATAGTAAGGGTGAAAACTGAAAAGCCAGAGTAGCCATTTCCTTTTGACGTGTCAGCACGTGTCCCCAACAGTGTCTGCCAACCTAGAATTTGCTAGCATTGTCCAACAAAGAAGAACTGCCCAAGGGCGTAGGACCTTGTCACCTATCTTTGCCAACACCCTTCACTCCTTCTACCCTCAACCCTGCTGAATTCAGTCTCAAAGATGGGAGTTTAGACTTCGCCCCTCTGGACTGAACCTAGGCCAACCCAGCAAGTAAACTTTGCCTTGGAATTCCCATTTCCCTTTGTTGGGGGTGAGGCTCTATTAGCTGTCAGTAGAAACTAGGAAATCTCTGCTCCTGTCACCAGCTAAAGGTCAAGCGCCCTGCTCCAGGTATGAGAATGGCTTGGCTGGGATGCAGGGTAAAGGCCCACAGAGATGTTCATCTTTAACAGAGAGAGAGAACAAGACTGGTCCTTTCATCAACAGGAAGTCCACCTGGGAAGAGGTTGGTTTAAAAGCGCTTGAACGTTGTCCAACGAGTCATACTGAAATTGGGAGCGGTTAAGGCTTGTAGGAAAAACAGATGTCATTAGCCACTCAAGAGAGCAGTACTGGGTGTCAATACCAGATCAGCTGGCCCAAAGCATGCAAGTCAATTAGCAGTGCCACGGAGGTGACACGCGGCCTGAGTGATGCTCAGAGAAGATGACACACACCCTGCCTGGATGGCTGGGTGGAAAGCAGCCTCCTGATAGCTGAAGATGTTTGGAAATCTTTGCAAACTCGTTAGGTGAGCATTTCTCATTGTGAGGAGTAGAAACTACCGTAGGAGAAAGTCTGAAACCCCGGTACCAAGATGGGATTATAAAGAATGAAAACACCCACAAAGAGGAACAGCCTGGGAGTCTCTTTGATCTGTGATGCTCTGTATTTAGCACGAGGTTTCATTAAAATCAAGGTGTTTCTATTTGGAGCAATAATCCGAGCTCATAAAAATTCACCCTTGGACTGGGACTCTTTGAGTGGGTGGAACATGGATCATTTATAATGTCTGGTAGCTGCCAGTGCCATCAGAACAACAGGTCAGTGACTGTATCTTCATTTATATCCTAGAGGAGAAGGGTCTGAGGACAGCTAGGACAGTGAACAAAAGCAGAAGCAGTCCCCAAGCATGACACAGAAACTTTCTATGACAAGTCTGGCTTGAATGCCCATTTCTCGGCAGGACATTTAAACAGAAGGGACACACATAGGCATGAGATGTAGGAAGGGATAGGGTGGGGCAGGGATGTCCTGACAAGAATAACAGAGATCAGACTGTACAGTGGTATACCCAAAAGCAATTGTATCTACTCAGAGAAGCTCAGGGAAGCTTCCACAAATAGTTACTAGTAAGCTGTCCTTTGTGCTGACAAAATGGATCAGAGAGGAAAGGCACTTGCCACCAAGCCTGTCTTCCTGAGTTCAATCCTGACTCCCTCAAGTTCTCTTCTGACCTCCACATAAGCACCTTGACACACGTGTGCATGCATACACACACACGCATACGTCAAATAAATCCTTCTACTCAAACCTTTCTAGGGTAACTGCCACATTCCCCAGATAAGCACCCTCCAGGGAAGTTCAGAGTCTTGAGGATCATCACACCTTACAGACTTGAGTTCATCCTACAGAGCCCAGCATAGCCTCAGAACCAACACTACAAAATCCAGCCGGGCTAGCATTCCCAGCCTAACCACGCTGCTGTAGGTGAGCATGGTGCACGGAGACTAAGCGATAATTGCAGGCTTGTTGCTGATTTTAATCAGTTTTAACATCTAACTTGTTTCTGTGTTTTATTTTATTTGCAAAACATTGAGAAAACTCTTACTCATGGAGGTGAGCAGCTGCAAACAGTGTTGTTTGTGCATGCCTGTGCGTGCATGTGTGTGTGGTTTTTTTCTTCTACACTGTTAGAGCTCAAACCCAGGGGGCACAATTGTTTAAAATATACTTAGAATCATCTTCAGTTAAACTCATGCTAAACTTTGCACACAGACCAAAAGTTTGAGCAATAGGAATTTTATTTGAAATATTAATTTTATAAACAATATAGAGGCTTCTCAAAGAATGCTAAGTATCCACTGGAATGATATTCTTTAAATTGATTTACAACGTCAATGACAATTTTGATAATTTTTTTTTAATGCAGACGTCTTAGAAACTATCCCCCAAGGCTTGAGCGCAGCAAAATAAGCGTCTCACACTTCGAGTCACAAAGTTAAGTTTGGCTCAATTGCTGACATATATATTCTGTGTAAACACGGTGATAGTGTACTGCCCCATTGCCAAACTGAACTCATTCAGCTCATTAAAAAACACGAGCAAGCTTACGCAATTCTGCCATTTGCTAAGTCTTGTTTTGGAAAAAAAACAATTGGTGGCATCTTGTCTCATGTGAAATAATAACAAAACCCTGCCTTAAGATTGGTGACATGTTTATATCACTAGGGAAAAACTAACTCTGGAACTCACTCCCCAGACGTTTCAAAAAGCTTAAAAGGAGTCTGAAATTTGAAGATTGTGTTCAGTTAAACTGACGGTGTATAGGATGCACCAATTCAGTGTGCGTGCATGCACGTGTGTGCGTGTGCATGCACGTGTGTGTGCATGTGTGTGCATGTGTGCGTGCGTGTGTGCATGTGTGTGCATGTGTGCATGTGTGTGTGCGTGTGTGCATGTGTGTGTGTGTGTGTGTGTGTGTGTGCGCCTGTGTGACAGGGGACAGCCCTCTGGGGTCAGCTCCCATCTTCCACCTGAGGCAGCATCTGTGTCACTTCTGGCAAGGTCTGAGATTACAGATGTGTACAGCAACATCCGGCTTTCCGCATGGTTCTGGAGACCTGAATTTTGGGTTATTGTACTTATCCAGTAAGTAGTTTTACTCACTGAGCATCTCTGCATCTCCCCGACCCCCAGTCACTGTTAAAGATGCTTATTCCGCCTCAACAGCAACTGCATTTCTGTGCAACTTGCGGTGTCTTATTTAAAGGTGCATTTCCGCAGTGAACTTTCACAGTGCTTCGTAGCAAACAGGTGTTCCACATGGCCTTATTCTTCTCAGAGAGGATGGCACACACACATAAACCCCACTGGATCTAGAAATTTTCCTGTGCTTTCTCCCCACAGAGCTTCTGTGAGGCACATGAAGAGCTTAGTTTGAATAATAGGCTAGTGCCCATGCTTGCCATGTTTGCTCATGTTTGGTGGATGAATATGTTTTTAAATGTGCTTTATTTATAGCAGGACTAAAGAATTGTCAAGGTATCCATTCAAATAATGGACTGGGAAGATGGCTTGCTAGGCAAAGGGCTTGTCCCACAAGCATGAGGCCTGGAGTTTAGGTCTCCAGAACCCAAGCAGAAGCCAGGTAAGTGTGGGAGCTCACCTCTAGCCCCTGCATATGCAAGGCAGAGACAGGGGGTCCCTAACAATCTGACTAGCCAGTGTGGGACCTCTAACCTCCACATATGCAAGGCAGAGACAGTGGGTCTTTAGCAATCTGACTAGCCAGGCAGACCAAGTCCATTAGTTCCAGGCTCAGTGAGAGTCCCTACTTCAATATACAACGTAAAGAGTGATGGAAGAAGACACGTGACTTCAGCTTTATACCTCAACACGTATGTGTACACACACCTATGCTCACACACATGTGAACATACACATACACATACCACACATAAATACACAAGCAAAAAAACCCAAAAATTAATGGACTTTTTAAAAAATATGTACTTTACTATCAGCAAATAAAACAAGAAACAAAAGAACAAGCAAACAAAAACCTTAGCTCCTCTGGAGAAATGTTTTCCAGTTGCTCTTTTGGCCACAGGAATGTTCCTGATCCTCATTTCCTCTACTATGTGAGGTTACACTGTCCAGTTGCTAAGGGTATATCCTTAAAGACACTAAACACAGCCCTAAAGGAGTCTAGCCAGAGAGAAGCACAACAAAGGGGCGCACCCTCGTGCCCCCTGAGCCTTACTATGACAGAGATATGAATGTTACATGGTGCTGCTTGGGCTCTTTCGGGTCACCATGAAAAGAGACACGCTCTGGTGGCTTTGGTCAATGTGGTTCATTGTGAGGCCACAGGAGGAAGTAGGAAGAGCAGGAAGCAGCATTAGCAGCTGCCTGGCAGGGCCTGGTTGAGCTGGGAATGTCATTCAGGACACAGACTACCTCCAGCACCTGTTCTGTTCGACATGGCTTCAGCAGCCGGCATCTGCCGCGGCTCCTCCAGCACAGCCGCGACCTGCAGGGTCCTCCCTGCCTGTGCTTTCTCTCTTTCGCCAGTCATGCCCTGCCATGGTCCCACACGTGCCCTACAACAGTGTGCAATAGTTTGCCTGAGACTCCTAAAGGATTGCAAACTCAGATTGTGTGAAAGAGTCTTTGTTTGCCTGCCTGGTGCCATGAAGACCCGGTGACGCACTAGGCAGAGCTCTGGTGTCAGTCCGTCACATTGGCCGCTTGACAGACCACATCCTGGCTGCTGGACAGTTGTCACTGTAGTCCGTCATAGCCCAGGATGCAGTGGCCTGCCACCGATGTCCTGTTGGGCCTAGAGAACAGTGCACAGCAGCTGGGGAGAGGTGTGGCAGAGGCCACCGCTCACAACTACTGCTTGTGTGGTGGAACAGTCCACGGTGTCACTTGCCATCTTGACTTTGACTGTGCCAGCCCTTCAGCTTTGCTATAAATAGCACCACAGTTATAAGTTTTGGAAAAGTTGATTTAAATAAGCCAGTTTCAAACAATCCGTTAAGGAAAATGCTTGAATTGTGACTTTTGTTGATGGTCCGGTTTTTGAGACAAGGTTTCATTCTGTTGAATGAAATTTGTTGGCCTGGAACTCCTGTGTAGCTCAGGCTGGTGTGGAACTCAGATTGATCCTCCTGCCTCAGCATTCTTACTACTGGAATTACAGGCATGCGCCCCCGCCCCCGGCTGGATTATGAAATGTTTCTAACAAGATATACTATACAAACTTCTACCAAAAATCATGACTTGGAAACAATGTGACAAAAGCGTGTGCACCAAGGTAACATTAAATACAAGTCAGTGTCTGTGGGCTGGGGACTGGCTCAGTGGATCCGGGCACTTGCTGACGACCCTGAGGAACTGGGTGTAAGCCTTTGAACCCACGCGGGAGGAAAGAACCGGCTCCTGTAAGTTGTTCCTTGACCTCCACGTGTGAACCGTGGCACACGTGTACACATACACTCATGCACACACACACACACAACACACACACACATGCACACACTAAAATAAATGTAAAAGGTTTTCAGTGTGAGCACGAATTAAGTGTAGTTAGTACATTTATTACATACGCTCTCACATAAAATCACACACTCGGACGTACACATTGCCAGGGAATTCATGCACTCGTGAATTGAGGTCGAGCGAACTGGCAAGAAAAGCTGGCAGGAACTGTGAACTGCGAGATGGGATTTGAGTCTCACGTCCTTGCTGACAAATCCTCTACATTTGCCTCTTTTTATTTATGCCTTAAGCTTTCAAAAGGACAAAAACAAAAACAGTTTCCTAATACAAGGCGCTCAGAGCGGTATACAAGACCATCTTTTGCTAGTAGGCAAAACCCATACATCGTCTTAACAGAAAATAAGTCACTCTGGACCCCACTTCATGCAAAGATTTCTCTTCTTCTCCACAAATACAATAACCAAGAAAGCAGACAAACAGCGGCAGAAAAAGTGGATCAGGGTAACGGACGTTTGGCTCACCTCATGCATTCCACGCTAGTAGCTGTTAGCCGGACACGCAGGTTGTTGAAATGCAATTTTATTCAGTGAATTAAAAGGGGGAGGGGCTTTAGATAACTGTAACGCAATGGGATAAAGCATAACAGAAAAAGATGGGCAAAGAAAGCAGCGTGAGGACCTGGGAGACAAGGTCATTCTGTGCAGGTACGTGTGGGTGGGGCTTTCAAATAGTGACCACGCTGAGCCACAGATTAAGCAAAACGTATCGCATTTTCAAGGGACCCCAGAGAGAAAAGAATAAATAGCCATCTTAACTTCATTCCTGAAGTTCAATTGAGAAATAAAGATCAAAGCACACAGCAGGTGGAAGACCAGACCATCCCCGTTCCTCTACAAAGTAGGTAGTGAAGAATTAAAGCCGAACAGCTTCAGGTTTGTGGGTCCCAATCCTGCAGGCGGGAACTGGGCTGATTCATCCATTCTGTGATGAGATTCCCAGAAGTAGTGGGTTTCCTGATCAAGAGCAAGAACTCGGACATACTTCCAGTAGGCAGACTCGCTTCCAGAAGAGACGAGAAAGGGGAAGAAGGTAGAAACATCGGATGACTGAAGCCGTAAGACACAGACACTTAGTTCCCTGCTCTGCTGGGAGAGAAGAGGAAGTAGCAGAAGAGAAGATCATTGTGCTTCCTTCACAAAGACGGGAAGATTAGCGGGGCATTCTCAGGTATCCCGCCATCTCTGGGAACAAGTGTATGGGAACTCTGTTTAAGGAAAAATCTTATATCTAACATTTATTACGTATTAGAGCCAAAAGGATGTATATAAATTTATATACAACCTCCCACCTCAAGTAGACAAAGGTGCTGACAAAGAATTACAGTTTTGGTCTTTTGGTGGTCATCCATTCTGGAATGCAAGGCAAGACGGTTGCTCTTTAAAGCTAATCCAGCAGTGGCCACGCTCGGTTTCCCTGTCCGTCAGGCAGGCGATGGGCTGGCTTTCGCCTCCCGCCTCTGGTGAACAACACTGCTCTGAGTGCTACTGTATGGACACTTACCCAGATGGCTGCCTTCTCTTATTTTGAGTATATGGTGGTGTAGAACTGCCAATGTGCATGCTAATCCTGTTTAATGCAGCGAGCCTTTAACGGTGCCCACAGTGTCCCTCTGTCCTACAGTCAGCATTTAAAAACATTCATCAGAAGATGGGATTGACACGCGCCTAACATAGCCAACCATTACACTAATACCTCGACCACAGCTGCAGAGCTCAAAGTGAGCAAACCCAAACCCTGCGCATGCTCTTCCAGGCATAATGCTGGAAACAGGCACAAATCTTGTCCTGTATTTCTGGTTATGAGTTTTTGATTCATAGAAAAAGACTAAAATTTGTTTGTTTGGTTGGTTTGGTTTTTCTCTCTGTGTAGACCTGGCTGTCCTGGAACTCCCTTTGTAGATCAGGCTGGCCTCGAACTCAGAGATCCACCTGCCTCTGCTTCCCAAGTGCTGGGATCCAAGGCATGTGCCACTATGCCCAGACAAAGATGAAAATATTTTGGTTTTGTTTTTTTGTTTGTTTGAGACAGGGTTCTCTGTCCTAGAACTAACTCTGTGGACCAGGTTGGCCTGGGACTCACAGAGACCCTCCTACCTCTTAAGGGCAAGTACTACCAACCACCCAGCAAAATTCCTAAGTGAAAAGTATCTCAAATTCCTTCTGGCTAGCATTATGCCCTGAGGTTCGACCTGTAACACCTTTACAACAGGCAACATTAGAATATCCATTTTATGTCAATCACAAATTTATACTTTCATTACCAATATTTGAACATTGACCAACTACACAGTTAATTTTTTTCTAAAAGCATTTCGGGATTGTTTTTAAAAGACATGTAAAGGGTATTTAAGATATTATAGGCAAAATAATTGACAACCACCACCACACACACCCATCCTCATGTTCATGCTAATGAGCAAATTCTGTCCAATCAGCAGCAACCACATAACTTTCACAGAGAGCCTGAGTGTGGAACTCACTACCCACAGCCATGACTTCACAGTATCAGTGAAAGAGGAAAGGCTCTCAAAGTCTATGCAGGTAACAAGGAGAGAAATGGGAAAACTTAGGACAACAGAATAATGCAACTTTCCAACTGGCTGGCAGGCAAACCTCTTTGTTTGCCTGGAAGTCGCTGTGGGTTGAGACTCACCTTTTACAGCCTGGCTCTGGGAATTAGAGCTCCCGAGCGTCTGGCTGCCTTTTTGCTATGTTGCACTATTGGATAGCATACATAAGCTGGGAGACTCAGCCCACGGGCCACTCTCATATTTAAAGAAATGTGTACCCTATTACATAGCTCATGCAGCAAATGCGGAAAGTCAAAGTAAGAATCCTATGGATAAAAAATGTTCATTGCTGCAGCTGTCTAGAGGTGGCTGTTCTTACAGAGAACCCAGGTTCAATTCCCAGTACCCACATAGCTCTCACAACTGTAATTCCAGTTCCAGGGGAGTTGACACCCCACACAGACATATGTTCAGGCAAAACACCAATGCACAAAAAAGTACAAATAAGTCATTTAAATTTTTTAAAGTTTATATTTAGTGTGAGAGACTCACAGTGCACTTGTGGAAGCCAGAAGACAACTTTGTGGAACTGATTCTCTCCTCCCACCTTGACTGAGATTCCAGATACCAAGATCAAGGCCCCACGCTTTGTGCAGAATGTGTGCTACCTAGATCATCACACTGGCCCAGTTTTTTAAAAAAAAAATTGTTTATTATGACTTGCCAATCTTGGAATTCTGTGTTCACATCACCTCCTACCAAAATGCTTTCCATCTGTAATTTTTGCTATTGTGATTTTTGCTTTTACTTAAAACACTATGAACTACAGAACCTATAGATAAGCCCAAATCTATGATCCTGAGCGAGGCTACTTGCCCTGCTCTCCGCACCCCTAACCTGCTCACGTTGGGTGGGAAATGTGAGGCCCACCATCTCCAGCGCCGCTTCCCACCTATGTAACTCACAGTGGGGAGTTGACTGTCAGCGCCTTCGACCCATCATTCAGGTGGAGGGGAGGATGTCCCAAGACTCAGTAGGGACGGTGCAAGGATGCTCTAGATGGACTTCCCTCATCTCCAAAAGGCAGGAGCTCCATCTTTCTCCTCTGAATTTTTTCATCTGTAAGTGAAGCTGCAACTAGCAGAGACATTTTGTTAAGACCAAAGCCAGTACGCCGAGGACAACACCGGGAAACGGAATAAAAACCAACCTAGGCTCTCAGCTTTATTCCCCCTGTCCGTTCTCTTCGTTCAACTCTCACGCTCAAAATTAAAGACCTTTTAGTAAACCCCCGTTCTTTTTTTTTTTTTTTTTTTTTTTTTTACAGTGGAACAGCTTCTCTTTCTTACTTGGTTAGATGGGGGATATTTATTACTTAGACAGCTCGCTGGGGCCTCTGCTACCGAAGGGAGAGGTATCCTGATTGATACTGACATATTGCTAAAGCAGTCGGCGTTTGTCACCCCTCCCTGAATCTACAATCGGCGCAATCAACTTTGCTTCTTGTCATTCCTTTAATGAGAGGCAGTTTATCCATCTCTGAGATCTGGGCAATGTTTGTGACTTGCCTTGTGCAATAGATTGAGGCAGAAGCAACACTGAAGAGTTCAAAATAAGGGCTTCGATGCTGTTTCCTAATTTCCTTCTCACTCATGGGCTCTCCCACCGTACAAAGATGACCGGGCCAAACCACAGAGAAGACCCTGTGGAAATTAACTCAGTTTTCCCAGTTGGCCTGCATCCAACCCAGGATCACAATAAGCCCAGACGAGATCATCCAAGTTCCCCAGGCCAGAACTACCATGTCTGCTTGTCTTCATAAGCCTAATAGTTCCTTCCTTTCTTGGGCTGGGGTTGAAGATTGATTGTCTCTTCCATGGTCATGTCAGCAAGTGAAGACCCAGGCAATTTAGAAACTTTCTTAAGGGACCAACTGTAGCATGAATAATAAAAACCCAGAGACAGATATTGGGGTTCAATATCTCAATCAAGTCTCAGAATGAGACTGTGTCTGAGAGCTGTCTCCTCCTGTCTTATATTCCTCTCTTGTTCTGGGATTAAAGGCATGCACCACCACTGCCCAGTTTCTATAGCAAACTAGTGTGGCTATTGGGATTAAAGATGTGTGCCACCACTGTCTTGTCTGTAAAAAGAAATGTAGTAATATTTCATTTGTATCTTAATAAATAAAGCTTGCCTGAAGATCAGAGAGTAAAACAGCCACACTGGTCAGACATACAGGCCAGGCAGTGGTGACACACGCCTTTAATCCTAGTAGCCACACTAGTTTGCATAGAAACTGGAGAGCGGTGGTGCACAACTTTGATCCCAGCACTGAGAGGAATAGAAGATGGGAGGAGACAGCTCTCAGCTCAGTCTCAATCTGAGGATTCCTGGAGGCAGGCTCACCATTTCAGACTGAGGTAGAGGAAAGAGCCAGTGACAGGTTGCTTTGCTTTGCTAATCTTCAGACTGAACCCCAATATCTGCCTCTGGGTTTTTATTATCCATGCTACAGCCTCCCGACTCCATTTTGTGAAATGAATCACAAAATTATTGCAGAAACTTCAATGCTATTTTCTTCAACTCTCCCACTCAACTCAGCTGCCTCCTCTGTGACTTCCAGTTGCCTTCAATATTCATTTATGGGTCACTCTCAACTACAAGGAAGACCCCGGTGTTAAGGAACTCAAGAAAAGTAGTGGATGTCCCTGCCCTCAAGGGTACTGCTATCTAATAAAGAACCTGAGGAGTTTATTTAAAGAGACTTTAATTTCATACTCAGTAGAGTCAACAGGAAGGACCAAGAGCAAAAACAAAGCAGGGAGAGAATGGGGACGGTTTCTTCGAGGGAGAAGAGGAATTTAACCCTTGGTTATCAAGCGGGAGGAGAAAGTCCTGCATGGAGAAATACCACGAATGTATCATGTCTGTTACTTTTCTCATCATGGTGACCAAACACCTGACCAGAAGCAACTTGAAGAAGGAGGGGTTTGTTCTGGCTCGTGGTTTAGGAAGGAGGATGGCAGGAGCTCCTAGGGCAGGTGACGACATGACCTCGGCAGTCAGATGGTGTACAGCTGGGATCCAAACCTTACTCCCAGTGACCGGCCAGGCCTTGCTTCTCAAAAGCTCCACAGCGCGCGTCTATTCTCAATTAAAAAAGAAAAGAACGTCCACGGCCCAGGCTGTGGTGACAGTTCAGGTGGTAAAGGGCTTGCCTGGCAAGCACAAGGACCTGAGTCTGATATTCTAGAACCCATAGTTGGAAAGAAGGAAGAAAAGCATCAGCTGCCGCACTAGAGGTCTGGAGAGTGGCTCAGCGGTTAAGGGTACATGCTGTTCATGTGAAAGCCTAGGGTTCAGTTTCCAGCATCCTTATCATGTGACTTAAAACCACCAGTCACTCTAGCTCCAGGGGGATCTGATGCACTTTTCTGGCCTCCATGGGTACCAGCACAAATGTGGATATACGTACACAAAGACACGCATATGCACACATACAGTAAATAATAAAAGAAATCTTTTTTTATAAAGGCTGGCATGAGGCTCATCTATAATCACAGCACTGAGGAGGATCTATAGGCTCCCTGGGCAGCAAGCATGGCTGCTTGGCCAGTTCAGGGATCTCATTTTAAAAAAACATGTTGGCCAATACTCAAGAGACAGTAGCAAAGGCTGGCCTCTGGCCTCGCATACATCCACATACATATGTGTACCACACCCGTATGAAAACACATGTGCACGAGGGCTGCACAGTTCTCCATACATCCACATGCATATGTGCACCCTCTTTGTCCAGCCTCATTTCCCCTGCTCGCTCCCTTGCCCATGGTGCCGCAGCCCCAGCCACCACTTTCCTTCCGTTGACTCACCAAATTCTTTCCCTCTCAAAGGCTTGTGTAGGCTCTGTTGGTTTCTCTGCTGCTCTGACAAACACCATAACCAAAAGCAACTTGGGGAGGAAAGTGTTTATTCCAGGTATGAGGCCAGCACCAAGGCAAGTCAGGGCAAGACCTCAAGGTAGAGACCTGGAGGCAGGAACGGAAGCAGAGACCGCGGAAGAACACTGCTTACTCAGCCTGCTTTCTTATACAACCTGAGACCACTATTCACTGTGGCTTGGACCTTCCCACATCGGTCATCAATCATGAAAATGCCTTTACAGAAAAGTCAACAGGACAAGCAATCCCTCAACTGAGGTTTCTTCTTCCTGGTGACTCTATGTCATGTCTTGCCTAGAAAGCAGATCTATGGCTTGTCCTCTCACGTCACCAAAACTGAAGCTTCTTCACTAATGTCATCACCTTGAGATGTCATCTCACGGAGCTTCCCCATCCCTCATTTCCTATTGCCCATGCTCCATTTTCTTCTCAGAGCTCAACACTACTGGAATTACAATATGCATTCACTTCTGCACTGTGCTGGGTAATTTTACATCAACTTGACACAGGCTAGAGTCGTCTGAGAGGAGGGAGCAACAATTGAGAAAACGCCTCCATACACGAGTGGGCTGTCGGCAAGCTTATAGAGCCTTTTCTTACTTACTGATTGATGGGGGAGAACTCAACCCACCATGCTATCTGCGAGCTTGGGGTTCTGGGAGAAAGCAGGCTGAGCAAACCATTAAGCAGTTCCAGTCCCTGGCCTCTGCATCAGCTCCTGCCTCCAGGTTCCTGCCCTATTTGAGTTTCTTTCCTGACTTCCTTGGATAATGAACAGCAATGTGGAAGTGTCAGCAGGATAAACCCTTTCCTTCTCGAGCTGCTTTGGCCCTGGTGTTTCATCACAGCAACAGGAAGACTGGCCAAGATACTCACTAACTTCTTTTCCTTCCTTTCTACTACTGTTGAAGCAAATTACCACAAACATGGGGGCCTGAACGGGTTTATGTCTTACTGTTCTAGAGGCTGGGTGTCTGAAATGGCTCTCACTGAGCTACGAATCAAGATTTCAGTCAGTTTGTCTCTAAGGATACAAGTCACTCCCTTGCCTTTCCATTGCGGTGGGGAGGAGTCTGTGTGCCTTGAATAGCATCCGCCTTCCATCTTTAGAATCAGCAATAGTGGATCAATCTATACACAGCCTCACTCACTCAGACACTCTCCTGCTTCCCTTCCACCATTTAAGGATATGACATCATTAGACCTACCTGGATGACCCAGGGTTATCTATTTTAAAGTCAAGGGACTTGTGATTGTACTTCTATCTACAATCTTAATTCCCCCTTGATTTGTAATTTAACATATCGCAGGTTTCTAGGGTTAGAATATGGACATGGGAACCGGGCAATTCTTAACTATGTACCACCCCTGTACACGTTGTGGGCACACAAGCACACACACACACACACACACACACACACAGCCCACATACACAAGTATAAGTTTCATGAGAGTCTCATCTAGGAATTTTTCACCTTAATCCAACACATGGCAATATGCATTGCTTTTTATATGCCCATGGCGTGAGTTCTTTAATGGAACACAGTGATCAGAAAGCTTTGCATGACTTCTCCCAACAACTAAATCCTCATGAACAAAGCGCATTCGTTATCCTCTCTTTACATTGAAGGAAATAGAGGCACAGAGTGCCGCTATCTCGGTGGAGACCTCCAATCGCCGCGCACCGCGCCCCCGTGTCTGCATTCGGTGCGCTGGCACCCAGTTCGCGAGATTCAGGCAAGGGACAGGAGGTTAAAAAACACAAACACACACAGACAGAGAGACAACGACACGGGTCATCCTTGAATTCCCAGAGAATGCCCCCTTTATTGTGTTCAGGGGCAGATTATATAGAGATAACCACACCCCAGGCAAACCCACCAGAAACCACTCAGCCATCAGAACTCCTGAAGGTCTCGTGCTCAGAACAGCTGTAGGCACTCAGATCAGGGGATTACAAGAAATTCAAGATCTGGGGTCTCACTGCTCCCAACACAGAGAAGTAAAATAACTCACATAAGGTCACCTCCTTTTAATACTGGATCAAGGGCTTAACCTGGGGCAGGCAGACTTTCAAAGCCTGTGTTCCTCACTGCTAGGCAGGCCCTCGGAGAACCCACCCCAAAGAATGCTGAGTTAAGTCCAACCCTCCATCTCACAGAGCTGTCTAGACCGTTAGTGAAGGCAAACTCAGGGTCTGAAGATGCCTCCATGTCCGTCTACTTGCCGGGTCTGGTGGTAGTCCAGTTGTCCACAGCCTCCCACAGGTGCCGGGGGATGACTGCGACTAAATGCAACCTCTTTTGTTTTCCTGTGGCAGTCTTTGGCTTAGAATCTCTCTGCTTTCCTACTGGAGGTGGGAGGTGGGGAGAATGAGCTTTGAAGAAACTCCAGAGCCATCATCACCTTTCATTAGGGCGAGATCAGAACAGCCACAGCCGAGCAGCCAACTTTGGTGGCCGCTCGTTCTCCTGGCTCTCGCTCATCCTGGTCTTTCTCAAACTCCAAAGCTCTCTCTCCCACAGGCAGCTTAGCTTGCTCCAAAAACTCTGCACCCTGAATACCCTTAAGAAAGGGGAATAATAGGGACACTTTCATCTGTTCTCTCCACGCCTGCTCCAAATTTCTCCTTCCTAGCCAGGAGAGTGGGTGGGTGAGGCATTGTTCTAGGGGTACCCCATTGTGTGTCTGATGAATACCAGGGCCCCTCCCTCAGGAGGCTGGGAAGGAAAACGAAGAGTGGGTGGCCAGCAAAGTACTTTTCTTTTTCTAGCAAATAATCCAGAAAATGGATAATTCCCACAAACATAATCAAGTTAGCAATCCATGTGCAATTTAGCAAGATGCTCACTAGTCAAATAATGACCTTAATTGCATGTGGGGCTTTGAAAGGAAAATGTACTCAGTCATTTTAATAAGGTTATTCTTTACAGACAATGTTTGCAAAGAATGCAGAGGCCAATAAGAGTAAAATCAAAGTGCAGTCAAAGCAATTGTCCAGGGCTGAAGCAGCTATAAAAATAGTGCCCGGCTCATGTTCAATACTGAGCATTGACTGTGTACCTGGAACTGCTCTAGACACTGGGGATACAGCAAGAAAAACTTGGACTCTTGGAAAGCTCACGATCTACCAAGAAGGAAGTATGTATCAAACAACCAAACCCCATATCGCAGATAAATGTTATTAAAGCAAAACATAGAGAATGTGATAGAAATCTGTGGGGAAGATGCAGCCTCAACGATACTACCAATGATCCCTGGGTCACAGTCAAGTGTGTGTGTGTGTGTGTGTGTGTGTGTGTGTGCATGCGTGTCCCAATGTGGTTCTCTTCACGTGGAACAAGCTGAGCAATGTAGCCACGGACTGTTGTGGAAATGGTGGGACACGCCTTCCGAGTCATAAAAGACACACAGCTGTTACCATGTCTTGGCTCACTTACTCTAAGGGAAGCCAGATGACATGTTTGAGGACATTCCAGTGATCTTCGGAACCATCCTGTAGTGGAGGGGTGACGAAAAAGCCCTCCTGCCAGAGCCAAAGCTGACCTGCCATATTGAAAGTGCCCTATGAGCCCCAGTCAAAACTTGAGATGACTGAAGCCCCAGCAACCTTATATAAAAGATCCCGAACTGGAACCACCCCGTCAAGATATTCCTGACACACAGAAACTGTGCGGCTTATTTATTTATGTATCTGTAAACTTATTTGTTTATATTTGAGATGCTGGAGCCCAAACCTATTGCCTTGAGTATGCCAGGCACACACTCTACACTAAACCACAGTCAGTCTGTATTATACATTTATTATTGTTTTCAGCTGCTGGGGTTTGTTACACAGAAACAGCTTACTGGTACAGAGAGCGTCCAACAGGATAAGAGATGGCATCAGTGAGCGTCACTAAGCTTGGATCATTTTAATATTTTCAAAGAAAAGTATACAAAGTCAGTCATAGGTGCATCTGTAACTACAGTACTTAGGGAGTGGAGTTTGGGAGATCAGGGGTTTGAGGTCATCTTCAACCATATAGCAAGTTCAAGGCCTGTCTGGGACACATGAGAACCTGTCTCCAATAAAAATTAATTGATTTAAAAGCATGCAAAAGGTTTAGCCCACAGTCAAACTTTTGGCTCTCATTTTAGAAAACCCAGGCCATAGTCCTTTTTATTGTTTGTAGTGAGGTTAATCTCCAACTAACACCTTTGTACTGCGGGCAAGAACACTAGAAAAGTGTAGACATTTGCCCATATCATCACAAAGCAAGTGTCAGCCAAGCGATGTCTTGAGGCCAGATCGAGCTTCTACCCTAAGCCAGACTTCCCTCCTCACACAGAATGCTACTGAAGCATGAAGACAGGGCTGCACACAGCTTCAGACCCATTGAGTGTGCTCAGATGCTCCTGAACACCTTAGGCAGGGCAGAGAGCAGAGAGAACGTGGGTGGATGTGGTGCAGGAGCCGCAATTCCCTAGCCTGTCCATGAGCACCCCTTCAGCTAGGACCACAGCCAAACGAGAAGAACTTGTCTTCTTTGCTAAATCGCTGTTTGGACCCCAACAGCTGTTTAAATATTTTGACACTAATGATCTGAAAGGGCAGTGGAGAGAGATGCAGACTGTCTGCAAAGCCGGACAGCTCACAAGATATGGAAACGGGCTTGCTCGTGCCTGCTGCTATCCTCGTGGTCACTTTCCTTGGTTAGTGGATGCCACTCCCTTATCTCCCTCAGTGTTCTGTCCTCCCATCTACTGCCATGACCATCTCTGAAGTAGAGAGAGCCCCCCTGAACCTTGTGCTTGTATCCCTCAAAGATAAGCAACCTGTCTTCCTCCTTATCTTACAAGGCGTCCATTGCTAGACTTACAGAGTAATAGTCGGCAGGCAAAGAAAGCAACCAAAGCAGGGAACTAGAAGCCACAAAGCTTTTTTAGCAGCAATGCAGGGAAGTTGCATCACGGCATGGGGAGGCAGTGTATTTGTTTTGTTTTGGTTCAGACACAGGGCCCTTGCTATGTAGCTCAGGCTGTCCTCAAAGGCAATGTCCTGCTTCAGCCTCAGGATTAATCGCATGGGGACACATGCGATTAGAAGCCTGGCAAGTGCAGAATCTTCGGATGAGGCATGGCACTTACTTCTTTTAAACCTCTAGGTTGACTGCTATCACCTGCTGGACAGGCCCCAAGCTGCATAAGGAACCGAACACAGCTCCTCAGGTTCTTCCTGAACCTGAATCTGGACTCCGCTCTTGCCAGCTAGGTGCCCTTGAGCAACTCACTGCGGCTCTGTTTGCCTCGTGTCCTTCCAATGTGAACAGATAATGTGAGAATTAACCTTAGATCAACTGTACCATGGAGTAAGTAGCCAATAAATGCCATCTATCCCTACTATCACTATGAAGACCTCTGCACACTAAAGCACACTTGCCTCACACCTTACGAAGGACCCTCACATGTGCCTCATGCCTGAGTCACCCTCATCGTTTCCTTATTTCCTTCCACTATGCCCCAGAGTCTGGCTCACACCCAGGTCTTTAAAGAGGATATTAGACTCTAGCAAATCTTTGGAATCATCCCATGCCATGCTGTCATCTCCGGAGGTTACCTTGGTTACCCTTCCACTGTGACCCTGCAGCATCCTACACTTACCTCGTATGTCATTATCTAAGAAGATACTTGCCCATTGCACTCTCTGAGGCTATGTAACAACCCAAGATTTGTGGCTTAAAAAAAGCCACTTTATTTGTTCCCAGTTTGAAGGGTCAGGAATGTCAGCAAGGCTTGCCCGGGCATTTCTGCTCTGGATGTCATCAAAGGAGGTCACTTGCTTAATTGCACTCTAGTGGCAGCGGGCATGAAGATGGGGCCTGTGAATGGCCTGCTTGCTTGTGCATGGCCTTCATGTTCTTCTTATGGTCTCACATCATGTGTCCAGCTTAGTCTTCTTCACAGCATGGTGAAGTCACACACGCTCCTTCCAAGGTGACAATGCTCCTACAAGAAACATTTGAAGAATGAAAATAAATGAAGTTATACAATGTGGCTTCCCTCTACCTTTGTCAGAAGTAGTGGCAAGACCCAGAGTCAGGGGAAGAAATAGGAAGCATTAGTGAGCACCTTGAAGCCAACTCACAGGGCCCTGTCCCAACAAAGCACTTGACAGCAAGGGCAGAATTCTGCTCATCTAGGTCAATGATTCTCAACCTTCCTGGTGCTGTGACCCTTTAATACACTTCCTCATGTTGTAGTGACCCCCAGTCATAAAAACTCTCCTCCATCATTAGAGCAGGGCAGATGCAAAGGCAGTCAACGCAGTCAGAATGTCCCACCTGAAGGACAGATAAGCCTGAAATGGATCTGCAGGCATGCCCAATTCTTGTGCCGCAGACACTGGAGCATCCCCTTCAGGAGGACCCTTGGGTGTCCTCGTCTACCAGCTTCATGAAACGGGAGTCAAAGCCAGAGGCTTGCTCCCGAGTTTCCCAGCGAAGACCCTGTTGGTTTTGTTCATGGCTCATGGCAGTAGCCAAGATGGCTCTAAGGATTCCAGCTTCCCCATCCCAGGTGCCAAGGCTGAGTGAGGCATGGGAGGTGAACCATGAGCACGACTTAGCTTAGATTACCAGCAACTGTGTGCTGAGAAGCCATGACCACAGCCAGGACTGGCATTGCAAGCTCTTCTCTTAATGGGAAAAACAAATGAAGAATCTGGGTCCTTGTTCACTTTAGCGTCGTCCTTAGACAGGATCTCACATGTCCTTTCCTAACCTTGTTACTCAGAGTCAAGGCTTCAAACACAGTGGTCACGCCCAGGTGCTAGCCGGGTGAAGGCACTGAGGGCAGGGTGGTACAAGGCATCCTAAACATGCCCAAGTCCTGCCCCCAGACATGCCGCCCAAACGCACAATCACCTTGACTCTGAGTAACAAGATGTCGGAGATGAAGACTGCTCCATTTTCTGGATTAAGTCTCCACTGGAGGCCATGTTGGTGTCTGTGATCCATTATAATGCAGAAAACCAGAATGATGCTCGTGCTCTCTGTTGCCACCAGAGACCATGGTGACGTTCATAATCTGTACTGCCTGGACTGATTTCCATGGTCCATGGTGCCGCTGGAGGTATGTGGATCTCTGAGATCCAAGCTGCTACCAGAAACCATGCTGATGTCTGTGATCCATGCTGCCACTGGCTGCTATGAGCAAGGAAGCTTCTTTTGTGGTAGTGGTATTGATGACTACAGACTCATAGCTTTGAATGAGACCCTTGAAGGCTTCTGTGACAACAATACCCATCGAAAATAAAGAAACAGTCCAGACAGGAAGCTACTGAAGAGAGTCCTTTAAAAATGTGGTAAAGATAATGCTGTGTAGCTCTTCACAATTGATGACTTCACAGTTGGTGGTGGGCAAGGACTCGGTTTTCTTGAAAGGACTGTCTACTGGGAGTCTCCAGTAGACCGTGCTCCAGGGAGCATATAGGTAACACAAATTGGACTTGATGTTTTGGTTTTCTTTGTTGAGGGTGCAAAGGTGGCAGGGTGAACATGGGAGAAATGGGAAGTGAGTTTGATAGGGTACCTTGCATGAAATTCCCAAATAATTAATAAAAGTTTATGTTGGAAAAAAAGGTGACATTTGCAGCTGAACCTTTGCCATGACCTTTGGAGAACCACAGACTAGGAGAGAAAACCCCAGGCACAAGGGGTAGTGAGTGCACACAGAGCAAAAACTCTGCAGGGGCCAACAATACGGCTCAGCTGGTAAGGAGGCTTGCTGCCAAGCCTAATAACCAAGTTGAACCTTTATGACGCACATGGTCAATGGAGAGAGTCAACTCCCTCACGTCATCCTCTGACCTCCACACACAGGTGTGAGGGCACACACTGCACACACCCACTCCTAACATACACAAATAAATATGATTTTTAAAGTGAAAAAGAAAAGAAAACTCTGTGCACTCTGAAGACTCACAAAGATTCTGCCTTTGCTTTGTTTTTATTTTTGGTTTTCAAGACAGGGTTTCTCTGTGTAGCCCTGGCTGTCCTGGAACTTGCTCTGAAGACCAGGGTGGCCTTCAGAGATCCACCTGCCTCTGCCTCCTGGGCTGGAATTAAAGATGTGTGTCATCACTGCCTGGCTTACAAAGATTCTGAAGAACATAAAGAGAACCAAAGTGAATACAGATTCTCTTTGACTTACAATGGATTATAAGCCCACAGAAGCTAAAAAAAAAAATACCCTCAGCCAAAGATATACTGAATATACTTAACTCACCAAACATTCTGGGCTAGAAACACAGTACACTGGACAGTACCTGTGGCTTCCTCTCAAGACCACACAGGTGACTAGAAACTGGCTCATGGACTTAGCCTACCATCACCAGATATTGTGTTAGTCAGCTTCTTGTCACTGTGGCAAAATACCTGTAATAACCCAGACTAGAGGAAGAAAGGTGTGTTTTGGTTCAAGGTTTCCAAAATTTCGATCCATAGTCTTTGACGTCTTTGCTCTGAGCTTGAAGTAAGGCAGAGTATCACAGCAGAGACCATAAATTCACTCCACTTCATTATAACCATCATAAAAGCAAAAAAAAGAGCATTAGGAAATTACTATACACTCGGGATTATGTTTCAGCAGCACCGTAAATAGATATTAAAACCATTTTTGAAAGAAGGAAAACAAGCCCCTAAAGATTAAATTTTGAGTATACATTGTAAATAACAGTTAATGATGGCATTGAAATCCAAGTGTATTAGTTATTACCACTGAGTAACAAATTACTCCAAACTAAACAGCTTAAAAAGCAAATACACATTGTTACAAAATGCAGCTGCTGAAGGACAGGATCCAGGGAACTATGCAAAGGAATCAGTGTCAGGATGTGGGCTTGTTGGAGACCATCCTGGAGTTGGGCTGCTATACCAAATCCATCTTCCTTTGAAACATACAATCTATCCTTTTAATAAATATCAATTGAATAAGATTGCTGCATGCTGTCCCAGACTCTATATGTAACCGGTAAATAAAATGAGCATAAATTTTATACGAGTTCATAATCTCGTAAACAAGTGGACTGGCTGGTCTTACGTCAACCTGACACAAGCTAGTGCTATCTGAAAGGAGGGAACCTCAATAGAGAAAAACGCCTCAGCGATTGATGTGGGAGGGCCCAGTCTGTTGTGGGTGGTGTCATCCCCGGTCTCCTAGTCCTGGGTTCTATAACAAGGCAGGCTGAGCAAGCCACGGTGAGTAACCAGTAAGCAGCACCCCTCCCCGGTTTCTGCATCAGCACCTGCCTCGAGGCTCCTGCCCTGCTTGAGTTCCTGTCCTGACCTCCTTCGGTGATGACTATGGTACTGAGGAAGCGGAAGCAGAGTCAACCTTTTCCTGCCCTACGTGTTTCTTGATCGTGGGGTTTCACCACAGCAGTAGTGACCTAAGACAGCAAGGAAACCGAGAGGTTGATACGTGGTTATAATTTGTGATAAATAGTGTGAACTCAGCAGATAGAGGACCTTATAAAAGAAATGAGGTAGTGTTATAGATCAAGACCAACTCACCCAAAATGGTAAAACCTAGATGGCAATTTCAAGTCCTAATCTTGCTTTGTTTGTTTTTCTAATGCAGGGTCTTGTTAGCCTAGGCTGGCCTCAAACTCCCAAGGCAGCTGAGATGTCTTCTTTATCCCTTCCTCCTGCTTTTGCTTCCCAAGTCCTGGGATTACAGGATACACCTGACAGCAAGAGCCAATCCTAAATAATCATCTTTGAGCTTTTTGGACTTATCAATAAAAAGCTTTTGAAAGTTATTTGTAAAACATGCATATTTAATCAATTTTGGATTTTATGTGTGTGTGTATACACACAGCTACACATTCAATACAGACGTTATACACTTAATACAGAAAAACATGATTAACAATATACAGAAAAAGTAAACGACTGAAATATAACATAAAAGATTGAAAATATGATGTACTTTCAGTATTTATAAAGTAATTAATGATATAAAATCCATTTTTCTCTCTTTTGAAATGCTTATTAACGTTATGGGAACTAAGTAATTGAATATGCTGTGCTATTGTTTAGTTCTTTGGGAATAAAAGGTCTGGCTCTAAATTCAGTTGCTTTAGTTCTTGCTTTTTAATAGCTGTGAGGTTTGGGGAAGAAAATCTCTCAGTATGACCTTGATCAAAACATGGCTGGTTTTACTAAAGTCCAATTGTTTCTCAATCTCACCCTTCAAGTTAAGCTTCCAGTAAAGTTTCTTTCTTACCTAATGCCAATTAATTGTTCATAGAAATGAACAAGAAATTGCTTTAAAATCCCCTAGAATCGAGGGCTGGAGAGATGGCTCAGTACCTAAGAGCACTCACTACTCTTACAGAGGACCCAAGTTCAGTTCCCAGCACCCACATTGAATGGCTCACAACCATCTGCAACCCGAGTTTCCAAAGCTTTGGCCCCCACATATAGACACGTACACCTCCACGTACCCACATACAGACGACACATACACCTCTACATAATTTAAAATTATTTTTTTAAAAAAAATCTTTCAAAATGTCCTACAACTATTTATTACCTTTTAAGGTTAAAATGGTTAAATAGAAAGGAGAATTAAATATTGTTTTCTGGTCTAAGTGATTTTTGTTGGCTAGAGTTTCATTTGTTTGTTTTTCTGGGGAGGCATTGTTTTGTTGGTTTGGTTGGTTGGTTTGGTTTGGAACGGTTTGGGTTTTTTATTTTTAGACAGTGTTTCACTAAATAGCCTTTTCTGGCCTGGAATTTGTCATGTGGCCACACTGGCCTCAAAGTCATTGAGATCCGCCTGCCTCTGTCTCCCAAGTGCTGGGATTATGGGATTAAAGAAGTATGACCAACGCCTTTGTCCCAGCACTCAGGAGGCAGAGGCAGGTGGATCTCTGTGAGTTCAAGACCAGCCTGGTCTACAAAGACAATTCTGGACCATCCATGGCTATTACACAGAAACTTTCCCTTGAAAAAAGAAAAAACAAAATAAAACATAACAAAACCTAAATAAATAAATAAATAAATAAATAAATAAAGGATTTTGTCAGTATACCTGGCAGAAAGAATAACTTTAAAGGGACATGCTGAAAACATTTTGACAATAAAATCGTACAGCTATTAGACATTTTCCAGTCATCTGGGTCAATTTTAGGTGGTACTGAGAATTAAACCAGAAGGGCTTTGTGTGCATACCAAATAATTACTATTCCAAGGCCATCCTTAGAGAGAGAGAGAGAGAGAGAGAGAGAGAGAGAGAGAGAGAGAGAGAAAGACTCATAGAGCCTTGGTCAAGCACAACACCCAACACCAGCATCCCAGGATAGAACTGATGCAACCATTTTGCTTTTGGATGGGACCTGAGAGGGAGACAGCCAAAGAACAATGGGAAACGAGATTTGGACCTAGAAAGTCAGCTTCAGAGTCCCTGAACTTGGATTAAAGTGATTCCATAATATTAGTAACCCAGAATCGCCATAGATCCAAAAAATAAACAAACTCTGAGGATAACATTGTCCTAAAATTCCAATTGAATAAATCACTTTTTTCAGTAGTAGGACCCAAACCCTACGCTTATGTACAAAGCGCTCTGTCTCTACTGAATTCTCCCAAACTCTTGTAGGAAGCAAGACCACATGTGTGAAAAGCAAGAAAATACAGATAAAAGGCCCCAAAGATGAAGACAGCAAAAAAAAAAAAAAAAAAAAAAATACATGACTATATACACCCAATAACCCAAGTTCAATCTCTAGAACCTATATGAAAAGCAAGATGCCATGATGCCTTTAATCCCAGCTCTTTGGATGCAGAGGCAGGTGGATCTCTGTGAGTTCAAGACCAGTCTGGTCTACAAAGTGAGTTCCAGGACAGCCCCCAAAGCTACATAGATGGTGCGGGACAATTCTGTATTCTGTCAATTATGTTTTAAAGAAACACTGACTGCTCAGTCAGTAGCCAGGTAGGAAGTATAGGTGGGACCACCAGACAGGAAGTAGAGACAGGGAAATGAGAACAGGAGAATTGTGGGAAGAAGAAAGCTCTCTCTGCAGTCCTGTCCAGACACCGAAGAAGCAGGATGTGACCTACCCTGCTGAAAAAGGTACTGAGCCATGTGGCTAACATAGATAAGAATAATGGGTTAATATACTTTACAAGAGTTAATAAGAAGCCTGAGCTTATGGGTCAGTTTATAATTAATATAGACCTCTGCAATTTTCTTTGGGGGTTACTGGCTGTGGGAACTGGGCAGGACAGAAACCCCAACAAGCAGGCCCTCATGTTACACATAGAGAAATCCTGTCTCGAAAAAAACAAAAACAAACAAACAAAAAAGAACAAAACCAAACAGTTATGACTGTTTTAGACGTGGTCATTTGTGAGCTCCTCCAATGAGACACCTGAGGGCGGAGAGCAAACAGCAGCACGGTATTTCCTACAGTTCTGCCGGGCAGGAGAGCAGAGATCATGGCCCTGGCAGTGTCTGCTCCCTCACTGCGCGCTCACGTGGCGAAGTGGGCCGCTCTCTCTCGTTTCTTCTGGTGGAAAGGGCACCAATCCCAATCCTGAGGGTTCCAGACTCGCGGCCTCATCACCTCCTCGGGGTTCTACATCTTCGTGTTATCACCTAGGATTTCCACGCATGAGTTTTGAAGGAATTCATTCAGTGAGGCCAAACCAGTCAGAGCTTTGAATGTTGGGTGTAAATTCAACGCCCTGCCTTTTCCTCCTCTAGTTATGTGAATTTAGACAAATTACCTAACTTCCCTTGGCCTCACTTGTAAAATGTTGCTGAGACTGGTACGGAGAAGAGGAAGTGGGATTTTTCTCCCAAGTCTGGGCTTTCGATGAGAAAAGCACAAAGAAGCTCTGGGAGTGAACAGCTGTGAAACTAGAAAATTTCCCTAGCAGATGGAACGAGAGTGCAAGGGACGGCTCACAAAATGGTTAACAGAGTGGTTATCGATGCTGAGGACAACGAGTTAACTTGGGGGTGCTCTGCTAACAATTTAGGACTCTTCAAATTGTCTCTGACCAGAGATTATGGTCACATGGCTCCAGAATTGAGGAATTGAGGTGCACCAGACAAGCCATCAAGTAACTTCTGCTTTGAGACACACACATACCACCCCCCCACACACACACGCACACACACACACACCACACACACGCACACATACATACACACATGCACACACAGACATGCACACACACGCACGCACGCACGCACACACATGCACACATACACAAGGAAGAGGTTTTCAACCTAGACTGTCGTAGTACCCTGTATACCCATCATTCGAGCACATGGTATGAATTTCTGCCAAACAGGATTTTATTCATCTTTAAACAAAGAACCTAGCATTGTGGACTAGCATAAAAACTCAATAGATGGAGGAATAGATGTTGCTCTGCTTGCAGAAGTCAGGGCTCTGGAAACACACATCCATCAAATCAGGACCCAGCTCCTTCCCACAGTTCTCTCGGGCCTGATCTTCCTTTGCCACCACCAAATTCCTCCTGAGCCCTGTGGGAAGAAGCCCAGAGACTAGGGCCCACTCCCGGACTTCTCTTCACCCAGACCAACATGTAGGGAGTCAGTCTCCACTCCTCTCCCTGCTCAGATTGCTCAGGGTAAGGTGCTGACTCATCTTTGTCTCTTTCCTGCCTAGAATTCCACTCAGCAGGAAGTCTTGCCAGTTCTCTTTCCCCAATACTTCAAATCTGGAAACTCTCTAAACCAAGCCACCATTACCTCTTGCATAGATCACTGTATCCTGTTTCTCTGCTTCCATCTTTGCCCTCTTGGGGTTCTTTTCAAAACCGCAGCCAAAATGTTTGTCTCACTTCTGAAGACATTCTGGAGGCTTCCAATCTCACCCACAAGAAAACTCAGGCTTTGCAGTGACCTACAAGGTCCCCAGGTCTACAGCAATGGGCTCCCATCAACTGTGCTTCCCACCACTGTCCAAACACCCAACCCCTTGTCTAGAGCATCCATTTCCTGAGAGATGCCACCTTCTACCTCCTGGATTTCTCTTCTGTTTCTTGCATGTATCAACTACCAGTAAGTGACATCACTTGATAGTTTTCTTGTCTGCTTCCCGCTAACACATTCCGAGAGAGTGAGAGCCTATACGTCTCGTCCTGTTCTGTGTCTTCAGTATGCTGCACAGTGCCTGGAACGGTACAAACGTCCATCAAGCACGAGTGTCATATCCTCTGCCAAGCCAGAGGGTGTAGGACTTTGGAGGGTCAGGGAATATAGATAAAAAATGATCGGGGGGGGGGGGGCAGGGATGTGACTTAGTGAACAGTGCTTGCTGTGCACATGAAGACTGGAGTTCAGAGCCTCAGAACCCAGGTCGATGCCAGGTGGGCATGGGGGTTCTACCTACAATCTCAGCATTTGGAATGGGGAGAAAGACTCTCAAGCTAGCTAGCCCAGCTGTATCAGTGAGCTCGGGCTCAACTGAGAGACCCTCGCTCGGTGAATAAGGAGAAGAGCAATGGAGAAGTCAATCACAGACACGCGCGTGCGTGCACGCACACACACACACACACACACACACACACACACACACACACAGTGATTCAGAACTAGCTCCAACCTGTGAGAGTACAGCACAGAGTATGTGCTTATGGGAGGCACACAAACAGTCCTGACAATTGCAGGACCACCAAATAACTATCTTTACCACTTTTGCCATCCCTGACCCTGCTATGGCACCTTATTTTCAAAATTTAATATGGATTTCTTTGCGAGAGCAAATTCAGATGTGAACATCCAAACCCACATGCATTTCCTGCTCTCTTCTAAGTGGGAGGATTTCTTGTGGCCAGGTCTGGTCTTACACACAGAGAGTTTGCAGAATGTCTGAGTGATGCCACCCACCCCTCTCCCACCCACACCCTCTCAGAAGCTCCCCCCTCCACTTCCCCTGGAGTTCAGGAGAACATAAACTTATACAATTTACAATTCATTGACCTCTGAAAAAGCGAGTCACGCCCCCGAAAGAGAGCTGCACACAAAAGCTTTCCCAAGCAGGATCTTTTGTTGACACTGGTCTCTGGTTACACCCCAGGCATGAAAAGGGAGGAAATTCTTCAAAGGCAGTGCTCCCCTACTTTTGTCTGTCTGTAGTAGAACCCCTTCCCCCCACTCCATCCTCCCTGGAGGGAGGCACTGCCAGTTCAAAAGCGTGAGTGCCGCTGAAGGAGGTGTTTTTTTTTTTTTTTTTTTTTTTTTTTTCAGTTTAGACCCTATATATAGCTAAAATACTTATAGGGCCGGTCTCCTGTTACTTGGCAAGTGTTTAAAGCCTTAAACAACTCCTGTCAAGTGTACGGTGTTATGAGTCCCCTTTCCTGTCCAAAATCCTTAGTTGGCCCAGACCATGGGAATCGCCTTTCTCCTTCCGGCTACTCCTGGTTAGCCCTCTTAACACAGCTCAGCCTTACCCCAGGGTGCAGGACTGCCTGGGGTTGCAGCTCTGCACTTACTGGCATCTCACTAGTGAGGCCTTTCTTCAGACTATGCAGTATCCTGGCCTGGGAGGCTCCTGTTTTCCTGGGTCAGAGTCGGGGACCAAACATGACATGAAAACAATGTGCCTCTGCCACCACGCACCAATAGCTCATTCCGCTCACCTGAGACTTGCCCTTCCCGGTGCAGCTTTCCACAGAGCTCAGTCAAGAGGAGGGCATTGATTCCTTGGAACTGGAATCACAAGCAGATGCGAGTAGCTGTGTAGGTGCTGGGAACTGAATCCCGGCCCTCTGGAAGAGCTGCTTGTGTGCTCACAACAGTTGAACCCTTCTTCTTTCTTTTTGTCCTTTTAAGACAGTGTTGCTATAAGGACCAGGCTAACCTCAAACATGCAATGATTTCTTTTCTCTGACCCCAAAATGCTGGGATTACAGGTATATGCCACCATGTCTGCCTCAAAAACCTCTGCATCCAATGATCTTCACCCTTCAGAAAGTCACACTTGCTCAGGGTATGTATATTATGCAGAGAGCTGAACCCCAGAAGCTAAGATTAAGAGCACAGCCTACTACAGGCTTGGGTCACATATGCCCAGCACAAAGTCTTGGCCTTGAACACCAGGAATCTTCTTTTATTTTATTTTTTGTTATGGTTCTTTTATGTGCATTGGTATTTTTTTTTGTCTGATGTATATCTGTGTGAGGGTGTCAGATCCCCTGGAGGTAGAGTTACAGGCAGTTCTGAGTTGCCATTTGGGTGCTGGGAATTGAACCCAGGTCTTCTGGAAGAACAGCCAGTGTTCTTCACAGCCGAGCCATCTCTCCAGCCCCAGGAATTTTCTTTTTTAAGTTTTTGTTGCATTTTAATTTTTGATTGTGTGAATGGATACGTATGTGTACGTGTGCATGTGTGCGTGTGTGTGGTGTGTGTGTGTGTGTGTGTGTGTGTGTGTGTGTGTGTGTGTTGGGTGAGGGGTGTGCTCAGAGAACAGCTTGAGGGAGTCGGTTCTCTCCTTCTACTATGTGGATCCCCAGGATTGGAGTTTGGTCGTGAAACTTGGAACAAGCTCCTTTACACGCTGAGCCATCCTCCTGGCCCAACCAGGCCATTTTACATGCTGTTGGACAGGTTCCATTCAAGAATTAAAAGCCAAAAAAAGCCAAAGGGGAGGAAAAATTGTATTTCCCATGCCACACACAACCTACCATCCTTCCTCTGATTAAAAAAATTCTCTGTTGCTGAACAGTGGTGGCACACACCATTAATCCCAACAATCGGGAGGCAGAGGCAGGCCAATCTCTGAGTTTGAGACAAGCCTGGTCTACAAGAGCAAGTTCCAGGACAGGCTCCAAAGCTACAGAGAAACCTTGTCTCAGAAACAAAACAAAAACAAAACAAAAAAATTCTGTCACAGTGCACAAAAATGACTACAAGCCAAAAGGAGGGAAACTTGCCGCTGGAATTGGTACTTGCATATTTTCCCAAAGAATAAACCTGCCTCCTATCATTTTGTTTGTCATGGCACTAAAAGAGGAGGAAAACTCTGAATTCTGTTCCTTTCAATCTGGAATGCAAGCGACAGGCCCCATGCTCCCCATCTCACAAGGAGGCTGTGGGGGAGGGGGCCAGGGCCGTACCAGAGCTAGGGGAAGAGCTGCCGCCGCCGTTAGAGAACTAAAACACAAAGCGCAGAAGCGCAGCACCCTAAGGCTGCATCTCAGAGGATGCTCTGCGGGCGGGCCGGGCAGGCAAAGCAATGGTGCTCGCAGGACACCTGCGTGGCCTGGAATGCGGGCAGTGCTGCTCATCAATGCGAGGCTCTGGGGTGGGCACGTGCCGGGAACCCAACAAAACTTAACTGAAGGAAGCCAGGTTTAAGATTGATGCCCAAACCTGAGGGCAGGAGGCGCCGGGTAGAAAACCAGAATCCCTATTGTTTGCCTCAGGAGTTAAGGGCTGAATATGGGGAAAGAGCATCTTGCTGGAACACCTGCAGAGGTAGAGCCGGCTTTTCAGAAACAACTTTCTTCCGCGTGCAATTCAGTTCTCCGGATTTATCTGAGACAGTCACAGGGTCACCAAAATAAAAACAGGTTTATTTGGGTTAAAGAATATTTCCAGAAATTTGTATGTGCAAAGGACGCGTAACGCATGGAGCACCCAGAAATGCTCTAAAGCTAAAACAACGCCATCTGAAATCACGTCAGCTACTTCTATTTTCATCTCTAGTTTGACTTGTGCTGGTGGAATAAATGAAGGAAAAGGTGAATTTATAAACTTTTAAGCCTTTTCAAGCCTTGTAGGCTCTGCTGGAATCTGTTATAGACATTGCTAATCCTCACAGCATCACGGTGAATACGGTATTCAGTATCAGTGTTCCTACTGTATGGAAGAAGACCCAAGCTCAGAGAGGCTATGTGATGTTTCCAAGGTGTGTGTGTGTGTGTGTGTGTGTGTGTGTGTGTGTGTGTGTGTTTAGTTTTTCGAGACAGGGTTTCTCTGTGTGGCCTTCACCTCTGGCCATCCTGGAATTCACTTTGTAGATGAGGCTGGCCTTGAAATCATAGAGATTCCTCTGCCTCCCAAGAACTGGGATTAAAAGCACATACCACCATTACCTGGCCACAAATTATATTATTATCACAAAGAATATAATGAGACACTGGGTGCTGATTGAAAGCTTGTTAAAGGGAGGTGGGCCAGGCCTGGAGATACACACCTGTAACCACAACTATTCAGAAGGCAGGACGACGGGAGGTTCCAGCACTACCTGTGAGATAGAGGCTAACCTGGGCCTGGAGGTACACACCTGTAACCCCAACTAGTCAGAAGGCAGGAAGATCAGAGGTTCTGAGACCTCTACAGTCAGATCAAGGCTAACCTGCGTAACCACAATGATTTCAGTGAGAAATGATCCTCGTAATCTCAGACATCTGAATACTCGGCTTCCAATGGATGGCATTGCTTGAGAGACTTAGGAGGTGTGGCCCTGTTGGAGGAGGAGGTATGTCTCTGAAGGCAGGCTTTGAGAACTTAAAGACTCATCCCACTTCATAATTGCTTTCTCTGCTTCATGATTGCAGTTCAAGATGTGAGCCCTCAGCTTCCTGCCCCTGATGCTATGGCCTTTGCTCAGCCCTCATGGAGACTAAATCTCTGGAAGTATCCATCAAATAACCTATTTCTTCTACAAGTTTCTTTGATCACAGTGTTTTATCACAGCAATAGAAAGTAACTGATGCAGAAGCTGGTAACGGAGAGTGAGCTATTGCTGTGACAGACCCAACCATGTGGGTTTTAGGAGGACTGGAGAAGGCTTTGTGTGCTGACTAGTTCTATGTCAACTTGATTGACAATTGATGTGGGAGGGTCCAGTTCACTGTAGGCAGTGCCAACCTGATGTGGGATTTCCCTTCATATGCTATATGTGTGTTTTATTACCATTGGTTAATAAAGAATCTGCTTTGGGCCTTTGACAGGGCAGAATAGAGCAAGGCAGGAATTCCAAGCAGAGATAGAGAAGAAAAGAAAGATGCCATGTAGCTGCCAAAGGAAACAGATGCCCTGGACCCTTACCGGTAAACCACTAGCCTTGAGGTAAAATACAAAATAATAGAAATGGGTTCATTTAAGATGTAAGAGTTAGTTAAAAAAAAAAAAGCCTAATCTATTGGTCAAGCAGTGTTGTAATTAATATAGCTTCTGTGTTATTATTTGGGCCAGGAAACAAATAGGTAGTCTCCTTTTACACTAACCTGGGCTGGTGGTCTTGGGTGCTATAAGAAAGCAGGCTGAAGAAACCACAGGGAGTAATCCAGAGGCATCACACCTCTACGGCCTCTGTATCATCAGTTCCTGCCTCCAGGTCCCTGACCTGCTTGAGTTCCTTCCCTGAGTTTCCTTGGTGATAGAGTATGACCTGAAAGTCTAAGTGACCCTTTTCTCCCCAAATCGACATTCAGTTATGGCGTTACATTACAGTAATAGAAATCTTTTTTTTTTCTTTTTTCTTTTTTGGTTTTTTGAGACAAGGTTTCTCTGCAGCTTTTTTAGAGCCTGGCCTGGAACTAGCTCTTGTAGACCAGGCTGGCCTCGAGCTCACAGAGATCCGCCTGCCTCTGCCTCCTGAGTGCTGGGATTAAAGGCGTGCGCCACCACCACCCAGCTAGTAATAGAAATCTTAAACAAGACATTTCGAACTTTGGACTAGAAGAACCAGTTGGATACTCTAAGCTTAATGAGCCATCATAGTAGGAGCTTGGAAGACAGTAGTGCTGAGAGCTATGGAGGCCCAGCTCAAGAGGTTCTAAAGGAGAATACATTAGCCACTGGGACAGAGACTGTTCTTGTGAAGTGTTGGCAAAGAATGGGACTTCCTTCATTCAGTCCATGTCCTAAGAATGTCAGAGACTAAATTTAAAACTAGTCTAACTTGTTTGGTGGAGGAGATCTCAAGACAGCCCAGTACTGGCTACGTCACGTGGTTATTAGTAATCACTCGTATGCAGGTCTACAGCGAAAAATAGCAAATGGGGAAGAAAACCAAAGCAAAATGTACTATTTGGAGAGGGAAAGGGCACTGATGAGCTTAACGTTACAGCCAAGGCTTGTTCTGGAAGAGAGGGGACAGTTGTTAAGATTAGTGTTTTAGGCAAATGCCTAATCTGCATTGGGATAAACAACAGGCTTCCCTCAGTAAAAAAAATCCCACTCACCAGCCTAAGAAACTATCTGCCCCCAGAAAGGAGCAACAAACAAAAGCTGTGGCAAATGTGGTCGAAGTAAACAGGGTCCAGCTGGCAGCTGAACCTGGCAGCAGCATCCTTGTGGAAGGAGCAAAT
Organism: Arvicola amphibius; assembly: GCF_903992535.2. Taxonomy (NCBI): domain Eukaryota; kingdom Metazoa; phylum Chordata; class Mammalia; order Rodentia; family Cricetidae; genus Arvicola; species Arvicola amphibius. The sequence goes on along the minus strand of NC_052047.1, from coordinate 37,852,825 downwards.
GGGTAGTGAAATCTTCCTCCATGGTTCCAACAGCTCTTGAGGCCAGGTAAAGCGTGGGGGATTTCCTGCATGGAGAGAGACCCTGGGCGGTCATTGTGTGAAGTTGTAGAAATGAAGCCTGGGTTGCAGTGGAGCCCCCAATGTGTTGGAGATGCCAGAGCTTTGCGACATCTGCTAAGAAAACCTGTACAGGGGAAGCAGAACTGAACCAGGAGAAAGAAGCATGTTATAGCCAGCAACACCTGAAGGACCAAGTCATCCAAGCCTTTTGACACCAGACATGGAGCTTCATGGAGCTGCTAGGCTTCAGTCTTTCTTTGGTCCAGTATTTCCTCACTATGCCTCCATTCTTTCTTTTTGGAATGTTAATTTATATTCTATGCCCTTGTGTGTTGGAAGTATGTAATTTGTGTTTTGATTTTACAGGGGTGTAGAGATAAGAGATTGCCTTGAGTCTTGGGAGAGACTTTGGACCTTAGGTTTTCAACAGCGTTGCCAACTGTAAAGGGCTATGAGGAGTTTTGAAGTTGGGACTAAATACACTTATGCATTATCATCTGTCCACATGACTATGAGGGCCAGGGACTGGGTGTCGTGTTTTCAGTGAGAAATGTCACCTGAAGTCTCAGGATATGAACACTTGGTTTCTAACTGGTGGCATTACTTGGGAGTTTTAGGGGTTATGGCCTTGTTGGAGAGTGGATGTCGCTTGAAGTGGGCTTTGAGAATTTAAAGACTTACTATTTCAAGTTCATTTTCTTTACGTTGTCTTGTGGTGAAAGGTGTGTGTCTTCAGCTTCTTGTTCCTCCCTTTGCTCAGCCATCGTGAACTCTAGCCCTCTGGAACTATAAGACCAAGTAAACGCCTTCCTCTCCAGCAGCAGGTTCTCGCCCTGTGAGCTGTCACCTATCAGGGGTTCCATTTCAGACATTTACACTATGATTGTTACAGTAGAAAAATTATAGTTATGAAGCAGCAACAAAATAATGTTACGGTTGGTGTCACCCAAACATAAGGAACTGGATTAAAGGGGTGCAGCATTAGGAAAGCTGAAAACCACTCACTGTTCTATAGATTGCCTTGGCCATGGTGTTTTATCTGTCTCAGATGAAAAAAGAAAATAAAAACAAAAGAAATAAAGGGGACGGTGTGCACCTGCCACTTGCAAGCCCAATGTCTCAATGCCCAGAAACAAAAACATGAACAAACGAACAAAGTAACAACACGGTTTGTGGGCAGAACTGAGTACTTTTTATTAGAAAATAATTGCTGGGTCAGGTGGTGGTGGCACCGCCTTTAATCCCAGCACTTGGGAGGCCAAGGGAAGTGGGTCTCTGTGAGTTCGAGGCCAGCCTGGCAGCCTGGTCTACCTAGTGAGTTCCAGGACAGCCAGGACTACATAGAGAAACCCTGTCCTGAAAGAGAGAGAGAGAGAGAGAGAGAGAGAGAGAGAGAGAGAGAGAGAGAGAGAGAGAGAGGAGGAAAGCACTGCTGGAGTAGTTAGTATTTATGTATGTTTTAGTGTGTTAAAATTTAAAGTTGGAATTTAACATTGAATTAGCAACAACTTTTAATTATTTATTTTTTAACTATTTTGTGTATGTACATGTCTGTGTGGACATGTACCCATGGGTATAGGTGTCCTTAGAGATCAGAGGATGGCATTGGATCCCCTGGTCCTAGAGTGACAGGTGGTTGTGAGCCCTCCTCTGTGGGTGCTGGGAACAGGATTGGGATCCCCTTGCAAGAGCAAGCATTCTTAACTACTGAGCTGTCTCTCCAGCCCCGTGAATTAGCAGTAGTTTTAAAGTATTGTCTGCCCTAAACAAAAACCTTTTTTGGATTTTTGTTTTCTCTTACTTAGCAGAATTTGGGAATTAGAAGTGACAAAGAAATCCTGTCTCAGAAATTTCTCTTTACTGCCAGGTTTCCTTTACAGTTGCCAGCGGCCCTCGTACTGGTTTGAAAAGCATGAGAATGTCTAATGTGGAAATTCAGTTTTGAAAACCATCTAATGACATCAGAGGAAAGCAGGCCTTGGGGAATGCTTTCTAGAAAGCTGTATTACTAGTCTATCAAAACTGCAGGAAAGTTTTGACTCTTGTTAACAAGGAAAAGGAAAATCACAATGGCTCAACCGAAACACAGGAATATCGTGGCCGCTCTCAGTCTTCTCTTTAGCTTGTATTGCTGTTTAAACTGCTTTTGTTTTTATTTTTTAGTGTTTGGAGACAGAGTTACTCTGTGTAGCCCTGGCTGTACTGGAACTCACTCTGTAGACCAGGTTGGTCTTGAATTCACAGAGATCTTCCTGTCTCTGCCTCCCGAATGCTGGGATTAAAGGTGTGCACCACCATGGCCTGGCTAACCTGCTTTTAAAGAAACATGAATTTTCCTCATTCTCTACCCTTTAAGCAAATGTTCTTTGCTTGGTTACATGACAACGGTCAAGGAATGCCTACCCCAGAGGAGTGGAAACCCCTTGGTAACAGTTCCTAAGAAATCGCCCTGCAGGAAATGCTTGGACGCATGCCCAAGAGCTTCCTGGAGATCCTGCTGGCTCAGTGAGCCCTTAGCCAGGGTCTGGAGACAAGGAAAGAACCAATAGACACTTTCCTTCTTGTTCATTTGTCCGGGAAAGTTGCCCTCAGCTCTTCTCAGCAAGCTTAGAAAATTGGATTCGTAAATGGCTAACCTACCAACCTTGCCCAGGGCTCTGGGGCAAGCTTGGATTTACCACTCTTGAGTCCCTGAAATTAATGTCTAATTCTATTGTTTGCCTTTTGATCCTGTAAAAGTGCATTAGCCTGTGGTTGTATTGGGGTATATTTGTTGGAATGAATGTGTCCTTTTGTGGCAGCATCCAGTGGTTCACAGTGAGAAGGCTTTAGAATATACAAAACTTAATAGAATATTAAAACGAGGGAGGTGGGCGGTACAAGACTTCAAAGGTTGCCAGAGTGCACTCCTAATTGGCTGAAGCTATTAACTTCTGGAGCCATTTATGCAGGAATTTCACCAAGTCCCAAGTAACAACTTTAACACAACATCCATCTCCCCTCAATAAAGTAAAATAGATTCCCATTTTAAATAGTTTATGCCTCTTTGCAACTTTTTCTTAGGGATGAACATTTTCTGCTTACAGAAGAAAAAAGATAGCTGGGCATTTTACAGAGCTGTTAAACTATAGCCATATATCCAGCCCCAGTTCTCTCCCTGGGTGGGGCCTGGCTGCCACAGGGTGTGCACTCAAAGGCTGTTTGACCTTAAATGCCCCATGGAGGACAGGGAGAATGGCTGGGAAGGAAAAAATGTCCTCATTCTGGATTTTAAGGCAAAGGTATGGTCTGAAGCCTGCCTTGTGTTGGAAAAGAGAAGGCGCACATCCCTCTGCCTGGAAGGAGGACCCTCCCGTGAGGAAGAATAGTCAGGAGTGCTTGCCTTCTCTCTCAGAGTCAGGCTGCCAGCCGCTTAGAGCACGGCCTTTTGCCCATTACTGAGGCCCAGCCATGGGGCCATGCAGAGGCGTAGCTGGCGGGCCATTGGCACAGGGCTTAAGATGTAAGCTTTGGATGGGATCAGAAGCAGGAGGATTCATCAGACGCTGTGAAGAGCAAATGGCAAATACAGAAACTATACTGTGCTGACAGTACCATTCTTTGAGCATTTCTGCGTTTTGGTTATGTGTTTATTTATTTATAGCTATACCAAAAGACACACACACACACATACACATGCACGGAAGAGACCTGGGTGAGGCCGTGGCTACCAGGAAGTCACATGGCCCATTAGAAGAAGGCAGGATATTCATAAAAGCCCATATGCTTTCTGTCGAAAAAAGCCAGGCCTCCAGAGGTCATCAACAAAGCCAGTCACCAGCACAAACAGTTGAATTAGGCTGTCCCTGGCATGGTCATTCTATCCATGACCACAAGACCAATGTATTTCCCTCCAGATCATTAAAAACAAATACACACACTTAAAAATAAGGGGTATGCACACGCCCCTTACCACCACTCACAGAGTGAACCGTGTGCATCCCTGCGGCTTGTTTTCTTTGTCAACACTAATGCTGAGATTTATCTTTGAAGGTCCAGTGGATGCAGCTTGCTGTTACACTTGGCTGCTGAACGGCATTGTCCCCCTGGCACCTCTATTTTGAGGGACACTAAATATCCGTCTGGGGACGATCTGGTACATTCCTCCAATCACTTCAGCTCTTCTAGTTCAGAAAGCTGATCAAACATTATTGTTGTTCATTGTTTCATACGTGGCAAATACCAAAAGGTAAGTTTCTAGAACTACATGCCAGTATCCTGGAACTCACTCCGTAGACTAGGTTGGCCTTGAACTCAGAGATCCACCTGCCTCTGCCTCCTCAGGGTTGGGATTGGAGGTGTGCACCACCACTGCCCGGCACATATTATCTCTTGAAAGAATGGATTCTGGGCTTTTGACTCCCCCATCTAAATAGCAGCAGAGGCTTGACAATTTATCTGTCTAGATATAGATCCATAAGTCATCTGTGTCCTTTTGTGTGCATGTGTGCATGTGCAAGCATGTGTAGATGCATGTGTAGATACATGTGTAGATGCATGTGTAGATGCATGTGTAGATGAATGTGTAGGTGCATGTGTAGGTGCATGTGTAGGTGCATGTGTAGATGCATGTGTAGATGCATGTGTAGATGCATGTGTAGATGAATGTGTAGGTGCATGTGTAGATGCAGGTGTAGATGCAGGTGTAGATGCATGTGTAGATGCATGTGTAGCCAAAGGTTGCTGTTGGTTGTTGCTTTGAGACGCCATCTCTCACTAAACCTGGAGCTCACAGATTCAGCTAGATTTTCTGGCCAGTGAACCTGAGATCCACCTGTCTCTTCCTTCTTGGTGCTGGGATCACAGACATTGCCACCATGCAGCAACTCTTTATGTGGATGCTGGGGATCGAACTCAAATCCTCACAAGTATGTGCCAAGCATTTTTACCACTGGAGCCTTCTCACCAGCCCATTCTTCTTTGTAAAAAAAAAAAGAGAAGTCAGGTTCAACTGAAATCCACTTCCTTTCCCCAAACAAATTCATGGTGGCCAGTATCTCTTTAAAATGTGCCTCTTAAAAATGGCATTAGTGGTGAATGAAGATTGTACCTTTAAAAATGTGTGTGTGTGGGGGGGGGGGGGGGTTAGAGGTGTTTTGAGGTGACGGAATGGATGAGCAGGAAGAACAGGAGGGAGAAGAGGAGGAAGAATGACAGAGCCAAAATCCGCCTTAGGGTGTGACCCTGTGGCCCCAGCTAGCCTAGAGGCAAAACCAGGCATAAAGAGACCATTCTTTACAAGCAGAAGCTGGGAAAGAAACCCTTTTTCCTTTAAGAAAAATTAATTAAAAAAATTTAAGCCTCACCCTGCAATATTTATTTTACACTCTTAAACTGCTGATGCTAAAGTCAGCTTTCCAGTTCTCTCCCTGGAAACTATGCTATGGCATTTAAGTTTCTGGTGGGGGAGGGGAGAACAGTCTCCCTTCCTAAGGACAGGAAAAGGGTCAAAGTCTCCGCACTTCTTAGCCACTCTGGCCTCTGTCCTGGACAGCTGGTCTGGAACCCTGAAAACCGTGACCTGGCCGCGAACAGAGGAATGGGGTGTGCGGACCAGGAAGTGCCTGACGGCAGAGCAAGCAAGCATGTGGGGATCACTGTGTTGGGGTTAAGTCCTTCTTTGTCTAATCTTCTGAAAGTCATTTTAATGCCCTCCCCCACCCCCAGCTGGGAAGACCTTCATCATCACTCCTTACCATTTTGGTTTGGGTTTTATTCATTTTGCTGTTGTTTGTTTTGCTGTTTCGTTTTGAGACAAGGTCTCACTCTGTGGCCCAAGTTGCCCTCGAACACTTGGTAACTTGGGCTGACCTCAAACTCAGACCAATCCCACTGCCTCAGCCTCACCAGTGTGGTGATTATACATGTATGTACCGTTCTTTTTGTTCTGGCTGATGTTGCTCATATAGAAATACACTCAAATATGCACAGTTCTGTAAGGAATTACAAGGACCTCCCCAGATACCTCGAGACCTTGAGAGGCTGGATTGAGAAGCCCTAAACTGAGCTGGGACTGCCAAGAATTCAGGTGTCTACAGAATCACAGAAATGGCCAGTGCTATGAAACTATATAGTAGCTGCAGACCAAAGCCATTCACGGAGAAAGAATTGCTCATTCTGGGTTCATATCAGACACACCCATATCTATTATGGGAAACAAGAGTCACAGTATGTCATCCATACACTGTCTTTGGGTACAGCATATGACAGTGTCCTTGAGATAAGGCTGGCCAAGTCACAAGACTGTTGATAATGAGATAGTCTCATTAAAAACACGTACACCAGCATCAAGTGTTGGGATCAGGTGAACAGACAGACGGCTTTGCCCAGCAAAGCCCTTCACCTCAACATCACGTGCTGCCCATCACTTCTTCCCGTTGCTCCAGGCATTCTTAGCCCTTCATCAACTTCAAAGATTTCACACCCATGTAGGGGAGCAAATGTCATCTTCCTGGGATCTGATCTGTTGCAACCCTCCAGACCACAGCCCTAGAATCTGTCATCACAGTGACTTGTCTCGGTTACTCAGTGACCGCTCTGCTCCAGACACACGTGCAGCACGCTAAACATACTGTGAACATGTCTGAAACCTTCTCACTTGTGTTTTCAAGACAGGATTGAATCATGTTTGTGGCTGGCCTGGAACTCACAGCAATCCTCCTGCCTCTGACTCCCAGGTGCTGGAAATTCAGGTATATACCAGCTCATGTGTTCTAGCCTTCTTTAGCTCATTGACTTGTGAGTTAAGGGACCTTAGAAGCAATCTTGCCTGATTCTCACCCTTTATAAATAAGGAAATGAGACTTGGCTGCCATAGGGTACTGGTAGAGCTGTGGCCTTCCCCGGTGCTGAGGAGGTGGGAAGCAATCCTTCTGGAAGTTATTTCATGCTATCCTGGCTCAAAGTGTTCTGAAGTCTCCACACAGACTTTGGAGACAATACTGTGAGGAAGAGCAACATGAGTTCCCAAGCAAACGGCATGGTCAGGGAAGCAGAATCACCCAAACCATCATCTCCTCAGTCCACGGGGAAGCCTGGTCCACAGAGCTATATGAGAAGGGAAACACAGCATATATAGTCACTGCAAAGGAGGCCCAGGGCCACACCTACGTGCGAGCCCAACTACGTGGCAAATTTGAAAGCCTGCCCCACTAAGGCTAAGATGAGGAGGGGAAGGAGCGATCCGCACCTGAGCACTCAGTCGCCTTTCTGTCTCTTATTAAGCTATAAGGATGCATGAAGGCCCTGTTTCAAGTATGCTTGAATAGTCCTCAGCCAAAAGATAACTTTCATAGCTTGCATTGTCCTAGAAAAGCAAACTAGAAGAGGGAGAAATCATCTAAGAGCAGTAAACCAAAGAAAGAGACCAGGTGAGGTTGTAGGCTAGGGTTCATGACTAATGCTCCTTATGACTCTGCTGTGTGACAATCATTGACAGACTGAGAAATAGAAACAGCTGGAGCACCCGGGTTTGATCCTGGGTAACACCAAAAACGATGAACAAACAAACAACAAACACCGCACAGTTGAGCACCTGTAGTCCCAGCTACTCAGAAAGCTGAGGCAGAAGGACCGCATAAGCCTTAAGGGTCTGAGGCCACTACCTGCGGTGGTGGTGGTGGTGATGCACTACTGTAGTCCCAGCACTCAGGAGGTGGAGGCAGGGTTATCTCTGCGAGTTCGAGGCCAGCCTGGTCTACAGAGCGAATTCCAGGACAGCCAAGGCTACAAAGAGAAACCCTGTCTCGAAAAACAAAAAACAAAACCACAAACAAAAGGAGAGTCTGAGGCCAGACTGGCAACACAGCAAAACCCTGTCTCTCACAACAACAAAAACAACACAAGTATCAAACCTGGTTCTAGCCCTTTCCCCAGGAGGAAGAGCACTAGAGTAAGAGAAGCAAGAACTGTGTGTTGTTTTCTTCCCTACAGAATGAAGTTTCGAGGCTCGAAAGATGGCTCCTGGGAACCTGAGTTCCATCCCCAGCACCCACATCAGATAGCTCACAACCCCCGTAACTCTAGATCCAAGGATCTGAGCCCTGCTTCTGGCTTCCTTGGCTACCTGCACACACATGCCATAGCGTCACACAGACCACACATACATAAATAAGTATGTTAAAATTTAAAAACTGGAAAAAGCGTGAAGCTTATGGCGGCCTTAAACATGGCAGCATGAACTTCCGCCAATTTGCCATTGTGTAGGAAATACCAAAATCATAAAGTAGTATTTACTATGTCACACGCCATGCAGATATCAATGACCTAGACTTGTTAAGTTAACCTTAATTGACTCATGACATTTCTAAGCTTACCTACAAGGTAATACATAGATATTCAATGTATGCCCATATACATGTATATGTATATACATAAGCATATATATGTGTATATATGTATGTATATACATAAGCATATATATATATATATATATATATATATATATCACATATTGAAACTATTTGATTTGATGCCTCCAAGTTCTGGGTCCCCCCGCCCCAACTGAACACATTAGTTCCCTGGGCTTTCAGGGAGCAGATCCTGAGCCCTCTTGAGCCACAATGCTGTTTGCTCAATCTGTAAACACGTAATTATTTAACTTGCCTCCTAAGACAGCACCACGCCCTGGGTATGATGCAAACCCCGGCATTACAAGATAAGCTCTGTCTCAAGTTTCTGCTCGTTAACAGCTCCTGAAGTATTTGCTCACAGGCACAGGCACTGAGGCAGAAGTAAACAGTCAGGCCAGCAAGGTAGGGATCCTGGCGTTACAGAACCTACTTTCCTCCATGCGAAAGCAATGAACAAAGTTGAGCAGAACTCCTGAGGGATGCCTTCATTCCACACAGCGCTGGTGAGAAGACACCTTCCGGCCGCCTCCCTGCCCCCCATACCCTCCCTGAGCCCCAGCAGACAGCCGCCAGCACTGCCTGCTTGTCTCTCTTTCCACAACATCATCCTGCTTGCTTTCCATCTGCACGGCTCTCAGATGGCCTTCACCCTTAACCTGGCCGAACTGTTTGATCTTTAAGCGACAAAAGTTACTCTCTGTGTGTGTGTGTGTGTGTGTGTGTGTGTGTGTGTGTGTGTGTGTGTGTCCCCTTGTCTAATTAAACAAAACACAGTGTCCTGAACGAGGCTCCGGTACAACCTTCACACTGGTTATATTTGATTTGGGGTATCCTGTCTCCTCCCCCACTATCCCAAATAAACTCACTACCAGGTGATACAACTGAGTGGTCAGGAGGAAAACCTGGAGAGCTTTGAGGGAAGAGTTTGAAGCCTGATCCATCGATCTTTACATTCAACTGACAGATGGGTGGGCGGATGAAAAGGGTGATTCTCCAAGGTGTTTAGAACAGTGCCTAGTCTGCAGTAAACCCTACTATATGTGACCTTCGATGGTGCTTCCTAACTGCCTTGGGGTTTGGGAGACCACAGGGAGGTGATAATGAGAGAAGGCATTGAGAAGTCTCAATGGCTGCAGATATATTGTTGTACCCACCAGTTGTCCCTGTGAAAGCCTAGCCCGGTGTCAACAGTGTTTCCTGTTTTCAAATGACAAAACCCTCATCTCTAGACTTAAAATATTTGTATTTTATTTTAATGCGCATGTGCACGCGCACGTGTGTGTGTGTGTGTGTGTGTGTGTGTGTGTGTGTGTGTGTGTGTGTGCGCGCGCGCGCCCTCAGAGGTCTTAAAAAGAGATCAGATCCCCTGGAGCTGGACTTGCAGGCAGTTGTGAGCTGCCTGCGGTGGGTGTTAGGATCCAAACATCAGTCCCCTTCAAGGGCAGCAATCTCTTTAAGCCCATTTCTCTAGCCCCTGACCTCTAGATTCTAAATAGTTGGTTTCCGTTTTAAAATATTAGTGTGCAGAGCTGGGGAAATAACTAGGCCTGTAACATGCTTACTGTGTAAGCTTATTTTGATCCCCCCCATAACTATATCAAAAACTGGCTCAGTAGTGCGCATCTGCAAGCTCCTTTCTGGGAGACGGAGGCAGCTCCCTGGTGCTCCCTGGCCAACTAGCCTAGCCTAAGTGGTAGATCTCTGAGAAATGACATCTAAGACTAACTTCTGGCCTACACACACACACACACAGAGAGAGAGAGAGAGAGAGAGGAGAGAGAGAGAGAGGAGAGAGAGAGAGAGAGAGAGAGACAGACAAAGAAGACACATCTAAAGACAGAGCCCTTCAGTCACTACGGTGTGGCTCAGGCATGTCTGGATCTAAAGACCAGTATTGCTGCTTTTCTGTTTATCTCTTGTGCTTGTTCCCCAGGTGAACAGGCTTGTGCTAGGTAGTTTTATGTCAACCTGACACAAGCTAAAGACATCTAAGAGGAGGGAACCCCAATGAAGATGAACAAGTGACGTGGGCGTGCCAGCAAATAAACCCTTTCCTCCCCTACTTGCTTTTGGGCTTGGTGTTTCATCGCAACAGTAACCCTAACTAAGACAAAAATTGGTATCAGAAGTGGGATATCTATCGATGTGCCAGACCTGACCATCTGTTTTGGGAAGGATTATAAAAGGACTTTGGAAATTTGGGCAACAAACGCCATTGACTGTCCAAGGTTTGGTGAGCTGTCTGTGGGGGTGTGGAGGATAAAAGTATTGAGAGAAATACAGAGCTGAGTGTGGTGGCGCACACCTTTAATTCCAGAATTTGGGAGGCAGAGGCAGGTGGATCTCTGTGAGTTCAAGGCCAGCCTGATCTACACAGTTCCCTAGCAGTCAGAGCTGTTATACATAAAAACTGTCTTGAAAAACCTTCAAAACAACAAAGCAAACTACAGATGGTGGAGGCCTGGCCTGGGAAGTTACAGGGAGGAAGTTCAAGAGTTTCTAAAACACTACTGGAACCGTTGCATTTTTGCTATGTGAATTAAGAGTCTGTGGTTCTGATCAGCTGTGCCTGGAGTCAGCTGTGATTAACCAGAGACCAGCACCATTGAAATTAAACCTTTGCTTTACTGGGACAACTGATGCTGGCCAGCTGGAACTGAGAAATCAGCAGTGCTTAAGAAGAGGCCAGCATCACTGGGGTGGAATCTTCTGGGAAGTGTTTCCTGAGAGTCAGCACAGAGAAGCTGTGTTCCAGAGGTGGCCATGGTTGTACCTCACGCTGGCAGCTGAACTTGGTAGTGTTAAGAGTCACCCCAGGTGGTACCTGAAGACTTGAAGGGGTCAATAGAGAGCAGCAGAGGCTTGGCACTGTTAGAAGCCAGCAGAGACCTTTGGTGAAAGCGCAGCCCAGTTGCAGCAGAAGACCCAGCATTTTGGAGATGCCAGTGCTATGAGATGCTCACCAGGAACAGCAACAGCAACAGCAGTGGAGTGGAGCAGTCAAAGCCTAGATGAGCTGTGTGTGCTGTAAAGGACGGAGCCAGAGAAGTGACCCTGGTAGGAGCCCCGAAGACTGTGAGTGAACCCCAGATATTGGACATTGAATGATTTACACTATTGAGATTTACTCTATTGATCTGATGTGGCTGTACCCTGGAATGTCCCCCTTGAAGTAAGGAGGTATTTAACTTATTTTTTTATTTTACAGGAGTCCATAGTTGAAAGATTGAATTTTTAAAGGGATTTTTGGGCTTTAAAAGAGACTTTGGATTTTTGAAGAGAGTGAATTTTAAAGCGTTTGAGATTGCGAAGACTGTGAAAAATTTTTAAGTTTGTAAAATGTTTTATATTGCAATATTGACATTAATGTGTGATCTTGGGGGTGAACAGGAAAGGAAAGGTTATAGCTTAATGGTGGTGTGTTTGTGTGTCAGATTAACAAGGGGTCAATTGTGCTGGGTGGTTTTATGTCATCTTGACACAAGCTAAAGCCACCTGAGAGGAGGAAGCCTTAAGATAAACAAATGATGTGGAAGAGTGAACCAAATAAACCCTTTCCTCCCCAAATTCTGGCCACAGTGCCTCATCCAAACAATAGTAATCCTAACTAAGACAACCCCAGTGTTGGGAAGTACGCACAGCCGGTCTTAGTTCAGGTCAACTGACCAGTAAATTGGTTTGTTAATGAACAACCACTAGCTAAACTCTTCTGAGAAAAACTAACAAGACTTGTCTCAGTTATCTTTAGTGCCCTTTCTGCTGGTGTGGTGGTTCACACCTTTAATCCCACCAGCACTTGGAAGGGAGAGGCCCACGGAACTCTGTGAGTTCGAGGCCAGCCTGGTCTATGTTAGTGAGCTCCAGAAGAGACAGGCCAACAAACCAGCTTCTAGGGAAATAATGATGCAGACCAGCAAGCTGGCTCAGTAGGTAAGGTGCCTGCTGCCAATCCCAGGACCTGAGTTCAATCCCTGCACCCCCCACGGTGGAAGAAGAGAACTGCCTTGTATACGTTGCCTTTTGACCTCCATACTGATGCTGTGGTGCATGCCTGTGTATGCACACACTAAATAAATAAATAAAATACAATAAAACTTTAGATCTGTGATGCAGTTATTTCATTACATGTCTGTGGGAGACACAATGTAGACAACAGCAATGTTTATAGAACATGCTTCCACCTATCCTCGCATCTTCATAAAAACCCAGAGATGAGTATGGCTCAGGATTTTTATACCCACTGTAAGCTAGAGTGACCGAACCAAGGGTCTCTCCAGTGGCATGCAGAAATGTAACAAGAGTCGTTCTGGCGGACCCCAAACCCAGCACACTGGGCTTTCTTGGACTCTAGCAAGACTTACCTATTTCTCAGGCCCTCTGAAATGAGACATGAGGCTCCCTGAGAGGACTCCTGCCCAGTGACTCAGAGGAAGGCGAAACAGTACGCTGAGATGCTAACTGTCACAACTCCTGAGTCAGCAATTTTTAATTTTTTTAGGTATTCTCATTAATGATAATTTTACACATAGCAACAAGAATTTGAGACTATTTTCAACCAAACAGCTGAAAGAGCAAGGCAGGAAAGGAATGGGGAAAGTAGCTCCATCAGGAAACTAAAATTAAAGGCAGATGTGGTAGTGTGTTCCTGGCATCCCAGCAGGAGCGGCAGAAGCAAGAGGATTGCTGCAAATCTGAGGGCAGTGTGGGCAATGTTGGGAGGACCAGGCAAGACACCAGCTACATAGCAAGACCCTCCTCGAAAGAACACAGGAGCTAAGGATGGGTCATGTAAGTGAGAACATATCTCAGCTCTTAGTCTCCTATGTGACAGGCAAACTCAGAAGCGACGGAGTTCATGGTTAAAAAGAGGCGCCCTCATTTTAAGATTAGCATATATTATCACCATTTCTTCTCTGACTTATGGAACATATACCACAAATCAGTATTCTTCCGGAAAATAGTGCTTTAAAAGTATAGCATTTTCTAAAAATAAGCTGTTTGATTATAGTTGTAACATCTGGTTGACTGGAAGACTTAGAAACTGTCAACAATGCACAGCCTAGTTCCTGGCTCCCCGTGTTAGTGGTCTTGTGTTTGCTGAAGGGAGCTCCATGAGCATACTGGAGAAGGGACATCTATTGTGGAAGCACAGTGCAGCAGACTGTCAGGCTTTTAAGTATTAAGAGAGGATGAACAGTGTCACCCTCTTCATAAACACCACGCACTTCAAGTTTCTAGCTAGGTAGGTGACAGCCAAAGCACACACCAAACACACGAGGACAGTCAACAGTAATGGAGACGTTCTATTTTAATTCACTCACAAAAGCAATAGTTACTAAGTACCAGGTATCTGTGCGCTGTCCTGAGGTTGGTTTGTGCACTTGTTCTGCAGTACGGGGGCTCAAACCCAGGTCCACAGGCACGATAGACAAGTGTTTTACCACTGATCTATAGCTCCAGCCGTCGAGTAAATGACTAGAGGTTTGTGACCTACCGGGGCCGTCATGGCAACACACTCCTGCAATCCCAGCATCTGGGAGGTAAGGCAGAAGGATAAAGTCAAGCCTTGATTATGTTTGGAGCTAGAGGTCAGCTTGAGCTACATGAGACCCTGTGTCAAAAGCAAAACCAAAACAAAAAGACATCTGACCTCCCACATGAGCTTGCAGAAGTGTGCAGCCTAGAAAACGAACCTGACAGTTCTCCAGTGCGCTGTCTGTGACTTACAGCAGCTCGGTCTCAGGAACTGAAATTGAGAAGAAATCACAAAAATAGAAGATGTTAAATCTCAGAACAAAAATTAAAACTTAGAGCTGGGGAAGGCTGAACTTTGGCTACCAAGTTATACGAATCGATAAGATCTAATTGGAAAAATAAAAACGTGCAAGGAGCAAAGGATATGATATTGGACAAAGCATTGAGCTCGGTTCAAAGTGAATAACTACAGTAATAGTTAATCATCATCAACAACTTGATTAGATCTGGAATCACCGAGGAGGCACAGTTCTGAGCGTACCGCTGAGGGCATCTCCAGAGAGGTGTACTGTGGAGGGAACACCCACCCTGAACCTCAGCAGCAGCATCCCACTGGCTGGGGCCCCAGACGGAACTAAACAGAGAAAGGGAGCTCCAGCACATGCTGCTCTGTGGAATATTCCTTTACCCTACATAAAAATATGTTGCTGTGATTGCTTTAATAAAAATGCTGATTGGCCAATAGCTGGACAGGATAAGGTTAGGTGGGAGAATCAGACTCAGGAAGAAGAAGGGCAGAGGCAGAGGAGTTCCCAGGCAGGCATCGAGAGGAAACAGGAGGTCCAAGATGAAAAGAGAGGCAATGCCACATGGCAAAATGTAGATGGACATAAATGGATTATTTTAAGTTGTAATATCTAGCTAGTAATAAACCTGAGCTATAGGTAGAGTATTTATAATTAATAGTAAGCTTCTTTGCAGTTATTTGGGAGCAATTGCAGGACACAAAGAAACTCCTCCTTATACCATGTGCTCACGCCATTGTGAACTCTGCAGGATGCTCCCTGTCATGAGGGACTGTACCATCTTAAACTGTGAGCCAAGTTAAAGCCTTCTGTCACAGCAGTGAAAAGGGTAAGTAACACAATACTCCATGCTAAACAAAAATTATCAAATGAATGCTAGAGGACTTGGCACAGTGGTCGAGCATGGGACCAGCATGTATGAGGTCCTAGGCACCATCCCTGGTAGCAAAGTAAAATACATACCTACATGTACACAGAAGAAAAAAATGCAATCACTTTTATTACTCTGGTATTTTTCAAGGAATGACTGTAGGGCTGGAGAGATGACTCAGAGCATTCATGGCTCTTCCAGGGGACCTGGGTTCAATTCCCAGAACCCACATGGTAGCTCACAGCCATCTTTAACTCCAATTCCAGAGATGTCAGTTCCCCTTTCTGGCTTCTGTAGGCACCAGGCATGCATTTGGTACACAAAATTCTTGCAAACATATCCACGTTTTATAAAATAAAATAAAATATAAGTAAATAGATAAATGAAGGCTAGGTCAAATTGTACTTATTCTATTCCACCTTTGTGGGTGATTTTTTTTGAGACCGAGTCTCTCTCCATGTAGCCTAGAAAGTCTCCAACTCAGAGCAATCCTCCTGTCTGCTTCAGCCTCCTGAGTGCTGAGATTTTACGCCTACACCACCATGACCAGAGGAACACCAGCATTGTAATGAAGGTCTTGAAACACTTAGCTCTGTGGATATCTCTCAGAACTTTCTTGAGGAAAACACCCAGAAAACAGGCTGGCGAGATGGCTCAGAGGATAAAAGTACTTACCTCATAGATCTGACAACCTGAGTTCAATCCCCAGGCCCCACTGAGGAAGAAAATAACTGAGTCCCAAGAGTGTTCCTGACCTACACATGTGTTCCACACTCACACAGATCATTGACAGACAGACAGACACTGGGCAAAAATAAATTAGATTAAGTATTTAAGAAGCAGAAGTTCCACATTGCAGAGTATTTGGGTGTTTAAAAGCCAGAACAACTAATAAAGCAATAGCCAAATTCAATTTTAAAGTGTTTGTAACATCTTCATACTCAGTAATCAATCAAAAATTGGAAGAGAACAGACTTTATTTTTATATTAATGTCAGTAGTAATGCTTCATATAAACACTTTCAGAACTTTGATGCCACCAAGCTCTGGCAAGCAGTAGCTTGTGGCTGCAGACACTTTGTCGTGAGCAAACTTGCTTCCAGATAGATTATTACAAATGCAGTAACTACTCGGGAGGCAGAGGTAGGTGAAACTCTGATTTTGAGGCCAGTCTGGTCTACAGAGTGAGTTCCAGGACAGCCAGGGCTATACAGAGAAACCCTGTCTCCAAAAAAAAATGTAGTAACTAAATGCTTTATTTCTGAATGTAAGATGCTGAGAAGAAATCAAATCATATCAACTATGCAAGACATGTGTCCACAGCTGCAATACAATATACAACAGGCAGCAGCAGAAAGACAGAGATAAAATATTCATTCCTTTTGTAAACAAAACCTCTCTCTCTCTCTCTCTCTCTCTCTCTCTCTCTCTCTCTCTCTCTCTCTCTCTCTCTCTCTCTCTCCTTCCAGACTTTGGAGGTTTCCTTGGGAATTAATCTAATCAAGAAGGGACCAACAACTAATATAAGCTACCAAGGAAATAAAAGCAAAACCTACAAAATACCACCCATTCACACGTCATTCACAAAGAGCCTTAAAATGAGTGGGGAGAGGTGAGGGATGAGAACTCAGGTCTTTAACCTGGCATTTGGAAACCATCTGCTCATTGCTTCTGCTCCTCAGATTTGGCTGTAGTGTGAATGCAGTGTCAGACTGGCACTCAGTCTTTATTTTCGTTTCTATTTGTTTGTTAAAGCATGATCTCACTATGTAACCCAGGAGGGTTTGGGTCTGGAACAACAAATCTATGCTCCGTTGCCTGGTGTTCAACTGGTTCCTAACTACAAACAAGTCCTCTGGATAACTTCTGAATCCTTCCCTTTCTAAATGCTGGAATTTTCTGTTTCTAAATTTTATTTTAGGCTCTATGTTCAAAAACAAAATTGACTTGTAAAGACTTTTAAAATTCAGTTTCTTCCTCTCCTCCACTGATAAACTGCTCACGCCCCTGTGTGTAACTCTAATGAAAATTGTTGGTTTAGAGGAAAATAAACACAAGAGTAGAAGGGGAACTATTTGGGGACAGAGAGAGCATCAACAGAGGTAAGAGGCAGGCATGAGAGGATAATGGAGGTAAACATGGTCAAAAACATGTTTGAAGATGTCATAATGAAGACACATTATTAAGTATAATTTATGTTAATTTCCTAGGAGGGAAAAATGGTCTCTTGTATCTCAAGACTGTCAATGTGTAGATTCATAGATGGGGGGTGGGTGCTTTGACCATCCAGCAAACAGGGAATGAGGCCTTCTGAGGGCAGATAATGAGGATGTGGAGACCTAAAGTTAAGCTCGTGCCCCCTAAAGGACAACAAGATGCTAATATGGAAGATTCACTGTCAATACAAGCTTCATAAAAATCTGTCTATATGTTTTCTAAGCATATTTGAGCCCATTTATGAAGAACACAACTTTTTGGTGAGACGCTTGATAGAAAACATGTTGTGCTATGTATACCACTTGCAACTTACATGCTTTATCAATACATTGTGAGCAGAGATCATTTTCCTTTTTTTTTACTGCATGGTATTTTGCTACATGTTTCTAGATTTTTTAAACCATACTGTTTAGTGATTAAGCAACTCCTGGTTTTCTTGTTATCATTGCGATGAATGTCTTTGACGTATATTTTCTTCATAAAAGGATAGTTTCTTAAGATCCTTATTGAGGTGATTTGAATTCAACATCCTCCAGAGTCTTGAACATTTGACTATTTGGTCTCCAGTTAATGGCATTGATTGGGGAGGTTTAGGAATTATGGCTTTGCTGAAGAAAATGCATAAGGCAAGGCATTGCTGGTTCAAAAGCCATGCTCCATTCCCACTTCACTCTCTTGCTTTTTGCTTGTGCTTCAAGATGTGAGTCCTCAGCTCCGCTCCAGCTGCATGTTAGGTACCCGCTGCCATGATTCCCAATCATGATGGACTCTCATGTTCTGGAACCACAAGCCAAACCAACTCTTCCTCCTGTAGCTGCCTTGGCCATGGCGTTTTATCACAACAATAGAAAAGTAACCAAGTCAGTTGTCACTAGGGAGTGCGCTATTGCTATGATAGACCTGACTGTGTGATTTCTTTGAAGGAATGTGGAAGGATTTGGAGCTTTGGACTAGAAAAGAAGTTGAACACTGTAAGTAGAGCTTGTAGGGTCATTCTAGCAGGAACGTGAAAGACAGTAGGGCTGAGAGCAATGTGTGCTATGGAGGCCAGCTCAAGAGGCTTCAGAGGGAAACAATATTAGCAGGTAGGCCAGAGATGATTCTTGTAAAATTTTGGCAAAACAAAAAACCAAAAAATGTAGCTGCTTCCTGCCCTTGTCCTAAGAACTTGACTGAAGCTAAAATTAAAACTAATAGTCTAAGATAGATGATGGTGGCGCATGCTTTTAATCCTAGCACTCACGAGGCAGAGGCAGAGGCAGAGACAGGTGGATCTCTGTGAGTTTGAAGCCAGCCTGGTCTACAGAGCCAGTTCCAGAACAGGCACACAGAGAAAGCTACACAGAGAAACCCTGTCTCAAAAAAACAAAAGAAAGAAGGAAAGTAATGGTCTCAATTCTATGGTGGAAGAGATTTCAAGACAGTCTAATCAACTGTGCTGCATGGTTATTAGTAAACCCTCTTCTACAAGTCAACAGTGAAAAGGAGCAAGTGGGGCGGAAAGAAATACATGCTGTACGGTTTGAAGAGAAACTTAATGTTACTGCTCAGGTTTGTGCTGAAAGAGATACAGAGATTAAGAACTGCTTTGGAATAAAGGGAAGGGTGCCCCTAGGGCAAGATCCCACCCAGTTCAGCTAAGAATGGCAAAGAAATTACCTGCTCCTAGAAAGGAAACAAACAAAAGTCCTTCAGCCAGTGTGGCTTGAGTTTGGAAGTGGCAATGGGATAAAGAAATTGCAAACAGACATACAGAAACGCTGGGGTCAGGTTGGGGTGTGGGCTCTGATGGAGCTGTACCCACTACCAATAGAACCCAGAACCTAGGTCTCTGAGGTGAAACATCTTCAGGATGTAAAAATTCAGGAGGAGGAACCACAATGTACAACAAACCCACCTGGAAATTTATTGATGGGGGTGAAAAGAGAGGGGTTCATGGAGGCCTGCCTTGGAAAAGGAAGTAGTGTAGAGAGAGCCCGCTATTAAAGGGGCCTTGGCACATGCACGCATGCTTATATACAGAGTCTTCTGCAGCCACATAATGTATGTGCATATGATGTACAGCATAGGGCCCTGGGCTAACTAAGCATTTGCCTGACTACCAACAATGCATGCACTGGCTAGGTGGTGCCAAAAATGCTAACACATATGGGAAACAGCTTTGCCAATTTCCCTTAGGTTGTAGGCCTTGGAGTCCTCACGTGGGCACTGCTCATACCAACACTATGCGCTCACCCAGGACTTCATTCACGTAGGGCGTCCTCTGTTCCCTAGAAGATGCTTTATAGTCTACTTCAAAGAAACATTAACAATCTTGCATAGGGTGTGTGTGTGTGTGTGTGTGTGTGTGTGCGCGCGCCAGCGCCACATGCATCACAATCTATTTGTTGGAGTTACAGCTTTTACTTTGAATTCTGTCTCATTTTCTAACCGGCCCACCCCCTCATCTTCACTCTATTACGTCTTGCCTTGTCCTCTAAAGCACACTGTGGTGCTTTGAAGAAAATCCCCCCATAAGCCCATAGGGAGCGGCACTATTAGGATATGTGACCTTCTTGGAATAGGTGTAGCCTTCTCAGAGAAAGTGTGTTGTTGTAGTAGGAGGGTGCTTGTTGGTTCCTGGCTGTTAAGCCCTGAAATAATCACACAGAAACTATATTATTTAAATCATTACTTGGTCCGTTAGCTCTAGCTTCTTATTTGCTAACTCTTACGTATTAATTTAACTCATCTTCATTAATCTGTGTACCGGGTAAAGTTCTAAACATCTGTCTCAGGTGGGGCTACATGGCTTCTCCCTATCCTCTTTCTTTCTCCCAGCATTCAGTTTAGTTTTCCCCCACCTAGCTCTGTTCTACCCTATCACAGGCTCAAGACAGTATCTTTATTAACCAATGGTATAACATTAACAGCATACAGAACGGAATCCCATATCAGTATGTCACTAGGGGTGGGCTTTGAGGTTTTAGAAGCTTAAGTCAGGCCCAATGTTACTCACTCTTCCTGCTGTCTGTGGATCAGATGTAGAACTCTCAGTTACCTCTCCAGTACCATGTTTGCCTGCTTGTTGCTATGCTTCCCACCATGATGACAATGGACTAAACTTCTGACCTGTAAGTCAGCCCCAATTAAATATTTTCCTTTATGAGTTGCCATGGTCATGGTGTCTCTTCACAGTGATAGAAACCCTAAAATACACCACCTAACCTGCCTCCCTGCAACCTCCTTGCCCTCCCCAGCCCATTGTCTTTCCTTCAGCCAGAACTTTTTTGTCACCTTGCACAGCCAGTTCCTGTAACTCCCCTCTGTTCTTTGGTTGAGGAGTCACCTTCTTTGCGTGTCTTCCCACCTGCCCTCCTCTCCCAGGCTGCCATTCCCCCTTTGTCTAGCTCTAGGGCACTCACACACAGGATTTCTCCTACTCCTGACTGTTGTAGTTTTCTTTTCTCAGCACGAGTGCTTCTGCTCTTTCTCCCCTCACCAAGCTAACTTCTACCCAAAGATAAGGTCTCTCAGGTCTCCAGTCAAGCACAGGCTCATTCTTGTCTTCCTGGAGGGGTTGTCCCAGTTTGCAGTAATAGAGCTCATCAATACCGTTTCCACTCTCAGCAAGACAGCTCCAGGAGGAGAGGGCTAGATGTCAGTCTCCTCTAACAAACTTCAGTTTTCTCTAACTTTTCAGGTTCCATTTTCTCTAACCAAAGAGAATAGATCCACAGCTAGCGACCAAAGGCTGTTGAATGGAGGGTGGAAGCAGATGCCATCACAAATGATCTCTTGCAGGTTTCCACCTATGCTCTCCTCCAAGTCTGAAAGGATAATAACTTCACTATTAGCCTACACACAGCGATGTGCTCTTTGGGGGCTGGAGAGATGGCTTTGCATTTAAGGGTGCATACTGCTGTTTCATAGTTCGGTTCCTAACACCTATATCAGGCAGTTTTCAACTGCCTACAACACCAACTCCAGGGGACTTGATGCCCTCACAGGTGCACATTCCCATACACAGCTGCACATAATTTAAAATTTAAGTAAATTTTTACAAAAGAAAAAGCAAAGTTATCAGGACTCCACTATGTGTGCAGTACATCTTTAGGGGGTAGGAGACACGTCAGGATCTCCATTTGAGTTTGTTCTCTTGCAGGAGGAAACGGATAACTAAACCTCACAGATACGTCAACTGTGTAGTACATTTATAGAAGGTGAAAGTGCTGTGGGAAAAGTGACTCAGAGTGAGCAGGGTGGGAAGAAGAAAGAAGACGAGAGAGTTGGCACATGTTTACTGTGTGTCAAAAACAAGGTAGGGCCAAGTGTAGTAGAGGTGGGGTATGCCTGTAATACCAGCACTTGGTAGGCAGAGGCAGGAGGATCAAGGTCAACCAGAGTCACGTATCAAGTTGGAAGGTAACCTGGGCTTCATGAGACCCTTTCTAAAGCGAAAGAAAGAAAGAAAGGAAGAAAGAAAGAAAGAAAGAAAGAAAGAAAGAAAGAAAGAAAGAAAGAAAGAAAGAAAGAAAGGGAAAAAGAAATACTACCAAGACCCTTGCAGATTGACTGCAGCCTTTGTCGGTGCGCTCATGAGGCATAAGATAAGTTTAGGAAAGGCAGCTGAAACAGACCCACACCCACATTGTACTGGCCTGTGAGACAGTGCCAGCAGCACAACAGTTCTGTGATGAGCTCTCTCACTCCTAAAGACATCAGCATCCTCCTGAAGAATGGCACAAACAGAATTGCTGCTGCTCCTCTGAACTCACCCATCTTGCTGGCCTTCTTTCCCCTGTTTCCATGGCCTATGAGTCAATGTGTTCAGCATTCCCTCATGCTCAGGTACTGTGAAGATACATTTTCATAAGAGTGAATCGCACTACAACACAACCACCGAGTCCCAGCAGCCTATCCCTGGCCATTGCCAGCCCTGGACAGCAAGATGGTGCTCAAAGACTTAGGAGTCGAATGACCAGAGACAGTTAGATTAACAGTAGCTTTGGCGATTAGGAGTCATCCTGGCCTGGGGCCTGAGTTCCCCACATTAGTATATGCAAATAATTATGTTAATAACATTTAGCGCTTCTGGACCCAGGAATATTGAAATAAACTAATTAGTCTCTAGAGGGAATCAAAGTGCTTTGGCAGAGAATCATTAGTGAGCTACGGAAAACAGTTTAGCAGGTCCCCCAAAGCATTTTTTTAATTATCTAGAATAGTTGATAAGATAACAGAATGTATCAAAATAAATATGGTAAAGTAGCTTTGAGACATATGATCCAATTTTCCCAGAAGAGCCCGTTTCTTTCTGTTGCCCCCAGTGTAGTTATAGCTTCAGTAATAATTTTCCCAATTTGCACAATAAAGGGATCATCTACATTAACATATATTTTAAAATAATGTGTATCTTAGCTCTTCTGCCTCCACCTCCAAGTGTTGGGATTACAGAGCTCTCAGGGTGTAAAGACTTGCATGAGTCCAATGTGCAAACAAGTCGCGGCAGTGGCACTGAAATCTAAGCCTCCGCTGGGAGGAAAGGGGCCTTTTATTCCACCCAAAGAAAAGGAAGTCACTCTTTTCCACTTGGAAGCCATGACACTTGTGGTTACACAAAAATTTTAAATATAAAAGTTTAGGGTGGTGGGGGGTGGGGGTGAAAGGGTGACACATGATTGGCATGATTGGGGATGTTCTTCTGTATATATGATGCTTTTACTGATGGCTTAGCAGAGTAAAGCCAGGTGGGAAATTCACACAGAGATGTAGAGGGAGAATAAGCAGACTCAAGGAGATCCCATGTAGCTGCTGAAGGAGACAGATGTCAGCACCTTGCCCAGTAAGTCACAGCCTTGTGACGATACACAGATTAATAGAAATGGGTTAATTTAAGATATAAGAACTAGCTAGAAATACGCCTAAGTATTATAACACTGTTGATCAACAGTGTTATAATTAATAAAGTTTCTGTGTGATTATTTGGGTCTGGACAGCGAGAAAGGAACAAGCAGTCTCTAGCTCATGCCTTTAATCCCAGCACTAGGAGAGGCAGGCGATCTCTGCCAGTTCAAGGTCAGCCTAGTCTACAGAGCAAGTTCCAGGACAGGCTCCAAAGCCACAGAGAAATCTGTCTTGAAAAACAATAACAACAACCACAACAAGCTTAGGGTGTCAAGGAATACCCTTCTCACTCTAGTAGAACAAATCTTACAGTTTAATACACATAACTTTAGTTTGGAAGTATTTTTCACTTGAAACTACTTAATATTCTGTCTGAGATGGCAGTTCTAAATCATGAATAGAGAAAGTAGAGAGCCCATTTTAGGCCACGACATGAAGATGAGCAGCTCAACAAACACTTGGATCAGTAGAGGGTTGCTTCTGACATTAGACAAGTGTTCAAATGTTAGACAGACCTATGTTCAGATTGTAGTAGCTACAGAACCATGGGGAGCTTCTTCAGTGTCTCCATGCCTAAACTTATCCAGCCATTATATGCCTGCAAGAATATTCCATACTTCACAGAGTTTACCTAAAAGACTCTCAAAAGGCTGGAGAGATGGCTCGGAGGTTAAGAGTATTGACCTTCAATCCTCAGCACCTGTTGGGCAGCTAACAACTGTCTGTAACTCCAGTCCCAGGAGATCTGATACCCCTACACACATAGATAGATAGATAGATAGATAGATAGATAGATAGATAGATAGATAGATAGATAGATAGATAGATTAAAAAAATACTCCTCAAGATTCCTGGATTGCAGCAAGTGCACCATAATGTTAAGTTTCCCATAATGTATAGCATAGCTGCAGTAACAAATATCCAAATGGCTTCTAGTTTGCTGTTTCTGTTTCATGCTTTCAGTTCAAGACCTGAACCTCAGCTTCTTGCTGCCATGTCTCCCTGCCATGACACACTTACCCCTGTCCAATTATACGTCTAAATATCTCTTCTATAAGTTGCCTTGGTCACGGTGTTTTCCCACAGCCACAGAACAGTGACTAAAACACAGACTCATCTAAATCGCTGGATTTGTTGACATGATATGCTCTACAGATTTCCTTCATTGTCTTTCTGTCTGTTGTGCCTATAGCATATTTTCTCCATGAGTATTACTAACTGTGCCCTCTCCCTTCTAGCCTAGCTGGAGGATTATAATGTGGCTGAACATTCCCAAGTACCACTATTAGTTTTCATTGTTTCCATCATTTCTATTTTTTTTATTTTATTGATATTTGCTTTTTATATTTGTGATCTTTTATCTATTTTCTTTTGATTAATTCATTTATTTCTTGTTTTTTTTTCAAGGTGAAATCTTAGAATACTGATTTTAGATTATTCTATTTCAATATAAACATTTCATATTGTGTATTTCCCTGGACATACTGCCTTAGCTACATCCCACAAGATTTTTGTACATATGTTTTCATTTCTTCTTAGTTCAAAATATTTTCTGTTTCTTTGTGATTTATTTTATCTCTGTGTTATTTGGAAATGTACTGTTCTGTTCCCAAATATGTAGAGATTTTCCAAATAGCAGCTATTGATTCCTAACTTAATTAATTATGGTCAAAGGACATACTCTATGATTGCAATACTTCCAAACATTTTTAGGCTTGTTTCATGATTAACATATGGCCTCCTTTGGCTAAGGTCCCATGTAAACTTGAAAAGAATGTGTATTTTGATGTCCTTGGGATGAGACCAATTAGGTCCAGTTGGTTGGTGATGATGTTCAAGTCTTCTATATTTCTGTTGATTTGTCTTCTTTCTTTGTTGATTATTAGTGAAAAGTGTTGAAATCTGCAACTGTAACTGTAGACTGTTAAAGCTTCTTTTGATGAGGGGCTGTGTCTGTAGCTCAGTGATAGAACGTTTGTTTGCATTTGCAAGTCTTCAGTACTGTTAGCTTTTGCTACATATGTTTTATAGTTGCATTGTATTTAGAATGAGCAAAAAGTTATGTGTGCCCTATCTTTGGGGTGGAATTTACACTTTACTCATTATGAAAACTCTTTTATGATTCCTAGTAATGTTTTTCTATTGTCTTCCCTGCCTGATACTAATATAGCCAGTCCAGCTTTCTTATAATTGATATCTGTATAACATATCTTTTGCCTTTCTTTCAGTTGCATCTGACTTGTACATTTAAAGTGATTTTCTTGTATACTTTGTATAGTACTTGGATTCTTTTTGACACCCCAACAACCGGACTCTTAATTGGAGTATTTAGAGCATTTACATTTAATATAATGATCACTGTGTTTGAGTTTAAATCAATTACTTGCTAATAGCTTTTTATTTGACTCATTTGTAATTATTACATTTTCCCTCTTTCATGCTTGTTTTAAATTATCTGGTTCCTTTTAGTATTTAATTTTATCTCCATGTATTTCCCTGGACACACTGCCTTAGCTATATCCCATAAGTTTTTGTAGACAGTTATGTACAGACAGTCTACAAATTACAACAGTTCAACTTACATTTTTAGTTTACAATGGTGATAAAACAATTTACACTCAATAGCAACTACATTTGGGATTTTGATCTTTTCCTCCCTGATGTGATATAACAATATTATGATGCTTGCCAGCTGCAATACACAGCACTTCACAGCCAGGCAATCATAAAGAGAAACAACCCATACTCCAAAGGGTACTCTGTTATTCTGAGAAGTAAGCCCGCCAAGTGAGGAGCATCTGCATATATAAACCCCTTTGGGTTTTGGTGACTACTTTGTGCTTTATACTACCCACTTTAGTTCACAATAGTCAAATAATACTGTACTATTTCATGTATAATGCCAAAGTGTTACAGCTATAGGACTTGTGGGTTTTTTTTCATGCTGACTTTCAACATATTACCAATCATTTTACCTCTACATAGTTAATAAATCTCAAAAGCACATTATTAATTTTACTTTACATAACCAGTTAACTTTTCAAGAGATTTAAAACTGACAAAACAAATTTTTTCTGTCTGCCCACGTGTTTACTTTTTCTGCTGTGCTGTGTTTCATAGTTCCATCTGGTTATCATTTTGATCTTGACTGAATAATTTACTTTGTTTTTTAAAATAGGTTCTCCTGTAGTCACTATTTAGCTAACGGTGAGCTTGAACTCTGATCCTTCTGCCTCTACTTCTGAAGAACTGGACTCATGGCCACATTCAGGGTAGGTCTTCCCCCCTCAGTTAATCCTCTCCGGAACTGCTTCTCAGACACACCCAGTGGTGTGGCTCAATACTCTAGGTATCTCTCCGTCTAATCAAGTTGACAGCAAGATTAATCATCAGAGGAACTCAGCCCAAACAAGCACTTCTGTAATGTCTATGATTGCCTTCACTCTGATGAGCATGGCAGAGACCATGAGACACCCCCCTCCCTGCCAAAGCATCAAGTATTAGTTCTCTATAAATCTTAGAAAAACTTTCCAAAGGAGACTCAGTCATTCCATACCATGGTCTACAGTATACTTTACTCCAAAGATAGATAGTTCTGATTTACTTACCAACACATGATCCAGGAATTTCCAATGAAGGTTCCAAGGGCTCTCCTGGGGCTAGGCAGACCTAAACATTGCCCCACTTCCTGTGTGCTTACCAAGCCTTTTGCCCTAACTGCACTGTGTCATTTTATGGAATTGGGTCTAGTGCTCATCAAAGATGCCTATGCAGTTCATATTTGTTGAGCTTTTTCCACAATTGCATAGCCTTTCCTTCTCAGAACCCCACCCAACTGGTTATGTAAAGTAAAATTAATAATGTGTTTTTGAGATTTATCAACTATGTAGAGGTAAAATGATTGGCAATATGTTGAAAGTCAGGATAGAAAAAGAAACAAGTCCTAGAGCTGTAACACTTTGGCATCATACATGAAATAGTACAGTATTATTTGACTACCTCTAGCCACCTTGGCTTCCTCCAACTCTGGTCTAGCTCATATCTCTTCTAAGGCTACCAGGATCTTCTTTTGTTGCTCCTTCCTGAGTTTAAAATTCAGAAAGAGCTTCCAGGCAGAAAGCCAAAATGGAGCTTTTGTTGCATATTTCTTTCCTCTTTGGGGTCAGAGTTCCATGTAGAATGTCTGAACACAATGGTTTCATACTTTCTCCTGTTTTCTAATACTTTATAGTTCACAGTTTCAGTCTGACCTTTGTTGCTCCATCATGACTATGAGGGACCATCTCTCCACTTGCCTTTTGATAGGGAGAATTTTCTGAGATGCCCACACAGTCTTCAGACTTTCCAGAGGAGACTTGGTCATTAGACTGACTTATATGGAGCTATGGAGGCAAAGGCAGAGCCCTTCCTTAGGGTTTAGCTAAATATTAGATGGTATGATATGAATTTCAAGTATCCAGAAAGGACTCTGTAGGAAAAGAGGAAAGGAAGTTAATTGCAAACTATGCATTTTTGAATTCACGTATTCATTCATACCAGTTCTCTCTCTCTCCTACTTGTGTGTCATGTTTTTGTTTTTTGAGCTGGGATCTCAAACTATAGTCCAGAATGGCCTAGGAATTATGTAGCCCAAACTGAGCTGGCCTTGAACTCTCAAGAGGCCTCCTGCCTGAGCCTTCTGGGTGTTGGGGTTACAGGCACAAGTCATCACATTGGCAACATGTTCTTTTTCTAGAAGCCCATGAAAAGCCTAGAACAGTGGTTCTCAACCTTCCTGATGCCGTGACCCCTTCACACAGTTCCTTATGTTCCAATAACCCCCAACCATAAAATTTTGCTACTTCAGAAATGTATTTTTGCTACTGTTATGAATCATAATATAAATATCTATGTTTTCCAATGGTCTTAGGTGACCACTGTGAAAGGGTCATTGACCCCCACCCCCATCCAAAGGGGTCACGACCCAAAGGTTGAAAACCACTGGCTGGAATTATTATTACCTCCAGATTCCATATTATTAAACAAAAAGAATTGCAATTTATAATTTAAAAAAAAGAATTGATCTAAAATGTAGGGAAGAGAAAGAGCCTCCTTTTTTTATTTTGGTGGCATTTCTTTATTAAGGGAAAGACCCTCTGATTAGTTAATATCAACAATAAAATCCTTAAGTTTTTGTCTCCCTCATTAGAATAATATTTCATTTAAAAGTCATGTGTCCATATGCTGAAAACAATGAGAAATAATGGTTAGGACAAAGGGAGGGGAGGAAGGAGAAATCCAGTGGAAGAATAACATTGAAAGTATGACCAACAGGTTGCAGGGATGGCTCAGTGGTTAAGAGTACCGGCTGCTCTTCCAGAGGACCAGGATTCAATTCCCAGCACCCACACTGCAGTTCACAATAGCCTGTAACTCCACCTCGAGGGATCTGACCTCTCACACAGACATACATGCAGGCAATGCACAAAAAATAAAAATAAATAAATCATTTAAAAAAAAGAAAAGGAAGTATATATGACCAAAATAGAAGATGGGGCTGGCTCAATTGTTAAGAGGAAATGGCTGCTCTTCTAGAAGACCTTGCTTCAGTTCCCAGCATCCACATGTGACTCATAACTGTCTGTAACTCCAGTTCCAGGAGATCTGACCTCCACAGGCACCAGGCACACACTTGGTGTCCAGACATACATTCAGGCACACCTATACGCATGAAATAAATAAATCTTTTTTTTTTTTTACAAAAAAAAAAAAAAGGAAACTGAAGATTCATAAAGAGGCCGCAGCAGTCAGAAATAAAATGGAGAAAAGAGATGGGGAAGGTATGTGCTGCCAACACCACCAACTTTAATCCCAGCATTCAAAGGGAGAGGTGGACCTGGGAGGATAAAGCCAGCCTGGTCTAACAGAGCGAGTTCTGGGCCGGCCAGGACTACACAAAGAAACCCTGTTTCAAAACACAAACACACACACACACAAAAATAAAATAAAATAAAATAAAATAAAATCTGAGTTTGGTCCCTGGATCCCACAGTGGAGGATAATAACTGACTCCTAAAGGTTGTCCTCTGACTTCTAATTGTGTATCATAGCTCACACACGCACACGCACACACACACACATGCACACACACACAGAGCTACATTCATATAGGACATCATGTGTACACATACATTCACAAAAGCTTTAAGATAATAATAAGTAAATACAAATTTAAATAGTAAACACATTTAAATGGTTTTAATTAAGCCAAGTATGGGCCACATACCTGTAATCCCAGCACTTGGAGGTAAAGGATCAGCTCAACACCAGCCCCAGCAATAGAGCAGATTCATGGCCAGCACTGTATGAAGAACCTAAGAAGCATCAATCCAAGTCTCTTTAAGGTCACAGAACAAATGACAAGGACAGAACTGAAGTAGTATGGTCACCTGGCATGCTGTGACCTCCAAGAAGTATGGCCTTGCCCTTCACATCTGTGAGGTGAAGACACTTTCGGCCCTACTTTTGAATGATGTCTTCATTCATGCCGGGTGTAGTCATTACTTTTCTATTGCTGTGCTAAACCACCATCACCCAGGGAACTTAGGAAGAAATGTTGTGGAACATTATTTTATCTGGACAAAGATGTGCTACACTTGTATATGTTGTGGAGTATTTTAACTGTGTACAGGTGGGTTACACGTGTTTATGCTGCATTTGTTTAATGTAAGGATGTGTGTTTAATGATGTAAAGATGTGTTGCATCTGTTTCACCTTGCCTGCCTAAGGCACCTGATTGGTCTAATAAAGAGCTGAACATCCAATAGCTATGCCAAGAAACGGTAGGCAGGCCTGGCGAGCAGAGAGCGTAAAAGGAGGAACATAAGAAGGGAGAAGAACGAGAAGGAGAGGGACGCACCTGGGGCCAGAAACCAGGCGTCTGCCAGCCAGACACTAGAAATCGTGAAAAGTAAGAAATGCAGAAGGTAAAAAGCCCCGAGGCAAAAGACAGATAGAGAGAGACAGATTAATTTAAGTTAAAAAAAGAGCTAGCCTGAAACAAGCCTAAGTTCATAACCAATAAGAAGTCTCCATACTACGGTTTGGGAGCTGGCTAGGAGCCTAAAAGAAATAGCCTGGAACAAGGAAGGGCTTATTTGGGCTTACAGAGGGATGAGTCCATCACCGTTGTGGCAGGGAAACATTACAGCAGGCAGACATGAAAACTGGATGCTGGGGGCTCACACCTCTACACACAAGCTGGGAGCAGAGAGAGCAAACTGTAGTTGAATGTGGGCTTCAGAACCTCAAAGGCCTCCTCCAGTGACACACTTCCTCCAGTAAGGCCACAGCTCCTAACCTCCCAAAGAGTTAGGGGCAAAGAAGTCAAAAGCCTGAGACTCGGGACCGGGGGGTGGAGGGGGTGCGGGGGACATCTCATTCAAACCACCATGCTCTGCTTCCTGGCCCCCGTAGCCTTGTGGCCATGTCATAATGCAAAATGCACGTGTGAAATTCTGTAAGTCCCCACAGTCCCTCACAATCAAAGTCCAAAATCTTTTCTGAGATTCAAGGTAATCTCTCAATTCTAACCCCGCCTCCATAAAAATCAAAAAGTAATTGCATACTTACAGCACACAATGGCATAGAATATATATTACCAGTCTAAAAGGGAGGAATAGAGGCACGCATAGCGAGGAAATATTGGAACAAAGCAAAACCAACCCCCAGTAGGGCAAATAGCAAATACACTAGCTCCATATATCATGTCAAAGGGCTTCCATGTCTCTGCCCTGCTCATTTACTGCCTGAACATACCTTTTTCTCTTGAGCTGGTTCCACTCCCCGTTTGCAGCTCTCTTTGGCAGATATCCCATGGTTCCAGCATCTTCAGCATCCTGTGGTCTCCAACATAATTCACACTGCATTCCACAGCTTCACACAATGGCCTTCCAGGGCCTTTGTGTAGGGACTATCTTGCCACATGCCTGGCCTCAGCAGCTCTCTGAAACCGTGGTGGAAGATTCAAGAACTTGTGCATCCTTTATGACTCTAATGCTGGCAGCCTGGAGATGACACTGTCCTTTTCGGCTGCCGGCTTGGGCTGGACCCCGTTCTCTTCATCACTTTTTCAGCAGCTGTTGTGTATCATTGCTCTGCAGAAGCAGAAAATGCCTCGAGCATTTTCCTTTCACAAGTTGCAAGTTTAGCTAGGTGGGGTCTTGCCCCATGAGTACCCCTCCCTTTCTTCCAGTACAGATCTGGCCCCTCATCAATCTCCTTCTCCCCTTCAGCACAAGCCTCAGCTGCAATGTTTAGAATTTCTGGTGCCCCTTTTCTCCTCTGTGTGTTTCCATTTCTTTCTGCCTCCTTTCTCTTCCATTGCAGACCTGCTGACGAGTGATTACTGATAACCACGCTGCAGAACCTATTTTAGGCTATCTTGAAATCTTCCCCACTGAAGAAATTAGGCCGTTACTTTTTAATTTGGCAGCAGAGAAGTTCTTAGGACAAGGGCAGAAAGCAGCCACATTCTTTGCCAATGCATCACAAAAAAAAAAAAAAAAAAAAAAAAAAGTCTCCAGCCCAGTTGCTAATATAGTTCTGTCTAAAATCTAAGCTCCTAAGCTGGGCTTCCACAGTCTGCATCTCTCTCAGCGTTACTGTCTTCCAGACTCCTAGGATGGCCCATTAAGCTTCACTTCCAGCCTTCAACCCCTTTCTAACATCTCAAAGTTTTCCACATTCCTCAAAAAACAACAACGAAAACACATAGGTCTGTCATAGCAACCGTCTACTCCCTGGTACCAACTTCTGTATTATTTACTTTTCTGCTGCTGTGATATAATACCCAGACCAAAGAAACTTCCAAAAAGACTTGAGTTTATGTTTCCTGAGGGATAAGAGTCCATTGCTGTCATCATGTGTGTGACAGCAGACATGGTGACTGGAGGCTGAAAGAATCCGAGGGCTCAGGTCTCTGACAAACAGCCAGTGAAGAGAGCAAATGGTGCATGACTTTACAAGGCAAAGCCTTCCTCCAGGAACTTAATTCTTCCAACAAGGCCACACCTCCTGACCTCCCCAAAGAGCACCACCTTCTACAAAGTATTTAGATGCTTGACACTATAGTAAACATCTCATTAGAACCACCACACTGGAAGTTCCCTTGCCAAAGCTTCCTGTCATTCTCTCCTCTGATTTTCTGATTGAGCAGGTGCTTGCCTGAAATAATCAGGTGGGCAGCAGGATGCAGAACATGTATGAACTCTGCTTCTCTGGCCTTCGGCAGCCATCTGCAGAATGTTTGTGTTGTTGTGAGTAGAAGACATACTGGAGGAAATTAATTCATGTAAAATTTTCTTCTGGTAGTCAGCTTTTCCTGTTTCACTTTGTGTGACTAAAACTGCCCCAAATAAGAGAATTCTAGATTCAGGGCAGAGCTTCTAGGAAAAATTAGTGTGATGTTTTTTCAGTTGCTTCCGGAAACTTGATTTAACCTTCACATGACCTTGAAAAGACTTGGTGTGTTTCTTTGCGCTGAATGGCATCCATGCAATAACTGAAATTTCAGATAATTGGGGCCAGTGAGGGGTTCCTAGCCTGGGAGGCAGGGATATCACAATCTGACTTCTTTTTCACCTAATCCTGAGTAACTTTCTCTTCCTTTTAGTGTGATATAAGAGGACATTTTGCATGGGATTTTAATTATAATTGAAATGGAATATTTTGTTATAGTATCTCTTTGGAAAATAAGGATCTAAACAATATACTATTGCCGATCATTTTTGCACTTTTAGGAATATAATTCAAAAATTCCAAACCAAGTGATATGTGACAATGTGTCAGTATATACACAGAAACAAGCACTCTCCCAGTGCTAGCACAGACATCCTTTCTGCGGATGCTGACCATTACATTTAAAGGGCAATTTGCATACTCCAGTTTTTCTTTTGATCATATTAATCTCTTACCTTTTAGTAAAGGTTTCCATGGAGAATAACTATGACTCACAAGTTCCCCTACCATACCCCCTCCCACTTTTTGAGACCTTGTGATAGCAACGTTATTTTAAAAACAAAATCCATGGTAAAGGAAATAATATAAAACTGCCTGTTAAATATAAAAGCTGTAACCAAAAAACAAACAAAAGATGAAGCCCTTGCCCTCATAAGAATATAAACGAAGGCTGAGGTTCAATTAGTTGGAAAACCCAAGTTGCAGGAGTATAACATAAAGTCTAAAAGCAAATTCTAAAATATTTGGGGGGGTGCATTCAATTTTTTGTTGGAAAAGAAAATCTGATACACTTTTGAAAAACAATAACGCAGGAAAGGTTTTCTTTAAAATAGCCAACTTAACATTGCCTTCCTTCCATCCTTTCCACAGACAGTGGAATAGAAAGATTGTTATCTGAAATTGAAATAACATAATCAGTCACATTGTCAGGAAGGGCATCCCACACTGCCTCCCCTTTGCCTGAGGTCTACACAGCTTTGTCAGGTCTCTGGACCAAACAGACTGGATTGAATCTACTAGGACCTTTTTTGGTTTGTTTTTGTTTTTTTTTTAAAAGCATACTTGTCCTCCATGTACAAAAGAAAAGAGTTGCTTTAAGAAGCATGGCTAATTATGTTCTTAACCACATCACAACTCACTAGAGAGGGCCATTACTTAGTAAAAATCCCGAAGATTGGACCTCAGAAAGATGTTTTCCAATGCCACAGCAAATGGGGAAAGAAATTGAGGGGAGACGCTGCCAAGAGTTTGTTCTCTAGGAAAAGGTGGCTGTAGACGGAAGTTTCATTCCTGCCCAATCCTGCAGCCGTTCAGTGTAGTGATGAGGCGAGCAGGCCTGCTTTTCATCCCGCCCGGCTCCCGGCCGCCTGGCAGCTTATGCCCCGATATAACAACCCACAAACTGTATTCATTTAAACACTGCCTAGCCCATTCGTTTCAGCCTCTTATTAGCTAATTCTCACATTTTGCTTTAACCCATATTTAGTAATGTGTGTAGTACCACAAGGTGGTATCTTACCAGGAAAGATTCAACATGTCTGATCTGGCGGCTGGCTCCATCGCGTCTGACCCAGAAAGGAGAGGCATGGTGATTGCCTGAGGCATCTGCCTCACTCCCAGCATCCTGTTCTGTCTACTCCACCCATCTATGTTCTGACCTATCAGGCCAAGCAGTTTCTTTATTAACCAATGAGAGTCCTCCATCAGTTCAGTCCCAAAGAAACACACAGAGGTTTATATTAATTATGCACTATTTGGCCTATTAGCTTAGGATTATTATTAGCTAGCTCTTACAACCTAAATTAACCCATAATTCTTGTCTATGTTTAGCCATGTGGCTTCCTACCTTTTCTCAGTAAGGCATTCTCATCTTGCTTCTTCTCTTTCTGAATGACAATTGTGTCTCTGCCTTTCCTCATCCCTGAATTCTCCTAGTCTAGTTACCCCACCTATATTTCCTGCCTGGCTTCAGGCCAATCAGTGTTTTCTTAAACCAACACGAGTGAAAAACCTTTACAGTGTACAAGAGCATTATCTCACAGCATTCACCCACTTTTTATGAATCGAATCTCCTTTGTTTAGATTTTTTTCCTGACCATTATCCATAACAACTTGTAACCAACATTCTAAACAAAGACAAACATCCATAATCCATTTTTTGAGAATGTTGGCATAGTTTTCTAGGATACTTCCTGTTGATTGGGGCACTGATAATCTTATGGGGACCCAAAGAATATTTAAGATTACGGTCAAGCCCTGACTGAAGTATTCTGTGAGGTTAGGTCACCTCAGTCAGCAATCTTGAGGCTGTTCTGAATGTAGAACTCAGAGGAAACTGCAATAAAGGTGCTCTCAGACATTGGATCATCAGAGCTATCTGTTCCCATTGAAAAAATTTCAGAGGGTCTTCCTTTATAAATCTTACTTTTTTTTCTTAACCCAGAATGAATCAACAGCCTCTCATTTCCTATGGAAACAAAAGCCAAACATCTTTCCCAAGGTAACATATCTTTTGCCTTAAATTTTGAAGTCAAGACATTTTCAAAAGTTATAGGTTAGGTTAATCCAGCAGCATTTATAATCAAATTCTTTTAGTAGCTGTTGCTCCTTCCTCAGCATTCAACAATTCAAAGACAACACAATAACATACAGTATCCAGACTCTGTATATTTTCCACCTTTATGTGGATTTTTTCTTTCCTTTTTATTTTTTTATATTTTGGTTTTTTGAGACAGGGTTTTTCTGTATCTTTGGCTGTCGTGGATCTCACTCTGTAGACCAGGTTGGCCTTAAACTCACAGAGAACCGCCTGCCTCTGCCACCTGAGTGCTGGGATTAAAGGTGTGTGCTACCATACCCTGATACTCTATTTTTTTTAAGGACTTTCTCTATACTTTTTTCTTTTCTCTTCCAATATGATGTATATATTTTTTTAAATATTTATTTATTTATTATGTATACAATATTCGGTCTGTGTGTATGTCTGCAGGCCAAAAGAGGGCACCAGACCCCATTACAGATGGTTGTGAGCCACCATGTGGTTGCCGGGAATTGAACTCAGGACCTCCGAAAGAGCAGACAGTGCTCTTAACCACTGAGCCATCTCTCCAGCCCATGATGTATATTTCTAAACACACTGTAAACCATTTAGAGTTTTTTTTTGGGAGGGGGGGTCTGAATCTATCTTTATTGTATATCTCTATCTTTTTTTAACCACATGTGTCTTTAATCTGCTAAGTGATATGGCAAGGATTAAAGCTGCAGCTTTGGTGGCCGCCTCCACCCTATTCCTTAGCTTTTTGAGAACCTAGCATCATGGCAGAGGTAAAGGCGGGAGCCATGTTTATTGCCACAACTCCTTGCCACCACCAAGATGTTTGCCATTGGCTGCTCATAAACACCATTTAAGTGTTTGGTGGCAGAGCCGCTCAAAAGAGCTGAAAGATTGTTGCCATTAACACTGAGTCAGGAAGCCTCTCTTAAAGGAGCCTTGCCTCTTCTTGCCTCTGGCAAACAGAGTCCACCTGAGACAATACTGCTACTAAGAAGCCATGCTTGACTCTGTTCTTTTGTGTCTCGAATTCCTCCCCAAGCTCTCTCAGGCTTTATGTGGATATAGTTGCCAAACATTGGGGGCCATTTGTAGATGGAAGTTTCTGTCATGCCCAGTCCCACAGCTGTTCAGTTCCAAAGAAACAGAGAGACTTATATTAATTGTACACTGCTTGTTCTATTAACTCAGGCTTATTATTAACTATCACTTGCAACTTAAATTAATCCATAATTCTTATCAATGTTTAGCCACATAGTGTGGTACCTTTTCTCAGTAATGTATTCCCATCTTGCTTACTCTGCATCTGTCTGATGACTGTCTCTCTGACAATCCTCAACAAGGCTTGTCCTCTCCCTTTCTGATGAGGCTTCCTCATGTTGCCTGGCCTTTCAGTATTGAGTGAAAGAACACAAATTGTGTTGGAAAATTTGTCCAAATAAGCATACAAACAAACATGGACATTCAGTGCATCTAGGAGAAGTCTTTATTTTATGAATATCTGCAATAATGTAAGAGGAACCAAAGGTTTCATTGAGATCTGAGGGCTCCACCATCACTATTTTCTGCATCTTTGGAATCTTCTGTTTCTGGAACAAATTACTGTTTAGTTGTGCTCAGTGAGTTTTCAAAGTATTTATTCTTTTTCAAAAAATGATACGGAGGGCTATCTAGATGGTTCAGCGGGTGAATGTATTTGATGCCAATTCTGATGACCTGAGTTCAATCCCTTGGAATCATACAGTAAAAAGAGAGAACTGACTTTCATAAATTGTTGTCTGACTTATAAACACACAGAACACACAGAAAGAAAGAAAGGAAGGAAGGAAGAAAGAAAGAAATAGAGAAAAAAGAAATGTAATTTTTTAGACAAAAATTTGCTTTTTTACGAGTACATTTTTCTGTGATAATATTGTGGCAACTGTGCAGAATTATGTATTCACTTGTGCTGGAAAGCTAATTGTTCCTTCTATTCTGGTATTCTTAAAATGAATATTGCCCTAAAAGACAAATATTCTTAATATATTTCTTAGTCAGTGTTTTATTGCTGTGAAGAGAGATTATGACCACGGCAACTCTTCTAAGGGAAAACATTCAATTGTCATGGTAGGAAGCATGGCAGTGTACAGGCAGCCTTCCTCCAACAAGATCACACCTACTCTACTGCAACCAGGCCACACCTATGAGCCACTTCCTATGAGCCTATAGGAGCCATTTTCATTCAAACCATAACAATTTTTTTATAAACCTGAAAAATTTGAAGAGCTAGGTTACATATAGCTAACAGACCCATTTGCCACAACAATGTAAAGAATAATTGAGTCAAAGTCCAGAAGTTCATGCAATAGTTTGGATCTTGAATTTCCCCCCAGAGACCCATGTGTCAAAGGCTTGGTGTCTAGGTGACAGTATTTGGAGTTGGTGGCACCTTTGAAAGGTGGGGTCTAGTGGGAGGTTTTCAAGTTACTGACATATACCTTTAAGGAGGACTGTGGGACACACAGCCCTTCCTAGATCTTTGGCTTCTTAATTCTGAGTAAACAATCCCTGGTGTGCTACCTTCAGGAAGGGCCCAACTGATACCAGGCTCGGACCTTCGAAACTGAGCAGAAATATGGTGTGGGAAGTCCTTCTGTCTATGTGTTACTTTTATTGGTTAATTGAATGAAGAAGCTGGCTTGGCCTGTGATAGGGCAGAGTAGAGCTAGGTGGAGAAAACTAAACTGAATGCTGGGAGAAAGAAGGCAGAGTCACAAGACACCATGTAGCCATGAGAGTGGAAAGATGCGCCCTATCTGCTGGAACCTTGCTGGTAGGACACGAGCCTTGTGGTAAAATATAAAATAATGGAAGTGGGTTAATACTAGATGTAAGAGCTAGCTAGCAATATGCTTAAGCTACTGGCCAAACAATATTACAAATAATATAGTTTCTGAGTGATTATTTTGTGGTCTGGGCAGCTGGGAACGAACAAGCTGTCTTCTGGCAATAAAAATAAACACTTTTTTCATTATAAAATGATTATTTCAGACATTTCATGACAGTGCAGAAATCTAACTAACATAGTTCATGTAAGATTACTGACTGGCTAAAATACTGGTGGTTGTTTTGATTTGGTTTGACTTTTTGGTATTTTTGAAACAAGGTCTCACAAAGTAGCATGGGATTGCCTTGAACTCACTGGCTGGGCTAGACAGAACTCATGGCTATCCCCCTGCATTAGCCTCTTAGTGCTGAGGTTACAGGTGTGTACTGCTGTGTCCTACCTATGAAAACATTCAAAATATTTAATAAACTGGGCCTGTGAAAAGACTCAGTAGATACAGGCACTTGCTGCCAACTCTTATGAACTCAGTTTGATTCCTTGAACCCACACACACAGTGGAAGGAAAAAACCAACCCCACAAAGCTGTAAAGTTGTCCTTGACCACCATGGCACACACTCTCTCCCTCACTCTCTCTAAATAAAGAAATGTGTTTTTTAAATCTAATAAACTAAATACCATACTGATATGAACACGACTGCAGTGTGTTACATGGTTCAAACCATGTAATAACCAGATAACTTTAAATAGGCAAAGACCACTAAAAATGCCCTGTGCCTGGTTCAAATTTATCTATGTTAATCAGTTTCTTGTAACAGCAAATTCCCGAGACAAACAAGATACAAGGACAGATTTATTGTGGCCCCAGCTTTGTAAGTTCCCATCCAGACACTTGTCCCATTGTTCACTCTGGATTTGGACAAGGTTGGGTCAAGGGTGAAGGTGTGAGAGAGCAGAGCTGTGGACCCATCCACAGCAGAAGATCGAGAAAGCCCCCAGTGACACACACACCCAGGGACCTACTTCCTCTAACTAGGCCCCTCCTCTGAAAGTCTCTGAAAGTCTCCAAACAACGTCATCAGATTATCCGTCAGCCTGTGGATAAGAACATCCATTGAGCAGGTCAATGTATTGGTGATCCACTCAACCTCTCAATGCCTAGACTGACCCGCTGGACGCTAAGCCTTCACAGAGCCTGTTAGAGAGACTGCATATCTAAACCATAACTGCCCACATTTCCTTACTTCCACTTTTTCCTCTTACTCCCTTTCATTTCCATGCTCTATAAATATGTTATCTTAAGGGAAGAGAAGGAAGAGACAAACAGCAGCTCTTGCTATGCTTTAGGTGTCTTCGTGAGAGGAAAAAAAAATGGCCCAGCGAGTTAAAAATTGAATAAATTCAAAAGCACCAAATAGGCGCATGCATGGTGTGTTTGGTCTAAGTACACAGGATAAAGTGAAAAGGCTTCACACGAATAACTGAGGGGAGGAAAGCCTGGCTCAGGGGACTGGCAGCTGGGTGGGGGCTAGGGGCGGGGCAGGGGAACCAAGTCAGGGAGACAAACAGGATGCTGGGAGGTGAGAAATAAGGGTGGGGAGGAGTGGGCAATCTTAAGAGGAACTAACAAGTTCTGTTGCTTATAGTTACCCAGAAAACCTTCAGAACAATAACAGACAACAATCTTGAAAGAAAGACCCTAGGAGCTAGAGGCCCTCTAGCTGAGGAGACCTAGGTAGGTGTTCTGGTGTACTGGGGAGGTCTCTCGTATTCATGTCCCCAAACACCAACTCCTCTTTTGTTGGCCTTGGACCCAATAGATCCTGGCAAAGGAACTTAGAGAGGAAGAGTAGACCCTGGGCCCCAGGAAGTACGTGCCTTTAAAAATAGGAACTTGGGCTCTTGTTCAGTCTAATTTGCTGGCTCCTCTGGTTTTCAGCTTTTTCTGCTTGGAAAGGTTTTCAAGTAGACAGAGATTTTGAGGAAGAATTCTAGTTTCTAGAAACTGAGCAGGCCCAACCATTCAAGTGGCCACTGAAAACTTAAAAGATGTCTGTATCGTCCAGGCTTCTTACCTCCCACCTCCTCTCCTCTCCCTTGCCCCCTTTCCAGGTGCCTCTGAGTCCGGGGAGCTTCCAAGGGACCAATTTTGCATTTCTTTAGACAAAAATTACCCACTTCTTTCTAGCTACTTTTGTAGAAACACTTTTTTCCTTGTTTCTGAAGAGTGTGTTCATTAAAGAAAAACTACATCAGAGTATTGAAATGCAAAGAAAAAAAATTCCCCTGTCCACCAACCATCATGACAACCACTCCAATCATTTTCATATACTTTCAGCCAATCTTTCTTTCCAAATCTGATAAAGACCTCTGCCCCATTCCTGGTACATGGTGTGTAGTCATGGATACAGCAAATGCTTTATTCTCAGTGCCTGTCTGCAAGGGCCAAAAGAAAGAAGTGTGCTTTCAGTTGGCAAGGACAACAGTATACCTTTACAGTTTTACCTCAAAAATATATTAGCTCTCCAGTTCTGTGTCATAGCCTAGTTAGAAGTGATCTTTATTGCCTCTTCCAGAAACATCATAATGGCTCACTATATTAACAATATTATGTTGATTGGACCAAGTAAGCAAGAGGTAGCAATCACTTTGAACTCATTCATAACCCATATGTACATCAGAAGATGGGAAATAAATCCAACCAAAATTCAAGGGCCTTCTTTTTTATTTTTTATTTAGTTTATTTATTTTTTTATTAAAAATTTCCGCCTCTTTCCCGCCTCCCATTTTCTTTCCCCTCCTCCCACTACCCCCCCCTCCTTCTCCAGTCCCAGGACCAGTAAGGGTTCCCTGCCCTGTGGGAAGTCCAAGGTCCTCTCCCCTCCATCCTTCTATCTTAGTGAAGTTCTTAGGAGCCCAGTGGTGTGGGGCCTGCAGAGACACTCCTTCTAAGGTGAAAGATAAGTTATTGCGCCTGGCCCCTCCCACCACCCAGAAAGAACAACAACATTTAGTAGCCTCTTTGAATTCTGGAGACAGCACATCTCTCACCTGGCTGTGCTCCTCTGGCCCATATACCAAGTGACTTGGAAACTTTTGTGTGGGGCCCAGAGCAGAAGAATGCCCTTCAACAGGTCCAGGCTGCTATGCAGGCTGCCTTACCACTTGGACCATATGCTCCAGGAAACCTACTGGTACCTACTGGTACCTGACAGGTCAGAGGCAGGGATGCTGTTCAGAGTCTCTGGTAAGCCCCTTGAGGTGAATCATATCAGAAACACTTGGGATTTTGGAACAATTCTCTGCATCATCTGCAAACAACTATTCTCCCTTTGACACACAACTCTGAACCTGCCCTTGGGCCTCAGTAGAAACTGAAAGTTTGGCAATGGGCTACCAAGTTATCACGTGACCTGAGCTGCCCATCATGAGCTGGGTGTTATTTGACCCAAGAATTCTTCAAGTAAGACAGGCACAGCAGCGATCTACTATCTAATGGAAGTGGTATATACGTTGTCAGGTGATGGAGGAGGGTCATCTGTCTATGTGTTACTTTCATTGGTTAATAAAGAAACTGCCTTGGCCCTTTAATAGGACAAAAATTAGTTAGGAGAAGTAGACAGAACAGAATTGTGGGAGAAAGAAAGCAGAGTGAGGCAGATGCTTCATAGCAGATGCCATGCCTCTCCTCTCGGAGACAGACGCAGGTTAAGATCTCTCC
Source organism: Arvicola amphibius (assembly GCF_903992535.2). Lineage (NCBI taxonomy): Eukaryota > Metazoa > Chordata > Mammalia > Rodentia > Cricetidae > Arvicola > Arvicola amphibius. Next base: position 37,811,027 of record NC_052047.1, on the reverse strand, counting down.
TGGTAAGCCACCCCTCGTGGTGCTACACAGATTACTAAATATGGGTTAAAGCAAGATGTGAGAATTAGCCAATAAGAGGCTGAAACTAATGGGCCAGGCAGTGTTTAAAAGAATACAGTTTCCATGTAATTATTTCGGGTGTAAAGCTAGCTGGGTGGCAGGATGCAGCCCACTGCTCCTTCTACAATCAGGCCCATATATACAGGTCCTAAAGGTACAAGCAAGTTACATGAAGAAGTTGCCCAAATGTCTATGGTTTCTATTCCCATTATAATGTCATCTGCTGCCAAGCATTCACCCATAGGGTCATGGGTTGTTCCCTGGGATTGGCTGACTGGGGAAGAGAAGACTAGGGCCAGATTTACTGATGGCTCTGCATGACATGCAGGCACCACCCACAAGTGGGCAGCTGCAGCATTATAGCCCCGTTCTGGGACAACCCTGAAAGACACTGGCAAATCTTCATGGTGGACAGAATTTTGGGCAGTACGCATGGTTATATAGTTTGTTTGGAGGGAGAAATGTCCAGACGAGCAATTGTTCACTGATTCATGGGCTGTAGCTAGTGTACTGACTGGACGGTCAGGGGCTTGGAAACAGCGTGATTGGAAATTGGAGAGAAAGATATCTGGGGAAGAAGTATGTGGATAGGTCTCTCCAAATGGCTGAAGGATGTTAATTTGCTTGTATCCCGTGCGAATGCTCATTGAAAGATGGCTTTGGCTGAGGAGGAATTCAATAATCAAGTAGATAGGACGGCCTACTCTGTGGACAGTCAGCCCTTCTTCAGGCTGTCATTGCCCAGTGGGCCCATGAATGAAGTGGCCATAGTGGCAGGGATGGGGTTATGCGTGATGACATAGACATCTACTCATAGCAGCTACAGCTGCTGCTGTGTGCCAGATCTGCCAATAGCAGAGACCAACATTGAGCCCCCCGATAAGGAACCATTTCCTGAGGTGACCCATTCCCTGGGATGACCAGACAGTGACCAGGTATCAGGTTGACTACAATGGACCACTTCCCCCGTGGAAAGGATATTACTTTGTCCTTACTGGAGTTGATCCTTATTCTGGTTATGGATTTGCCTTTCCTATCTGTGATGCTTCAGCCAATACCACCAATACACAGATTATTGAATGCCAAATCTACCAGCATGGAATTCCACACAGTATTGTTTCTGACAAAGCACCATGCCCTTCTGGGCTCTATGTGCCGCCCTACAAGGGCAAAGGGCTGGAGATTGAAACACACAAAGACTCATAGACAGAGACATGGATCATCCTTGATGCCAGAATGCCCCAATAATGCCCCCTTTATTGTCTTCAGAGGCAGCTTATATAGGGATAGCCACGCCCCAGCCAAACGCACCAGAAACCACTCCCCTGCCATCAAGAACTCCTGAGGGTCTCGTGCTCAGAGCAGCTGTAGGCACTCAGATCAGAGGAAAACAAGTTGTTTACAAGAAATTCAGGATCTGGGGGTTCACAGCTCCCAACAGGAACTCACTTCAGAGAAGTACCATGGTGGGTCCATGATCATGGGATCCATTGGTTTTCCATGTTCCCCACCATCCTGAAGTATAATGAGATATGACCGTGTGTGTTCAATTGACAATGAGTGAACTTGTGATGGCTATTCTTGGTTGTCAGTTTGAAACAACATCTAAAAGTGGTGTAATTTTTATTTAATTTGAAGTAGGAAGATTCACTTCTAATCTGGATCTCTGGATCTTTAAGGTAGGAAGACACACCTTAATGTCTCTCTCTCTCTCTCTCTCTCTCTCTCTCTCTCTCTCTCTCTCTCTCTCTCTGTATATATATGTGTATAAATTTTTGTACATAATCTTTATATACATACAATATACATACCTATGAAGAGAGATTCATTTTATAAGTTCTATGACTCTCAAGAACCATGACAGATATACTTTACAATGATATAGAAAGCAAGCACATTCAGTAGAAATTAAATTTTATATTTTAATCTCACCTGGGGCTGGTGATAGACCACGGATGGGCTCTGGCCATGCTATGCAGTGACAGTCCTCCAAGGACTTCGTTTGGCAGGTTAGGTGAATTATTCACTGCCCCTTCAACTTATTCAAAACAGTTTAAAATGGGTTTGTTGAAAGCCAGGCAGGGGTGGTACATGCCTTTAATCCCAGCACTCAGGAGACAGGTGGATCTCTGAATTCAAGGTTAGCTTGTTCTACATAGCGCATTCCAGGACAGCCAGAGCTACACAGAGTAACCCTGTCTCAAAAACAAGACAAAACAAAAAAATGGGTTTATTGAGTAGGAGCCTCATAGGAAGTCAAGAAATATATGTGCACATTATAGGTGTTGCTTATTCAATGATGTTATTTAATATTTTTTCTTTTAAAGTTCATTTTACTTATATTATTAGCATGTGTGTGTGTTGTGTGTATGAATGTGTGTGTGTGTGGTGTGTGTGTGTGTGTGTGTGTGTGAGAGAGAGAGAGAGAGAGAGAGAGAGAGAGAGAGAGAGAGAGAGAGAGAGAGAGAGAGACAAGAGTGCACTGTTGGGAATCTCCGCTCTGGTCTCGCTCCTCCCATTCCAGAAAGCCTGCCCCTCCAAAAGCCCACCAAGGATCAGTTCCTCCCCCAGAGCTCCTCAAGACCACAACTACAGGGTATTTAAGACCTGGTCTCCAGCTCTACCATGTGAGATTTCTCTCCTGTCTTTCTGAGAGTCACCATGGAATTGCTTTGCTCTGTTTATTAAATCTGGTCTTATTAATTCGGTTTGACTTGGCTTATTGCATCAGCAGAGGAACCCCCAAACCAGGGATTTTCAAAATACTTATCATGTACAACATATGTTCAGAGGTCAGAAACCAACTTTTGGGAGATTTTTCTCTCCTACCATAGTTTCCCAAGCTTGAGCTCAGATCATCAGGGTTTTATGGTAATCAGTTTTCTTCCCCATCAACATAGTAAGCTGCATCCATCCAGTCGACTGAAAAAACATAACAACAGGCTTATTGAAGAAAGAAGCTCCTGAGTGGGTTCTCCAGTCCAAGAGATCAAGGCCAGAGAAGCCATGCCCACAAATGAAAGCGCAGAGACTTTATAGGTTGCAAGCAAGGAATGATAATGCATTCATGTCCACACACTGGGTTTATGCCCAAGTATGGTCAGAAGTTGAGGGCTTTAGGGAGGACTTGGAGCTGGCAACTTCAGGGGAGGAAGCTGCTGTCGCCACCAAGAATGTGGAACTGGAGCTTTTTGGTGTCTTCCCTTCATTGGGAGACTCTGAGCGGGTGGGATTTGGATAGAGAGAGAAACAGGAATGGGGCTTCCAAGTCATACAGGGGTGAACTGGAGGTTCCAACCAAACATGTGGCCTGCTGAACCACCTCAGAGATCATTTGTTTGTTTGTTCTGAGTCTCTAACTCCTTAGCCTGCTGCCTCTGCTTCCTAAGTGCTGGATTACAGGCATGAGCCACTATAACGGGCATACTATCTTTTTTTTTCTTCTTTCATTTTTTGTATGTGTGTTGGGTGTATATTTGTGTATATGTATTCAAATGGGTATATGGTCTCATACAGCTAGATACCAGAGGTTGATTCAGATCTGACTGCCTATCTCTGACACCTAAGTGGTGGGATTAAAAGTGTGTGCCACCAACGATGGGCTCTTGTTTAGTTTCTTTTTTTGTACCCCCCACCCCACACACACTTAAAAAACAAAACAAAACATGGGTCTTTCCATGTACCCAAGCAGACTTAGAATTTGAGATCTACTTGCGTCTCCCTAGTACTGGAATTGCAGGCAGGAACCACCTTGGAACTGCTAAGGTCTCGTCTCTTAAAAGTCCTACTTAGTATCTCCATATTGCAGATCTAGGTTTTTGGAGGACACACAACATTGAACCCACAATGCTCAGTATGTTATGTATTAATATAATGATGCTGAGTCTGGTGGTCAGCCCTTTAATCCTAGAACTCAGAAGGCAGAGGGACAAACTGATCTCTGAGTTGGGGGACAGTCTGTTCTACAGATCAAGTTACAGGACAGGACTACACAGAGAAACACTGTCTTGAAAATTAAAACATAGATAGATAAATAAAATAACAACAATGAACAAACTCAGTTCCCAATAAGAAATAAAACTGCAGAATAAATCTATGCATGTGTAAGTCACTGACTTCAGAATTATGAATCAGATCCCTCTGACATAATGTGATAACATATTAATATCTCTGACCTGTCCTTCAGAGCTAGCTTAAAATCTCAACACTATATAAACATGTAAGCTGACATATTTCACAAGAAAAAACAACCAATAGGCAACCAAACGCAAAAGACAGAGTTTAGCTTGAGCTATCAGGACTCAGGGATGCCACCCTAAGGACAGTAAAGCAGCTCTCTCCAGCTGTCACCAGCAGTTTGTGAGGCCACAGATGTAAGCTTGCTCCACCTTGACTGGAGGCCAGAGTGTTTGAGCTTATTTTTGCTCTCTCGAAGTTGTTGACAACAGATGTGGCTACAAACAAGAGATTCTGACCTAGGGTGTGGTTAATTAGTGTTTTGGGTGTAGAGGTGGATCCGCTCCACTTGGACCAAAGGTTGGAGAATTCAAGTCTATTTCTTACATCCTGTTAATGAAGTCTGTTATATCCCCCTGCCCCTTTTGGAGTTAAGTATAAAAGCGTGTGGAAAATAAACAAGGCAGACTCAGTATTCACTGAATGTCCCTCCTGATTCTGTTCTGTGTTTCTTTCTCTTATTTCTTTTACATTTCTGTTCCTTTTGCTCAATAATTCTAATCCTCATGCTCCTACCCTGGAATGTATGGATTTTGTCAAGGCTGGTCTTCGACATTTCTTGGCAGGTTTTTTCCTATAGAATGAAGATGTGGAAGAAGGAGGCTGAATCATCTTCCCAAGATCCCGTGGCCACAGTTCTGAGTACCCTCAGGACCCCCAGAACCAAGGTTCAATGCCCATTGCTAACATCTCTGCCAAAATTTCAGGAGTGGCTCTGCTGTTCTCTAATTTCCTCTTCCAATGGCATTCTCTGGACCCAACGGACGGCTTCACCTATAGATATTAAACTCAGAGGTCTCCCTTTTGGCCCCTCACCTCTGAGAGTTCCAGGTCGCTCATGACGTTATTCCCAGTACTCTCACTTTCTAGATATCTGGAATGTCCAGATGTTAATCCCTTAGCTATCTCCCTATATCCTCTTTTGTTTGAACTCTCCTACTCAGGTTCCAAGATCTAATGATTCGACTATTTGTGCTACTGTTCTTGATTGAACATTTTTCCCCTGGAATTTTGTTGTTGTTGTTGTTTGAGTGATTGTTTTGAGATAGGGTCTGGAGTACCCCACGCAAGTTTAAACTTAGTATGTAGCCATTGTTAATCTTTTTGTTTGGTTGATTGATTTTTCAAGGCAAGGTTTCTCTGTGCATTCCTGATCATCCTGGAACTCACTCTGTAGACCGTGCTGGCCTCAAACTAAGAGGTCTGTCTGCTTCTTCTGATTGCTGGTTCAAAGCTTGCCTTGGTTAATCTCAAACTTCTAATTTTTTTTCCTCAACCCACCCTACTTCTGGGAATTCAGTTGTGTCCTGCCACTCCTGGCTATTTCTCTGCCACTGTCTTTGAATGGCAAAACAGAATCCAGGGCAATTGCTGGAGTCAGGCAGGCAGGGAATCATCCACAGAATTTGAACTTCATCAGAACTCTTGGTCATCAAATTATGTGTAGTACCGGACACCCATAATCCCAGGACTCAGGAAGTACAGGCTGGAGGATTGAGAATTTGAGGCCAAACTGGGATATGTAAAAACAAACCAAAACAAAACAACTTTTAGCCATTTAATTCAATCTCAATACTTCTGATACTCAATACTTCCTTGGCAATTTTAAACTGGACAGATGGATGGCTGGATAAGTAAGGGCTTGAGATGCTTGAAAGAATCTCCACAGCACTGCAGTGTTTTGGGGATGGGTGACCCTCCATATATTTCCTATATTACTTCAAAACCAGTCACCTATTCTCCTCTACGGTGTGTGGACCTGTGGTGTCACAATTTCAGTCACGTGATACTCTTCTGCTCGTGTCACTCCCCCGTCATCAGATGAGGAGGAGAAACTTTCCTGAGCAAAAAACCGAAAGTTTCTAAACTGTAACAGAAAGAGGAAATCTCAGGGGGGTTTATTTTTTGCACAAGAACAACTGCCTGAGCTGGAACTACATGAGGTGTGAGTGTAAAGGAGAAAGCAGGGCTTTGGAGCCTCGGCTCTACCGCCCTGGAGTCACTTTCAGCCTGGCTTATCTTGTGGTCACCTTGTTGAGCCTGGGTTATCGTGTGGTCATCCCATCAGTCACTAATCCATAGGTCCACACAGAATCATTTCATCTGCGAGACACTGTTTTAGGAGCTACAAAAGACGAAGAACTGAAAGTGCCCAGGTCCTTTTCTAAGGAGCAATATATATATATATATTTTTTAAGAGAGGAGCTCTTACCCTCCCTTCTCCTCTCTCTTTCTCTCTTTGTCTCTCCCTTTCTATCTTCCTCTCTTTCCCTCCCCCATTCCTTTTTATCTCAATAAAATTCCTCATTTAAAAAAAAAAAAGAGTAAGAGAGGGTTGGGGAGATTGCTCAGTGGTTAGAACACTCACCACAAGAGGACCAGAGCTCAGGTTCCCAGAACCCATATAAAAATACTGGGTGGGTGTGGCTGCTTGCCTGTAATTCTAGCCATGATGGAAGGTAGATACTGGAGTCTCTCTGGCAAGTTGGCTAGCAAGACTAGTAATATAGTCTGGGTTTGACTGAGATCCTGCTTCAAAAGAATAAGGTGGAACAGAATTGAAGAAGATTCCCCCTATCAAACTGGATTACACACACACCATATACACATACACACCTACAGACACAAGAAAAGAAGAAGCTAATTTTAGTCGATTTGCTCTCTCGAAGTTGTTGTCAACAGATGTGGCTACAAAGAAGAGATTCTGACCTAGGGTGTGGTTAATTAGTATTTTGGATGTAGAGGTGGATCTGCTCCACTTGGACGAATGGTTGGAGAATTCCAACCTTTAAACAGAGCAGTGAATGACAGAAGGGAGAAGAATGGAATCTTCACTGTCAACGGGACTGGGTCTAGAGACACCTAGGAGATTCGCCGCTGGGGTGTCTCTGGGGGTGTTTCCAGACAGGTTCATCCCCCGGAATACGGGCAGCACCGCGCCAAGGGCTGGGGCACTCGTCTCTCGGCTGTGACTAGCTGCCACGCATTTCTGCCGCCACAGCTGTAGCTGCTCTCAGTGCCACGCTGTCCCTGCGACGATGGGCCGTTCACTCAAACCGGGAGCCAAATAAACCCTTCTTTCTTGAGTTATTTCTGTCACAGAAGGGAAAAACATAGCTACCGTGAAGAGGTAACGACTGAACTAAAAACTAAATGGGAGAGAAAAGAAGCATCAGTATGGAAACTTGAAATCCTTTCTCCTGCGGACAAGATGGCTGCAGTATGTTTAGGTACCACATCCTCAAATCACACTTTCCAAAGTAGGTCTGGGGGTTTCCTGTTGCAAGGAAGAAAAATATTTCCCACAAGGCCCTAGCATACTTACCTTCCTGTCCCAATGGCCAGAACTAGGTCGCACACCTCTCCAGCCAAGAGGGTGGGGTCCGGTGACTGCCTGGGAGCAATTGTGGCTCTGCAGAAGACGAGAAGGGGTGGCCTGTACTGAGCCTGAGCCACCTGAGCCGAGCCAGACCAGCTTGCTGTCACCCCAAAAGCCAGCTGGAGAGACTGCATTCATTTTGGAGTGATTGGGCACCTAAGCCTGGGACAGGCACTGTGCTAGTGTTGAGGGTAAAAGGAAAAGCGAGTACCAGACATGGTACTCCACTCTATACTCTCGGTGCTAAGAAGACTGGGGAGGGCTATTGAAAGTTCAAGGCTAGCTTGGACTACTGGGTGAGGCCCTAGTCTCTCAGGTGTGGGAGCACACATTTGTAATCCTAGCATTCGGCAGGTAGCGGTGGGAGGATCCAAAATTCAGGGTCATCTTTGGCTATATAGTGAATTCAAGGCCAACCTGGGCAGGATTCATGAGACTTTGTCTCAAACAAACAAATAGGGAAAAAAAAATAAAACCTTAAGTGAGGTATGAACCACTACTGGAGAGGTGAATGCAAGAGAATCAGAACATTGCAATTCATCCTCCTGCATGAATACATTGCAAGTGTGAGTCCAGCTTGGAGACCCTGGCACTAAATAAATAATAATAAAATAAAAAGGAAGAAAAAAAAAGAAAACCAAAACAAACCTTAGGTCTGGGGTAACAGCTCCGCATAGAGCTCTGGAGTGTTCCCCGAGCAGACGGCTCAGTCTAGAGCTCTGGAGTGCTCCCCAGCAATCAGCTCAGTCTAGAGCTCTGGCGTGCTCCCCAGCAGTCAGCTCAGTCTAGAGCTCTGGAATGCTCCCCAGCAGTCAGCTCAGTATAGAGCTCTGGAATGCTCCCCAGCAGTCAGCTCATTATAGAGCTCTGGAATGCTCCCCAGCAGTCAGCTCAGTCTAGAGCTCTGGAGTGCTCCCCCAGCAGTCAGCTCAGTATAGAGCTCTGGAATGCTCCCCAGCAGTCAGCTCAGTATAGAGCTCTGGAATGCTCCCCAGCAGTCAGCTCAGTCTAGAGCTCTGGAGTGCTCCCCAGCAGTCAGCTCAGTATAGAGCTCTGGAGTGCTCCCCAGCAGACACAGGCTCTTTTAGATTCCCCAGCATTGTAAAAGGAAACCAAAGCAAAGCCAAGTGACAGACCCCACTTAGGCACTACATCCACTCTGGTGCTTGTGAATATTCAGCAAGAGGCACTCCCTCCCACACTCCTCCCCACACTCCTATTTCCAAGAACTAGGGTTTAGTGCACCTTCTCCCCCTGCCCACCCCTTTGTAGCCTGGAGGTAGAACCCAGATCCCATGCATTCTGCGCCATCACTGTACCACAGAGCTCAGCTCAGGCTGCATTTCTTCAGCTCAGAAGATCTTCCCTTTCTCTCATTTCTAGAACAATCTACTCACTTGAATGCTGTCACTGGACAGCCGGGCTCTGGACAGGTAATATTGCTCAAATAACAGTGTCTGTCCTCAGAAGTTCCACTCTCGTTCCAACTGAGAAACCATCACGGTGCGCTGACAAGGAAAGAAAGTGTTACAGGAGGAGAAATGGGCGTACACAACCTACCAGTAGAGCTTTTGCCGAGCAAACAGAAGGCTGTGCTAAAGCCTCAGAATCACAAAACAACACACAAACAAAGAAAAACATCTCCCAAACAAAAATCCAGCATGGCTGAAAGTCATCAACAAACCCATGGATCAAATAATTATTATCGGTTTAGATTATAGCTTGATGGTAAAGGACTTCCATGGTCTGGAGACCTGGGTCCAATCTCCAGCACCAGGAGGGAAAATGTCCAGGGTGAAGGAGATGGTACAGTTGTCAAAGTACCTGCAGAATAAGAGAAGGATCTGGGTTTAGATTCCAGCACCCATGCAAGTACAGCAGCAGGCCTACAATTCCAGCTCTGAGGAAGCAGAACAGAAGAATGGAGGAGTGGGGGAGGGGGTGGTTGGCCAGCCATCTAGGCAATCAATGAGCTGAAGGTTCACTGAGAGACCCTGTCTCAAAAAATAAGGTGAAGAGGGATAAAGGACTCAGTGGAACCTCTGGCCTCTGAACACACACACACACACACACACACACACACACACACACTCCATACACATGCTATTAAACTGAGTATGGTATTGAATACCTATAATGCCAGAAGTTGGGAAGTAGAGACACAAGGATCAGAGTTCAAGATCATCTCCAATCTTTCTCCTCTCAAGAGGGGCTGGAGAGCACCTAGCAGGAGCACCTTAACTTGTCCGAAGAGGGTGAAGGATGGTGGTAGGAGAAGAGATACCTCTGAGATAGCACCATTTAAGTCTTGTCTTAAAGAGAAAATTGTTTAGGGAAATAAAAGTGGAGGTAAAAAGTTGCGAGAAAAGGCAAGGAGGCTTCTCCACCTAGAGCAGTGGTCCTCAACCTTCCCAATGCTGGGACCCTTTCATACAACCAGCCCCTCACATTGCGGTGACCCCTCACCATAAAATCATTTCAATGCTACTCCATAACTAATTTTGCTACTGTTATGAATTGTAAATATCTGGTATGCAGGATATCTGATATATGACCCCTGTGAAAGGGTCACTCAAGCCACTACCCCCCAAAAAAGGGGGTCAGGGGTTGAGAACCACTGACCTAGAGACCCAAGCACGTGAAATGGCCAGGGAAGCAGGGTAAATAGGAAGAAAGCAGAGGAGGATGAGAAGAGAACAGGAGAAAGGAATCTAAATGGGAGGTGGATAACTGAGTTGGTTTGAATAAGATACCCCCCCAGATTTCTGGGCATTTGAATACTTGGTCTGTCCCATGTTGGTGGAGGTCTGGAGAAGCTTAGGATAGGTGGCCTTGCTGGAGAAAGCCTTTCTAGGGGCAGGCTTTGAGACAGCAAAGTCTTCCATCACGTCAGCTCTCTCTGCTTATTGTATGCCATTTAAGATGTGAACTCCCAGCTGTTCCTTGTAGCCAAGCCTGCCTGCTGCCATGCTTCCCTGCTATGATACTGATGGACTCTCATCCCTCTAGAACTGTAACCCTTACGTGGGTTTCCCCTCTGCATGCTGTGAATATGTTTTATTGCCATTGGCTAATAAAGAAGCTGCTTTCGGCCAAGGCTTAACAGAGTAAAGCCAGGCAGAAAATCCGAACAGAATGTAGAGAGAGAGTAGGTGGAGTCAAAGATGCCATGTAGCCACCAAAGGACTCAGAAACCTTGGAACCTTGCCAGTAACCACGAGTCTCATAAAATACAAAATAATAGAAATGGGTTAATTTAAGATGTAAGAGCTAGCTAGAAATACGCGTAAGCTATTGGCCAAACAATATTGTAATTAACACAGTTTCTGTGTGATTATTTCGGGTTTGGGAAGCTGGGAACAAAAGAGCGGCCTTTGCCAACATAACCCAAAATAAACTCTTTCTTTTCTAAGTTGTGTTGGCCATGATCTTTTATCATAGCGACAGAAAATGAACTAAGACCCAAGCGTGTACCAGGGAGTAAGGTATTGCTGTGACGGCCTGGGTGTGTGTTTTCTTTTTGTTTGCTTGGGTCTTGTCAGAACTTGTAGTGATTTTTATTTGTGTTTTAACAAATAAAGCTTGTCTGAAGATCAGAATGTAGAGCTAAGCCACTAGAGTTCAGGGAGTGGTGGCACACACCTTTAATCCCAGCACTAGGGAGGTGGAGGCAGGAGTGACATGGCTGGGTAGAGAGAGGAACATAAGGTGGGAGGAGACATGAGCAGTCTGAAGTTTGGTGATGAGTGTGGCAGTCTGCAGTCACTCTGAAGACATGATCGCCCCTTTGCTTGTCTGAGTCTTGGTAGAAATAAGAACTCTCTATTGGCGTGGCTGCTTTGCTTTTCTGATCTTCATCTTGAACTCCCATATCTGTCTCTGGGTTTTTATTAATCATGCTACAGGGACTGCCAGCTCATACACACAAAAAAAAAATGACGCGAAGACTTAATAATTATGAATGCTTAGCCTTAGTTTAGGCTTGTTCCTAACTAGTCCTCCCCTCTTCGGTTTTTCAAGACAGGGTTTCTCTGAGTAGCCTTGGCTAACCCTGAACTCACCCTGTTGACCAGGTTGGCCTCCAACTAACAGAGATCTGCCTGCCTCTGCCTCTCGAGTGCTGGGATTAAAGGTGTGCCCCACCACAGCCCAGCTCTAACTAGTTCTTATAACTTAATTCATTTCTATTCATCTATATGCTTTTATGGCTTTTACCTCTCTTCCTGCATGTCTTGCTCCCTTTGTGTCTGGCTGGCAGTTTTTGTCTTTCTTCTTTGAGACCTCTCTGTCTCCAGAAGTCCTGTCTGTCTATTGACCATTCAGCTCTTTATTAAGCCAGACACAGTGACACATCTTCACACAGCGTAAAGGGATATTCCACAAGAGATCCTGGCTTTAGTCATGAAGGATACATAAGTAAAGGGATTATAGAATCTTCCTACATGGTTTCAGAGAGCCACTGAGGTCAGTCATATGGCAGAAGAGTCCTTTTGTGGGGGCCCTGAAAGGCTAGTGTGTGAAGTTGTAGAAGTGAGGCCACAGTTACAATTTAGACCCCAAGATGTTGGTGATGCCAGAGCTGTGGGAAATCTGCCAAGGAGAGCTGCCCACAGGGAGTAGATGAACCCAAGAGAGAAGAATGTGTTACAGCAGCAAAGCTGGAAGGGCAGCAACATCACACAAGGAGGTGGAGAACTTTGGAGTTGGCCCTGCTGGGCGCCACACTTTCTTTGCTCCAGTGTTTTCTCTCCACACCTCCCTCCCTCCTTCTGAAGTGGGTGTCTATGTTCTGTACCATTGGACGCTAGAAGTATACCATTTCCTTTTGGATTTCACAGGAGGTGACAACTGAGAGATTGCCTGGAGTCTCAGAACAGAATTTAGATTTTTTTGAAAATGGCATTGAGACTGAAAGGCTATGGGGACTTTTGAAGTTGGACTAGATGCATTTTGCATCGTTACATGGCCACAGACTAGAGGTGCCAGGGAGTGGGATGTGGTGGGTTAAGCATTTGAGTCCTTAGCCCTCTGTGGGTGGTGCTGGGTTTTTTGGGGGGAGGAGGGGGATCCAGAGCTGCCTTGATGAAGGAAGAGGGTCACTGTGGGGGTGGGCTGGAGGTATCCAAGTCTCTCCCCATCTCCAGTTCTCTGCTTGTTTGCTGTTCTAAATGTGAGTTCACAACTGTTCCTGTCGCCATATTTACCTGCGGCCACACTTTCCCACCACAATGGCCATCAAACCATAAGCCCCAAATGAATCTTCCTTCTCTATGTTAGCTTGGTCGTTGAGTTTTAATGCAGAAGTAGAAAAGTAACTAACACAGGAACCCATCAGTGGAGTTCAACAGAAAGGTTGAACTTCAGGCTAAACTGAGTTACCCAAGGACCCTATTCAGGTTTGTGTTCTTGCCCCCGCGGCATCCACTCTCTTCCCACATGGATAGCCATCCGGCAAACAGGAGAAACACTGCGGCATCAGGGTGGACCAGGGTAGTGGCGTGGAGTAGGTGATGGTCGGAAGAGGGTTCTGTGACTTGCTTGGGAGGGGCAAGAGTTCAGGATGACTTCAGGCAGTTCTGACTTGCCCACCTAGCAGGGCTTCCGCCGGAGCTACTCGGCACTGGATGGATGCATTTGAACTCGGGTATTGAGTTGACCTTCTTCCCAGGAGCCACCCAATACAAAGTGCCTACTGTTAGTCCCCCCACCCTTAACCCCCCACACCCACATCAAAGCCTTCTTATCTTGGTCTCTTTTTGCCCAACAGTGGAAACTTTACCCTCCCATGGCCCCATGTCCATGTGAACAATAGAAGGGTACTATGGTTATGGATTTTCAAGTTGTCATCACCCCATGCACCCTTGAGTTGAAACCTGTAATTTTTTTTTGAGCACCTACTATAAGCCAGGGAAACAATTCCATAGTCATTGCATCTGTCTCAGCTCATTCAGACTCAAGCCATTCATGCAGACTGCTTATGGTTGGTAACCAATGAAAGGCAATTAACGACACGAAAATCAACTGTCTTTTTCTTTGCGTATTTAACTCAAATAAACCACCCCCCCCCACACACACCCAACATTTTAATAGAGGATATTATGAAGGTATATGAACCAGTGAATTCTGGGTCTCCTCGGGACAGGCAATTCAATGTTGGATGTTACCGGGTTCTAGTTTTATTGTACTGTGCAGTTTTATTAAGGAACGGGGAATCTATGTATCACTACGTTTTAAGTAGTACCATGCCTGGATGAGGCATCAAAGTGAGAATGGTGAACTTAAAGGGCCTTTAAAACATCTTGAAGCAATAACAAGCCACAGACTGAAGCCGGGTTGTTTTAAAACATTACACAAAACTAAAACAATTGAACCAATTTGTCCTTTGTTCTTTTTATTGCGTTCCTTATTACATTAATACTGTTTTAAAAATGAAACTCAAAGGCATCAGACTCTCGCACCAAGCTACGCGAAATCGTCCCTGCACGGGTCTGGTTCGGACAGAAAAGTGCCTCGAGGCTGATGGCCTTCTAACGCTGTGAAAGGAAAGGTCGCCGGGCTAAGCCCGGGGCCAGCCTGAGCTCTCGCCCCAGGTGGGAGGATCTGCCCGAAGTTTGCTAAGTTTTCTGGCAGCAGTGCAAAGCCACAGCACTTTTTTGCTTCAGGGCAGGCGAGGCCTGCGGGAGTTGCACGCCTCCGGGGGTCTCCATCTTTCCAAGAAAAGTCCCTCTGGGCTGGAGGCGCCCCCGGGGTCACCCCTGCAGGACAGCCGAAAGGACAAGAGCGATCCCAGAGTTCCGGAACACAAAGCGCCAGCGCACAGGCAGCAGCGCGACCCTGTGTCCCGGGCAGCGAGCGCGTTCAGAGCCACCGCGCTCTCCGACGCCGGGGACTCGCGTCCTCCGCCGCGACACCCCGCTCCACCGCCCTCCTGCGCTCCGCCGGGGAGGGGCCGCCCTTCCCGCGGGAGCCAGTGATTGACATCTCCGCTCCCCCTCCTGGGCTGCGCAGCCAGCCCCGGCTGTGTGTTTTGGAAGAGGTGCTACGGGGCCGCGAGCTGTGTGACGCCGCGAGCGGCCAGAGCCGCCCTTCCTTCCCCCCGGGGCTCGGGCGGCAGCGAGGCGGCCCGGACGGCCAGGGCGGGGCGCGGGCTCTGGGAGCAGGGCGCGGGGCGGAGCGCTCGGCCGGGTGGAGGCCCAGGGTGGAGAAGCCGGGCGGGGGCTGCTCACGCCCAGCCCCGAGGCCGCGCCGCGCCTCGCGGGACAGGTCGAGCCGGCGGGGCGGCGCCCGGCTCCGGGGAATAATGAGTGTCTGTCAGGCCGGCCCCGGGTGACTGGGCGGGGCGCGGGCGGGGGCGGCGCGGGAGGCGGGGGCGGGGAAGGGCAGGGCGGGGTGCGTGTTTGCCAGTGACTCGCCGACCCCTCCGGCGGCTGCCTCCACCCAAGTGGGTGGGGACCCCTCCCAGCCCGGGCGGCTGCGGCGGCTCCCGCTGCCCCTCCCTGACCCTCCCACCCCGGCTCCCAGCCTCTACTTACCCCGCCAGCCCCGGGGAGGCTCGCAGAGCGAGCGGCGCCGGCGTCATGTGACTGCCCGGAGTTGGTGCCAAGGAGCCAGAGGGGAGCCGGGAGCCGAGCCGCGCGGAGCCGCGGCCCGAGCGCAGTGCGAGCGCCTGCCGAACCGACCCCACCCGCGCGCCCGTGCGGTCGTCGTCCCTGTCCCCGACGCCGTTCAGACCGGAGCGCTTGACCTGCCTGCCCACCCGCGGGGTTCCGGGCGCCGGGGAGCCGGGCCTGGGTTTCCCGGCCGCTGCGCTTGGCACCGCGCTTGGCAGAGTAAGTCCCCGCGCCCTCACCTTGCCCTCCTGCGCCCCGCTTTGCGCCGCATCTGCTTGCTTCTCTTTTTTATTTATTTTTCTCTTGGAGAAAGCGGGGCGCGGAGAACGGATACAGGGTGCAGCGAGGGCGCCTCCGGGCTTGGGAAAGTGCATCGGAGCCAGGGTGGGGGAGCGAGGGGGAGGGGATGGCGGGCCGGATCGTGGGATAAGGGGACCCGGTGGAGCGGGAGCCCGCGGGCGGGGCTCACCTGTGTGGTCCCCGGCCTCCCGCGTTGGGCTCCCTTCGGTTCCCCCGGCGCACCCCGCGTGCGGCCGCGTTGGAGAGATCCAGGTAGCTGCGGGGCCGCGCGCCTGCTCCTCCCCCCTCCCACCCCGACTCGGGGCTCCCGCCCCCCCCCCCCCAGCCCGCGCCCCCAGCTGCTGCCCGCCCCAGCAAACTTGGAGCCCAGCCTCCGGCGCCCTTGGCGAGAAACTTGGGGGCGATTGGGACTTTAGGAGCATCCCCATCTTGGTACCCAGAGCGAGCTAGCTGCCGGGTCATTTGGCTTGGGGAGGGATAGAGGGAGAGGAAAAGAACCTAGAGTCTGCCTTTGGGGACTTGGAGAGAACCTGCCGCAATGCCTGAAGCAAAGGATTGCAGCTCGGCTGGCTGTGGAGAGCGCCTTCGGTGTTAGGGAACCGGAGCCGCGTAGGAACCCACAGGACTGTTGTGTGGACCAGGACCCTAACATTTCAGAGTGGCTAGCTTGGACGTGGCAGATAAGAGTTGGAATTGTCATACCCACGTCTTTGGCAGATAACAGGAACACTTGTGTAAATTTTCCTGCAGGACACAATAGTAGTAGTTGAATATGAATGAGACTTTGGATAATTCAGGTTAAATGGACACTGAAAATTGTTCGCCTTGTGTTTCTTCAAAATAAACATTTTACTTTTACATTGGAATCGTTGAGATTTTATTCTAAGAATCAATTTTTTCCTCTAATATTGTCCAAGATACTTTATTCTCAAGAGAGTCTGGTGTATGGGAAAAGTATGAATTTTGGTATTCTCTGCTTATTTAGATTTAGAATCGTGTTACTAAGCAAAATTAGGTGAGCATGGGCCGGTTGTTGATAAATGAGTATTTTATGCATAAATTTGAGGTGCATTTTTTAAATGAATTCTGCTTGCATGATAATGCCCCTCACCCCAGGGAAGTCTTTAGGAGGGAAAAAGCTATGTAACATAAACATTCTAATTTTGCAAGTTGCTGTGTTTTGAAGAACGGTCCCTCTGAGTTATTCCTTGGCTTAAACGTGCCTGCTAACCTTAGGCTGTTAATAGAATCCTGAAAGAAGATGTTTGATTAATTTAAGTTCCCTGGAGGAAAGCTGCAGACCGACAGCATTGCTTAAGTCCTGGGAAGGTGCATAGTGGAGATCGTTTGGCTGCGGTGAAGGGAAGTACAAGTGTAAGAACTGAGATGTGAGAATAACAAAGAAAAGTAGCTGCTTGGGTCGCAAAGCCTGGTACCATAGGAAACTCCATAGCTGTGGGGAAAGCTATTGTCTTTTTGTGGTGAAGTTTCTACATTAAAATCCAATCTTGTTGCTATGGGCACAGTGATGCCTCCCCCTTCCCCCACCCCTTTTTCTTTTTACCTGTAGTTATGTCTGCGTACCAATCCTTAAGTCTCTGATAATGGAAACCTGAGTTGAGTTAAACCACCTTGGCTAAAAGTATAAAGGAAAATACTGCAGGAGGGACTTTAAATGGGCTTTGCTACCTTAAGAATACCTAAGAGAAAGTAGGCATTGATAGAATATCTGGGCCAAAAATGGTGCTGCAGTTTGTGAATTGCCAAGCACTTCCGGGAGTAGAGGAATTGCCAGGAGTAAAAATAATCACATTCCCAAAAAGGGGGAATTTCGGTAGGCTTTTGTGGAGAACCAGTGAGTAGCTGTGTCCTTCTCTACATTTGAAAAAAGAATGAAATTTTCAAGTGGCTACATAGCCAAAGTCTGGGTCTTCCATTTAGTTTTAACCAAGGGAGGCTTTAACTTGGTCCAGCTTGACTTCTGTAGGGTAACCCAGCTGTAACCTGGTTCTAAAGCAATGCTCTCTTGTGCTTTTCCCCAACATGCATGGTATCTGCCTCAAATTGTTATCCCAGCATAGAGTTTGGTCAGGGCTGGGGGCTACTACTAGCCCTTGGGACCTGTCTCAAAGGGACAAAAGAAATCGGGGAGGGAGGCTGGCACTAGGTAATTTGGAAGGTCTCTACAGCTTGAAGATGATTATCACGTGTACACTCGGGGTGTTTACTGGGTGGCAGCTCCTGTTTGTAAATAGGGCAGGTCCCCTGTAGAAAGCTGGTGCTATTATTCACACCCATAGAACAAACACCTCCACCCCCCTGTTGTTGTCTTAAAAAACTCCAGCTGCTCATGAATATAGGGTCAGGGAGGGCCGGCTAAATGTTTCTCTGCGCTCTCTCTCCAGCACTGCCGGCCGGGCTGTTTCCTGTTCTTTGTTTCAAGGCTGGGCCTTGCGTCATACATTCCAAGTGGCATATGTGTGCTCTTTCCTGTTTGAGGCTGTTTTCTGGTCGATCAGTAGCCTAAACCAGGCCATGGTCCCTGCCCCTCAACTCTGTATCCCCACGCAGGAGTTACCGTGTCTCTACGCCGCGATTGCTTAAGATGCCTGTGTTATGTCATAAGAAGTCAGTTAACCTTTTGGCACACACCCCTTGCTCCACTGTTGATAGGGGCAAATCAATACTTTTACCTTTTAAGACGTATTCTGTCGTTGGATTATGATGTGGGGGAGTTCATGGGCATACTGACACATCTGAAGGAAGCTGTTTTTGTGGTTTTCCTGGGAAGATGGGTAGAGCTCTGGCTTTAAGATGGGCCCCTTGCCCTGAAGCTGTCAGATTTAGATCAGGATTGACGACAAGAGTTGAAGACCTAGCATTACACGAAAGCTGTGGTCCACCCTTGTTCCTTTTCACTGGGCTGCCCAAGGTAGGCCCTGGGGATGGAGAATTTAAATATCTTGGCCACCTGGGCTGAGTTAGAAAGTCTTGCTTGTTTTGAAGGAGAAATCTCTAGAAAAATTATTCAAGGTAAGCATGGCATTTATTGAGGAAGAAAAAAAAAGTCCCAGGGTTATTTCTTTTAAGTATAAAGATTAAACCAACAGAGTAAATTTTTTTAGGGATGAAGAGGTTACTCGATCCTAGAGTTGATTTCCAGCCCATTTTGAGAATAAAAATCTTAAGGAAGAGAAGAGCTAGGTGCTGGTTGGTTTTCTTTAATGATAGTTTGGAAAATTGTAATCTTTTGTTTTGAAAACAGAAAGATGTGTATCTTTCATAATATCAGTTTTTCAAGTCTTTCACTGTGGCTTCATCAGTCTGGATAAACTATTTAAAACCTACTGTAACAAGGTTTTGTGTATTTTCCCCCCTCTGAGCTCTTGAAAAACTTTTTTAAAGGGTTGGGGGTGGGGACTTTTATGTGTTTTTTTACAAACTTACTTGGGGATTTTCTTTGAACCCTAAAGGAATGATCTACAATGATGCCTGGTGAAGCTAATTCAAGAGATGCTAACACAGAATCAGGCCTGAACTCGGTGTGGAGAGGAGGTAGTTAATATCCCAACCTGCTGGCCTTACACAAGGAAAATATAAAGTTATCCGAAGTGAAATGTCCCACCTGCTTCATGCCCAAAAGTTACCAGAGCCAAACAGTTGGCTAGTGATGCCTTCCCTGAAAAATCTTGGGAGTCCTCGAAATTCTCAGGGTTGGTTGGGTTTCTTTTTTTTTTTCCTTCTTCCTTGGAACAAGGCAACTTGAAATATTAAGTTGATTTGTAGAAAAAGAGACCTTTAAGCTGAAGTTCATAAGTCATCCAAATTGAAGCAGGGTTTATTTTTTGTTTGTTTTTTTGTTTTGTTTTTGTTTGTTTTTGTTTTTATTCCAACTATATAGGGTCGACAGTCTTGATGAGGTTTTCTCCAGATCATTCTTTCTGTTTGGGTGGGGACAGGGAGGTGGCTTATAAGATTGATTAGGGTTTAATCTTGTCTATCAGAAGTGCTGCAGGCTTTTAAATGCTGTATTAAACTGTTGGGGAAATTATGTTTTTTTGGTAGTTGCTGTAATTGTAAGACATGGGAACAGTAGTTTCCTTGCTCCGCCGTGGAACTCATCATGCTTAATTTAACCTCATTGTCTCCAGGTTCTGCCTTTTCTATTTCTAGATCTACACTTTTGCTATAAATGGTGGCCTTCCTCCTCAGTATTTCTTGCTGGTTTTACACATTTGCATTTTATAAACAACATAAGCAGCCTCGTCCTTTAAACAGTAGGAATTACATTATTGTGGAAATTGGGCTGCTTTCCTGAGGTGACTGGTTGTCATTGACCCTAGCTTTTATGGGGAAGAAATCCCTAGAATCTTAGAGCAATTAACACCTGGTGAGCTGAGTGATTATTTTCTCAGCCGTGCCTCTGAGAGTGAGTTGGGAGAGGAGGGGATGGTCTGTCCAGACCCTGCATCTCATCTTCGCCAGTCACGCCAGAGCTCCGAGACAGGAAACCAGACAGAGTCTGCCCTGATAAGGGAGAGTATTGTCTACTGGAGGTAGCCCTGCTCCCCCACCCAACGCCTAAGACTTCTTCCTTGAAAGTTAGCACGAAAAGAAGCACGGAGCGGTAGAGGCTTTGCAAATCAGGAAAGCAAAAAGAGAAGAAGCATGTTCGCCTCTCAACTGTCTCCATGCCCCAGACTGTGGATTGTGACCCTCTTCAGGGCACCATTAAAGAAACCCTGTCCCCTGAGCCTTGGACTGCATGGAGGGAAGTTCTTGGGCAAAACTGGTTGGTGGAGGTTTTTGAAATGCATTTCCATTGTGTTGGCAGGCTGGATGCATTATCATTTCCCCAGCTAACTTGGGGGGGGGGGAATTGGGGTGAAGATGGAGCAACAACTGACAAGAAGCAAGCTCCTGGCCTCCCATGCACTCTGTTCTACCCCTGGACTAGCTTTCCCCCTGATTTCCAGGAAGGGGGAACCCAAGAGGAAAACCCTCCCAGGACTACCATCTTGGGCCCAGCCCAGCCTGGGACATACCCCACTTGCCAGTCTTTGGAAGGTGTAGGGATCAGGCAAGGGATGGTTCGGAGCTGGAATCAACCCCCATCGCTGGAGCGCTGCCGGACCTGGACAGCTGAGAGGGAATGGAGATTGTTGAAGTCAGGCACACTACGCTGGAGAGCAGCCTGGGTTTGTCTCCTGTGGCCTCTGCCATTCTTTCCAAGAACTTGCTGTTGGCGGCTAATCACGGACGTCCACTCCTTTTATCTATGCTTGTACTTTATACCCTGGCACCTTCAAAGCTTTCCACTCCCAAATACGTTGATTAGGGAGATCAATTTCCTGTTCTGCTCACCCTTTCCAAACATGGTACTTTTGCCTCCCCTAACTCCTTGCTTAAAGGGTTCACTCTTGGCAGCTTAGGAGGCGCTGGCTTCACTGGTCTCAGACCGGTGCTCAACCTGGACTCTTGCCTTCCTGTGTATCCCACCTGAGAACTGTAGTTCGATATCCACACATTTGTTCATCTCGCAGGTATTTATTGAGCACCTAGTTATTACTGCTAATCTCGCATTGTGCACAATCATTTTGAGTTATGCCACAGGATGGAGGGGAGCTGCCGGGAGTGATCCAACCTGAAAAGGCGTTTTGAAATCTTAATTGCTGTTGGAACCTCCCCACGGCTCTGCTTGCCGGGGACCAGTGTGCACACCACACCCTCCGTATTGGGGAGTGACCCCAGGGTGAGGTGATTCCACCCAAAGATGGCTCCCTCCGCCCAGGCTCTGCATAACAGAAAGCCCAGGTCTGAAAACAGGCACACTTTGGTTCTTGGCTGCCTTTCCACCAATGTGGACGCATCACCTCACCTCTTCCTCCATTTCCTCATTTCTAAATGGGGATGGAGGCCTGACCCCTCCACCTCGGTACAGTTACTGTGAGGATTTCCGTATTTACTTGGGTAAAGCTGCCAATTTTTTTTTCTCAGCAGTTTTATGGGCCAATTGCAGGTGCTTTGGCTAGCAAGAATAATAACCGAATTTGGGACCTTTAGAATATGGCTTTTGATCTTGTGTCCAGATGTGCTTAGAAAGAAGGGGCAGGCAGCCAGTGCCAGGTGGAGGGGTTAAAATCATTCCGGTTGGCTGCTGTAAGGTCGGCACTGAGTCCCATGTTCCCCAAGGACCAGTCTCATAGCGTGCAGTCCCGTCTGTAGTGGCGGTCGAGTGGTGTGCCGCATGGCCAGCCTGGAAGTCCGTGACTTGGCTCCCCGGCTGTGGGATCCTCACCTGCCAAGTGTTTTCATCTGTGAGGTGAGAAGGCTGTTCCCACTCAAGGCGTGACATGACATCCATGAGCAAAGGACAGGACATCCGTCATGAACGTGGTGGGGACCAGCAGGGCGGACGCATCCCGTAGCTTTTGTTTGCATTGGTCAACAACAGTAGTCCTCTCTGGTTTTGAGACAGGGTCTTTCTGTGTGGCCCAGGCTGGGGTCAGATATGTAAGAATTTCTGTGATTCCGCCTGAGACTGGGAATGTCAGCATTTGCCAGCAAACCAGGCAGAAGTATCATAAAAAAAAAAAAAAAAAAAAAAAAAGTTGGCCCACACAACCCTTCACCTATAGCTGCCTCCTTCACCTCCCCTCTCTTAACTGTTCTGGTTTAGATTTTCAGAGCCCTTAACACCAGGCTTATTTAAAAGGCCTCCATGGGTGGGCAAGAAAAAGAAGTTTGAAGGTGGCAGCGGTGAGGTCTCCCCGAGACTGGATAGGCTGGAGTGAGGTGAGGGGCAGTCACTTCTTAAGGAAGTTTTGATCATTAATTTCCTGTAGGGCTGGGCCCTCCCTCACCCTTGGAACAGGCTTGGAACATTTGGAGTGTGCTCCGAAGGACAAGCCTGCAGGAGACCTACTCAAGGCTTGGCCGCTTGCAATTAATATTACTGGGGGGAGGGGTGGCTTGTTTTGTTGTTAGCTCCTTGGGCCTGACATAGAAAGAAACATCCTTGTTTTTTTCATTCTCCCTTGGAAAGAGGGAGGGAGCCTCCTAAAGTGTGGAGAGGCACCTGCCTGGACCCTTCTGGTGGTGCCGGGAGACACACCCAGCTTGTCTAGGTAAGAGGCGGCCAACCTGGATGTATTAGGGACCAGTCAGCTGGCCACATAGGGAGGCCTTCAGCAGGTCTTTGAAGAATTAGGCGGATTTAGATAAGCCGGAAGAGGAGGGGGCATTCCACACTGTTGCCCAGCGTCTGGGCCAAAAATGAACAAAAGCCTGGGATTGGGGGGGGGGGGGGCAGGGCCACTCGGGAGAGCCTGGGCTCGTTAGGAAGCTGGTGACAAGCACAGGCAGTATTGCCCCACCATGCAGCCCCAGGCTGCCCTGGGGAAGGGACCAGATGAGGTAGGGACCGGAGGCCAGGGGGCTGGGCTGCATTGCTGGGTTACAGACTCCCCGCAGGAGGCCGGAGGACCTGCCCCCCCTCCCCGCAGTGGTGGAGGTGGAGAGAAAAGGGGTGGGGCGGGGTTCACAGGTGACCTTAGGTTTCTATGGTGAAAGACCAGAAAATCAGGCAAATGGAAGGGAGGGAGGGGCAGCCCTTAGAGAGGGGACCAGGAGGAGGAGGGTTTGGTCTGGAGCCCTGTTTCCCCTTGCAGTGGTTGCAAGCGATTACTGGTTTGTGTTTACTCTTGAAGAGGAGGGCAGTTTCCCCTGCACAGTTTTGGGTCTGAAGGTGCAGCCCTCTGAGGTCAGCTTCAGTGGACACTCCATGCATCAGGAGCTACCCTCCCACCCCACCCCCCACACAGTTCTTTCTGGTTCTTTTTAAGATCCTTGCCATCCTTGCTCAGGCTGGAATTTCCAGGAACTGGCTGCAGCAAGGAGCCAGTCAGGTCCCTCCCAGCCTTCCCACTCCCTGTAGGGTGGGGCTGCATGGGTGGAGGCCCAGCAGGGTGGAGTGAGGTGGGTCTCCAAGTGATAGGGAGGCACCTTGTGAGCCAGCCAGAGGAGAGGCTGCACGGCCTCCCGCAGCCCTTCTGGACGTGATTATATAACACCTCACAGAGGAGAGCCGTGAGGGCTTACGAGGCCTTTGGAACTGTGTACACAGCGGGATTAGACATTATGGGTATTTTTCAGTTTAACTTTAGGTTGCTTGCCCTGAAAACTGAAACACCGACTTGCCAGGGAGCATGAAGGAGGAAAAAAAATGAAACCCAAGCACTAAACAGGTGCCCTTGAACTTGAGAGCTGCCCGAAGGGTAGTATAGGCTGGGATCTCCCAGCCCTACCCCTGCCGGAAGGGGGTGGTGTAGCGATGTTGAGGGGCTCTGCCGGCTTGTCACCTTACACCTGTGCTCATTTACATGCGAAGTCAATTGCTTCACCCGGTCTTTCCGAAGTACAGGGTGTGGGCAGAATCTTATCTGAAGCCATGTCCTGTTTGGACAAGTTGGACTCGCCCTGGCAACTCTCCATGGGGTGGAGCAGATGGGTGGAGGCAGAGAAGTGAAATTGGGTGGCCTGCCCTCCGAGGAGGAGGGCGGATTGTTTGCTCTCGGGATCATTATATTCCATCTGCAGCGAAATAATTCCCGGCTCTCTCCCTTTGACAAAACATGGTAATACAAACGTAATTTATGAGAGGTCAAGATTTGGAGCTATTCCGTGGGATTCTTTTCCAGTCAACAAGAGAAGACTGAGGTGGGCGGTGTGAAAGCGACACCCTTCCAGGTAGGTGCCGGCCAGCGCTAGCTCTCCTTAAGCTAGCCTCTGACTTGGGTGCCTGCTCCCGAGTCTCTGGCCCGGGCCTTTGCACAGCGCTCCCTGCCGTTCTACTCCCCGGGAGCATTCGAAGAGTTTGCTAAAGAAATTAAAGAAAGGTTTCCAGAGGAAGTTCAGCTCCGGGGACGCGCCTGCCCTCCTGGCAGGATACACAGAGCTCAGGTTTTGTCCCTAAGGTCCTTTGGAGAGGGACAGTGGGGGACCACTAGCTTACTTCCTCATTTGAAATTCAAACACTCAGCGGAGTGAAAAGGGCACTTGCTGACTGTTGCCTGTTGTCTAATGAGTCTGTTCTCCGTGCACCTGGCAGGGGTTCCCTTTGACGGAAGAGGATATTTGGGACAAACAAGCCTTGGGGTCAGGCTGGGTTGGGGAAGATAGTCGCATAGGGACCCTTTGAGGGTCTGAGGAAAGAAACACCGGCAAAGAACAGGGATAAAAAAAAAAAAAGAGTCAGGCAAATCTTGCTCTGTCTTCAGCAAACTGAGAAGTCTCGAAGCAGTTGTACAATGAGCTGTATCATTTCTAGAAGTCACTGAAATGGCTCGCCAGGTTTCTAATGTGGAATTCTACAGTTTTGTATGTTGACAGATATCTGACCCTTGATCCAGTCTAACCCTTGCAGTCAAAAGTAGACGCGTGGGTGGAGGGGGGTTGGGGGATTGGAAGGGACTTCACGTCCAATTGAAAAATCAGTTTTTACGGGCCCTTCCCTGAAAAATGACCCAGTTGTTCGAATTATGAAAAGTTATTTGGGTCAAAGTGATTTTCTGTATTGTTGATTTTTAAGTATTTCAGTAACTTAGTTTTGAAAATAAAAGGAGATTTTGCTGTTTTATCCTGTCATTGCTTAATTTAGATTGAGAGTTGAACGAAACAAAACAAAGATGTAAATGTGTGTTTGGGAAAACAAAAAAACAAAAATCCGCATTTGAGGCTCCTCATTCCTGCAATACCCACATAAAGTGGTTAATAGGATTCCTCAGCTTGGTTAAAACCCACAAGGTTTTAAAGACCCTGAGGCGGCACACGCCTGTCTTCTGCCAGTGTCTTAAGGCTCCAATGCCTGTATTAGTGCGCCACCTACTGGTTCTGTTGAAGATCGCTGCCAGTGTGGTAAAAGATTTCAGAATCCTTGTTTTAAAAATGAGCGTGGAGTGGTGGTGCCCATCCGTCATTCCAGCATTTAAAAAGGATACAGGAGTAACTGCAGAGCACAGCGCTGCATGAAGACCCCAGTTCTTATGGCCTTAGCTTCCTTTTTAGTGCATGGTTCAAATATTAACTTTAGTTCAAGTATGAAGGATTGAACCCAGGGCCTTTTGGTACTAGGCAAGCAATCTGCCTGCCAAGCGTTGCACCCCCTCTTTCCTGGTTCTTTACCAGAACCCCTAAAACCTAAAGCGGTGGCCAAGGCGATTGGTACAGAGCAGTGGTTGCTGCTGTTTTGAACAGGCAGCCTGATGTTAGTGCACTCCGCTTGCTTCCTGTCGTCTTCCCCCTTTGTGTCTTTAAACGTTTAACTACAGAGTTAATAAACATCGTCACATGGGTATGTGAAGCCAAAGCTAGCCTTTGCTCCTGACTCTCTTATGAGCCCTGGCTGGTCTTGAACTTGTGGCATCCTCCTGCCTCAGTATCATCCCGAGTGCTGAGATCTAAGCATATACCACCACACATGGGTCCCCAGAAGCTCTTGTTAACAGTCAAGGGGTCCAGGCACTTATCTTGCTTTATATATTGTTCCGGAGTTTGAGACCAATGGATCTGGTGTGCGTGCGTGTGCGTGTGCGTGCGTGTGTGATGTACCATGTATCCAGAAGTTGTGCACATCTGTTGAGGTGAGTAAGGAGAGGGGAAAGGATCCTACAACCTGAGACGAGGAGTATAATCTGTACCCTGCTTGTGAGAAGTATTGCCTCGGGGCTAGAAGTTGGAGGCCACAAAGCCAGCTCTCTTTGAAGCTGCTCAACTGTCTGACCTTATCAGTGTTCATAGAGGTGTCACCTGGCTTTATGGTTCCTAACCACACCAGGAGATGCTGCCCCTTCCTTCTCTAAGGCTTGGGGATCGGCAGGTCTTACAGCCCCACCCTTGAGTGTTGCTGCTAGATTAAGACTGCTTATTAGATACCAACACACAAAGAGGTTTTCTTTCTAATGAGATCACCCCTTTTTTTTGCTGTCAGTTTTTTTTTGTTGTTGTTGTTTGTTTGTTTGTTTTTGCTGGGATACTAAGAGGGTAGTGACACCGAGGACTTGAGCAACCTGGTGTCACATTGTGTTTGCAGATTATTATACATCCTAGGGTACCGGCCAGTGAGTGGGATGTCAGGGCCTTGTGGATGATATTTACATGAAAATCAAAAGAGGTTCCATTAAAGAGCTGAGGTTAGGAGCCATCTGGTACCATGTTCATGCTCATGTGAAGATGTCATAGTGTAAACTGCCAGAACACACGTGTGGTTGACTCTGAACACTGCATTCATGGGACCGTGAGGGTGGGACCTTCTCCGTACCATAATAGAAGATGCCAAGTCTCTGGAACCTGAAATTCTGTGTCTCTGTGTGGGTATGCGCTAGAGAGTGCAGGTGCCCATGGAGGCATGGAGAGGGCATTGGGTCCCCAATGACTGGAGGTACCAGTGGTTGGGAGCCACCCAAGATGGGTGCCAGGAACCGAACTCTAGGCTGATGCCAGAGCTGTGTGTATCCTTAGCCATCTGCGGCCTCTGTAGCCCAGGCTGGCCTCAAACTTGGGGCAGTCCTTCTCCCTGGGTCTCCCTAGTGCTTGGACTCACAGGCACGGCACTTTCTCAGGAGAGCCAGAGTGACCTGTGACCTTGAGTGACCTTGTCTCAAATCAAAGTCCTTCGCGGGTAACCCAGTTGGGACAGGTGAGGACCTGACGCAGCTGTGTCAAGTCCATGGCAGCCGCGCGGTGGTTCTGTGCAGCACACCGTGGTTACAAAGCAGAACAGGACGGAGTGACAGCAAGCTAATATGGGAAAGTGTGTGTGTGTGTGTGTGGAAGGGTATGCTTTAAGATCCAACTAGCTATTTCTCAAAGAAAGAACTGTAAATGGCAAATAAAAATGAAACCGGTTCAATCAGTAATGCTTTAACTCAAAGTCAAATGATTTATCATTTTGGATCCATCAAAAAGGAAGGAGAGAATTCTCCTTTAGAAAATTTGGTGTAAGAATTAAACTGTAGGGTACAGGTACAGAGAGGGTCAGCGCTGTCTGTAGTGGGGAACGTTTGGAGACGAAGGGTCCAGCAGCGTATTTATTATTTTATTCCTTTCTTTGTGTGTATGTGCACAAGCACACAAGGAGGTCAGAGGGCAACTTGCTCCTGCTCCGCGTGGGGTCTGGGGACTGAACTGTGGTCATCGGGCTTAGCAGCAGACGTGTTTGCCCGCCAAGCCGTCTCGTTGGCCCTTGTCTTGTGACTGAAAAGTGACGTTTCAGCCGATGTCCTCACACAGCAGTGTGGTGAGTCGGATGGTTTGAGCCCGCACTCATTACAACAAAGAAGAGTTTTTTCAATAAAGTGTCAAGTGACCATAAAGGCTCTTAACAGCGTGTGTACTACAGTCCCACTTGAAAGGGTTTGCAGGGTTAACACAGGGGTCACTGATGGCAGCTTCCGGGGTTCTTTCTCCCTGTGTTTTGCTGTGATGAGCGTGGGGGTGGGGTGGATCCTCTGCTGAGCTGCCCAGCAATGCCAAGCAAGGTTCCTGCCAGAAGAGGCTGTACATATTGTTCCAGAAATGTCAGGGTTTATGTAGTTGAGTAAGAAAGGCCGCTTCATCTAGTCCTGCCCGTGAGGACTGAGTTTAATTATATGAAGAGGCATCTTTGGTAGTAGGTAAGGCCAACAATCCGAGCCTTTCCAGAGGTGAGAGAGAGGTAGAGTGGAGAAAAGGGGCAAAGGGGTGTTTCGTTTTTCTTAGTTTGTGTGACCTTGGTGTTAAGACTGGGCGTGTCGTTTTGTTTTGCAGGCCAGAGATCAGAACACCCTAGAAGTCTCAACTAAAAGAATGCTCATGTTTGACCCCGTCCCTGTCAAGCAGGAGGCCATGGACCCTGTCTCTGTGGTGAGTTGCCCAAGACTGAGCTCTCTTAACTGATAACATTATGTGTTGTGTTGTTTCCTAAAGTGCTCCTTGTTTGACAGGCACTAGACAGGTGGCATTTCTCAAAAGCCCCCAGTAATAAACGAGGACCCATTTTCCACACCCCTAGATAGGGTCAACCACAGGCTGATCTGTTCACAGGGAAAGCAAGTTCACAAATACATGTGTAAAATACATTGAGGATAAAGTAATTAAGAAAAAAGAAAACAGTGTAGACAGAAGCCATATGGGGCTGAGGCTCTATGAGGGATGACTGAGGAGAAGCCAGCCAGAGAAAGGACTTGGCAGCGAGGCCAGAATCTTATTACATTTGGAATAGTCCGTGGCTGGGTGGGAATTACATCCGTGCTCTTCTTGTAAGCTTTAGCGCTAAGTTGTCCCCTCTGGTGAGCCAGGCCACAGTGCTGCGAGGCCACCAGTCCAGTCCTAGTGCCCTGGAGACGAGACATGGGTGACAAAGAGGGGCTGGCTTTTCAAACAAAAGGAGCAGTTTAGACATGAGAGGATGTGGTTTCGTGGATCCTGACTAACAAGGCGATGCTCCCGGTCTGTCTTGCTCTTTTCTTCCATGGGATTGGAAAATATTCACAAGGGGAAAATATCTTGGCCTGGATATGTATCTGAAGGCTGGGGCTGACACGCTTGCAAAATTAGATCATGCTTATGCTCTGGCTGTGGAAGATCTGCCAGAAATACTTATACCAGACACGGGGTCACTCTGAGGCGGCTGGAATGCAGTTACCATGGATATTACTAAGCCAGTGAGGTATTTCGAGAGTTGTCCGCAGTGAGGAGTGGAGCGAGAGCATCTTTGAGGAGATAGCATTTACATTCCAGCAGAGTGGCTACATAACGCAGCTCTCACGTGCCCGAATGGAATAGTGGAATAGTTGAACGGTTAAATCGCATTCATGGAAGAGCCGGACGTTTCTTCGGCAACTTCACGGCGCTGTCGTTCTGCCCCTTTCTCTCAGCTGTTGCAATGGTCAGCTTCCAGGAAAATGTGAAGATGGCCACGATTCTCCAGTTTTTAGCTGGAGAATATAATGTTCATCAATGGCGCGTGGCCATTGTTGATATATTTGACTGTACATCCAGTGTTCTCAATCAACCATGAAAAGTATACTCATGAGCCCAGTTGCAGCCGACATGAAGGCCCAGATTAGCAGATTGCTGTGAGATAGTTAGGTGCGCAGAAGATGCAACTTAACTGTGGCGGGAGGGGATAAAAGGAATTTTTATTTTTCTATGTGTTAGAATGCTGTAATTTGCTTTCTATTGCTGTGATAAACACCACGATCAAAAGCAACTTGGAGAGCAAACTGTTTCAGCCTACAGCTCCAGGCCGCACTCGGTCACTGAGGGGAAATCAGGGCAGGATCCTGAAGCAGAGACCTTGGAGGGATATTGCCCTGACCTAACTTAAGAGCTACTTTTGCTCAGGGATGCCACCTCCCATAGTGGACTGGGCCCTCTCACCTCAATCATTAGCCGAGAAAATGTCCCACAGACTTGCCTACAGGCCAGCTACAGAAGACGCGTTTCTCAGTTGGCGTCCCTCTTCCCAGGTCCCCTGACAAAACAACAACAACAAAAAAAAAACCCAAACATAACAAAGTTGAAATGTGTAAAAGTGATTTTTGTAATTAGTGCTTTTTCTCCTTCATGCGCTGGTGGTCAACTTCACCGGACACAGAATTAATTCCATTCCAGAGAGCTTCAGTCTGTGCTCTCAGGTCAGTTTCCCCTCCCCCACCCTCACAGGAGGAGGTGAAGATATCAAAAAGCACTTGTTACAGAGCACTGGGCCTTTGTAAGTTTGGTTGTGTTTCCTTTGAGACAGGGTCTTGCTGTGTATCCCATCCTGGCCCTGACTCATGGCAGTCCTCCTGCCTCGGCCTTCTGAGCACTAGGATTGAAGGCACGTGTACCACTATGCCAAGCTTGTAAGATTTTTACAAAGAAATTTTTCTCCCGTGTATTGGTATTTTGCCTACATATATGTATAAGTACATGCAATGCCTGAGGAGGCCAGAAGAGGACATTGGATCCCCTGGAACTGGTGTCACAGACAGTTGCGAGCTGCCGTGTGGGTGCTGGAAGCCAAATCTGGGTCTTCTGCAAGTGTTGTTAACTGCTGAGCCACCTCTCCGGCCTCCAGAATTTTTTTCTAAATCCTATCACAGAAGGCGTCATATTGTTGCTGTGTCTGTCCGTCTGTCTGTTGTCACTCCCCACCACCATCACCTTTTACCTTTTCAAAGAAAATCCTGGCCAGAGCAGTGTTCTTATTTGTAATTTTTGTCATAGTTTAGAGAAAGTGAGGAACTAGTGCTCTTCTCTTACTGAAATATAAACTCTGTTAAAGACTGCACACGACAGACAGGATGGCCTCCTGAAGAAGATTAAAAACTAGAGATTCTGATTCGGGCTATCAAATAAAATTGAAGAAAGAAAAATTGAAAAATATTTTTTACTCTTTTTCTAAATTCCCCTTGCAGCCCTCTTTTCTTTTTCTTTCCTGGTGACTTGTCTCCCAGCAGACTCCTTGTTCTCTGAGAGACACTTACACCACTCACTTCCCGAGCTCTGTCCCAGTAGCAACCCTTTGTGGTTTTCCTGGACCAGGTGGACAGAAAGCCTTCTCTGTTTGCCTCCGAACATTTGCTGAGCCCAGAGCAAGTGTTGATGAACATGCCACGCCTTCCGCCTTCCTGCGCCCAGAGCCCCACCTGTGGTCTGAGGACTAGCCCTGTCACAGATGCTCCCTTGTTTTCGTGTTCATCGGCAGCAGAGACTTCCTGTTCCTGCCACTGGTCCCACCCACTTACTGTCTTGTAAAGCGAACTCTCCAAAGCTGTTCCTAATAAAATATGACTCTGGAAATTCTCACTGTGTAAAGTAATAGTAAGACCCCTGGGAGAGTGCCCAAGCCTCTTTCTCCCCCACCCCCTCCCCACCGTCACCCCAATTCCTGTTTTGAACCCCCCTGTCTTCAAGAATCACAAGTATTGGCATTATCCTAAGCCTCTCCTGGAGACCGATTAATTTATCCCAGACATCCAGACATGAAGTGCCTATGAAGCTCTTGCCTCCTGCTCCAGTGACAAGCGGCAGTCAGCAAATCTACACATGTAGCAGAGGTGTGGACATTGTGGTGTGCATTTCACGGGGAGAAGAACACCTAGGGCTGGGGTAGACCGTTTCTGTGTCTCATCTTTGGATAGCTGTGTTGCAGAAGATGAAGTAGGAGGACATTGGGCTTCCATTCATGCCTGCCAATGGCCAGAGAAGAATTTTCTGTTCCAGCACTTGCCACTGCTGTGTATTTGGGACCTATGGAGCCACGTCTGTGTATGACCTTAGAAGACAGGAGTCATCTAAACCAGAGGGCAAGTGGCTTAGTGGGGCTTCCAGCTCAAGCCATACCTGACGTGCATCTGTTTTTACAGTGCATGCCACATGGGTGTCAGCCTCTGCAGTAGGCTGTGTGGTCCACCCAAATAAAGTAGAGAAGATTCTAGAACTTGTCAGTGAGCCAACTGGAAGGACCATGGCTCTTCGACCTTTTTTGAGGCAGCCGTACTGGAAATAGTTGATTATATACTCAAGGTTGAGTGTCCAAAAGTACCTCCCTGCACTTATCCTGGAACCTAAAGTACAGAGGACAGGGATGTTCATTTGTGTTCGGCGTATATAAAAATGCAAAGTGTGTATTAGACTCCGCCTGGTGTGTGGTTTTTTTCTTCCTTGACAACTTTGCAGACCCTGAGGGTAGTAGTAAATTTGCAAATCCCCCAGGTTCTGCCTGTGGTCCGTTTGTCTTAAATTCATGCCACGGTGACAACGATGGAAGTTGGAAGTATTGTCCTCATTTTGCTCCCTGTTGAGCTGCCAGCAACTGTGGGCCTTAAAAATCTCGGTCACCGGGAGGTCTCGGAAGAACAGGGCTGGAAATCAGAAGGATTCTGCTCTACAGTGGAGAAACTCACGGCTGCCCTCCATTTCACGAGGCTCTGCCTCCTACCAGAGCTGTGTCCTTTGGAAAATTAAATAAAGTATATGTAACTTCTTAGTTACTGAGATTCTCTTTGTGCATAATGTCTCATTTTTTTTTAAGTGGACCTCATGCTTCTTTTAATAGTACCTATTTTAATTAAATACACTTCGTGTTTATGTTGCTGTGTAACTTGGACCTCTTCTTGTGTTATACTTGGGTATGGCTAGTTCTAAAGAAGGAAAGAGCTGTGTAGGCTGGTGGAGACCAACGCTTGAGAGGCAAAGGCAGGAGGATTGCTACAACCTGGACTGTGGAGTTAGATCCTTAAAAATCCACAAAGCAAAACAAAAATACAATTTTAAATTTTCAGTGACTAAGAAGTGGGAAGAGTGCACGGGTTGTCGTTACTCAACCCTCTGCCCCTAGCCAAAACCTGTGTCCTGGTCTTCCTGGATTTATTCCTTTGTCTGTTCTGCACAATACTGATAGTTTTTTTTTTTTCCATCTTTCAGCTAATCTTTTGCTTTTTAATCTCTGTCATTTAGGGCTTTGCTTTAAAAAAAAAAAAAGTGACTTCCCCCAGATCAGTAGAAATCGCTGAGTTACACAGGTAATAAGAGTAAAGAAGGGCAGAATACAACCACACATGATCATAAAGCAATGGAGAGGTGGCTCAGCGTCTAAAAGTGCTTGCTGCTCCTCCAGAAACCTCAGTCGGGCTTGTATATCAGGTGGCTCCCACCCATCTCTTATTCCAGCTCCCAGACATCCCATGTCTCAAGCACACACCTACCTGTAGATACACGCTTGCACATAATTCACAGTAATAACAATAATGACAAATTAATCTCTTTAAAGGTTAAGGGGAGGGGAGAGAGAAAAGAAAAGGAAAGAAAGTGACACCAGAACCAGTGACTTTAGTCTCATTGCCTGGTCCCCTATTCCTGGGTCATTTGAAGGCATTAGGTCCAGAATGGTATTTCGATAAGGGCGAACAGTTGTGGTTCATAGACACGCAGAGATTCTGCATGCCTGGGCCTAGTGAAGAAAGGGTGTAATTCCAGGAATAATCCCAGTCAAAGCCATGGCAGGGAGGCTCAGAAGGAACAGTGTGTTGGCATGGGGCGCATACCATAATCCCAGCACCATGAAGGCAGAGGCAAGTGGATCTCTGAGTTCGAGGCCAACCTGGTCTACATAGTGAGTTCCAAGCTAGCCAGGGGTACACAGTGAGACTGTCTCGAAAAGAAAGGTCATCAGAAAAGCAGCAGGTCGTATGGTTCGGCCTGTCCTTGGTGGCAGCAGTGTTGTTCTTGGGAAGGCCGCAAGTCTTTGGTGATGCAGACAAGCCACTTTAGAACGCATCCAGGCAGGTTTGGCCTTCAGACTGAACATGAAAACATAGCGTTCAGTTCTCTCTGGGGCCCAATAACCTAATTTATAGCATTTGCTAAACCTTCCCCCAAAGGTATGTCTCTTTACACTTTTCCTTTTTTTTTTTTTTTCTCATTTCTGATAGTCCTACCCATCGAATTATATAGAATCGATAAAACCCAACAAATATGGGGTCATTTACTCCACGCCCTTACCGGACAAGTTCTTCCCGACCCCAGAAGGCCTTACTCACGGGATCCAGATGGAACCAGTGGACCTCACTGTGAACAAGCGGGGCTCTCCACCCTCCGCTGGCAGTTCTCCCTCCTCCCTCAAGTTTCCGTCGCACCGGAGAGCGTCACCTGTGCTGAGCATGCCGCCCTCCAGCCCGCCCATTAAGAAATACTCGCCCCCTTCTCCTGGAGTGCAGCCCTTCAGCATGCCGCTGTCCATGCCGCCGGTGATGGCGGCTGCGCTGACCAGACATGGAATCCGGAGCCCTGGCATCCTCCCCGTCATCCAGCCCGTCGTGGTGCAGCCTGTCCCTTTCATGTACACCAGCCACCTCCAGCAGCCGCTCATGGTCTCTTTGTCGGAAGAGATGGACAATTCAAACAGTAGCTTGCAAGGTAAAATCTGCTGTGCCCTTGCACTGGGGACCTGCTTAGTAGACCGCGTTTCCCTCGGGAGTCTGGTGAGGCCTCTAGGCAGAGCTGTCACGTTCTCAGAAGGATCAGCTGCCCCTTGGCAACTCCTTCTGCTTTGTTTTGAACTGTTGATATTGAGAAAAGGTCCAGTCATTAGTTACTTTCACAGTGTACGCTACACTTTGATTTACTGAGTGCCAGCATGGTTCTGGGAACAAAAGGGACTTAAGTACTTTCTGATCCTGCTGCTAATGGCTCTTAAGAGGCACCTAGTACCAGCCATAGACTGGGGACTAAAGGTAGGGATCGTCAGGCTTTGTAAGGAAGAGTCATCTTGAAGTACAGGGCCCTCTCTCTGCTTCAGAAGAAGTAAGGATCCCTCACAAATTGAGCCCTGCTGTATTTAACCCTATCCAGAGAAGAAATATGCATATGTAAGTGTAGTTGCTAGAAGCCAGGCAGTGAGCTTTAAAGCTGAAATTGATACATCATATGTAGAATGATTTTTTTTTCTATTTTTATTTTTTAGTACCTGTAATTGAATCCTATGAGAAGCCCATATTACAGAAAAAAATTAAAATAGAACCTGGAATTGAACCACAGAGGACAGACTATTACCCTGAAGAAATGTCACCCCCTTTAATGAACTCAGTGTCCCCCCCGCAAGCGTTGTTGCAAGAGTAAGTATCCTTAGGTGTGCCTGGAGTTTTAGTAGTGCCATGCACCTGGGGACCTGGAATGGAATTGCAAACCTAGAATGTGCTGTGGATGACCAGGGACATCCTGTGTTGTGGTGTCACTGGGTGGCGCCTCTGTAACAATGGTCAAGACAGTCTCCAGGAACAGCACGAACCACATCTCCGGCAGTGTGGCAACTTCAGCAGATGGGTCCCCCCCAAGGTGGCCACATGAATCTTTTTTTTTTCATCCATCTGGAAAACACATATTTAGTGTTCTCACGAAGATTGGATTTGATGCTCACATCAGCTTGAGTCCCAAAATGTTTTTATGTGTCAAACAGAATCCATCCCCCTCCCCACAGCTGCCACTTCAAATGTAATTTAGTGTGTCTATTATCGAAAAATTAGCTTCTGTTAAAATCTTCAGGCCAACCACAGTGTTGGCCATAGAAGGTTTCCATGCAGCTCAGAGCAGCTCAATGCTAAAGGACACCTTTGCGTCGCGTCTTTAATCATAGCTGCTGTGGAGCCTCCCCTCACGTGCAGAACTGCAGCCGAGTAGGAAGGCTGTCTGCCCTGACCAGCATCTGAGCATGTGCTCGGACAGGACGATAAAGTACATGGTGAAGTCACAGCATTTATGGCTTCACCGCTGGGGTGAGCAGTCTCTGAGGAGATGACCTTTGACCCTGGGGCTGTGCTTCAGCCTGTGTGGGACCATAGGCTAATGCCCACCCCACATCCTCTGCTTTTGTTTATTGTGATTACTCTTGTACGGCCTCCGTGCTATAGTACTTCTGCATTGGGTCACCTGTCAGCCTCCAGGGCCACAGCCCCTGTCCCTTAGGGTCCCTTCCATCATCCTTCTCCCACGTCACCTTTTCCCTGGCTTTGGTGAATGTTTCGCCCACCTTCCCTGTCTGTCACCTCAACCTGTGAGTTCTCTGGCTTTCAGCAGCTGTCCTGGTGACGTCCGACCTTCAGTCGTACCCACCTTTGACTGGTGTGGCTTTCCTAGTGGCTCAGGTGTGAACACCACACTGAGGGATGCTGGCGTAGATAGTCCCTAACAGATACAAAAGGGCAGCTCCTCAACGCCCCAGCTGCAGCATCAGACAAAGAAAGTATCTCCGGAGCCTTTGCTTTAATTTTTTACACTTGTCTAGTGCTTCCCCTTAAGAGTTCGGTGGTAGGGGTTTTGTCTGCTTTTTAAAAGATGGGGTCTCGGTAGGTAGCCCAGGCTGACCTTATTCATGGGCCACCTGCCTCAGCCTCCTGAGTGCCGGGGTTGCGGGCACGCATCATCATGCCCGCCTCCGAGTGTTTCAAGAGAGCCCCTTTATTCAGAGTGCATAGAGAACTGGTGAGCACCCACAGTACTTAAGGCACCCACAGTCCTGCTCTTGACCAGGGGACCCGCTTCAACCCACTGTGTCTCTCCGGGTATTCTCCCTGCCAAAACTGACCAGCAGCAGAGGGCTAAGTCTAAAGTCTTAGGAACGAAAATGTGAGGATTTGAAAGCAGCCTTTAAATGCAGTATTTAAATGCTTTAAATACTGTTTCCAGCTAGGTGTGATAACCCATGCCTCTGATTGCAGCCTTTGGGAGGAAGAGGCAGGAGGGTCAGGCTTTTAAGTCAACCTGGGGCTTACATGAGACCTGTCTCAAGTAGACGTGCATAATTTTTTTCTTTCCTTTTTCAAGTAATATTCCTTTAGTGATCTTACTGCTAGATGCTTTTAAATGCTTAATGAGTAATACACTTATTTAAGATGACCTAATCCTCAAAAAAAAAAAAAATCTGTAGATTAGCCACAGCGGAGCATGCACTCTGGCTAATTCTTTCTCAGATGGGATTAAGTAATGCCTTGGAGTGGGCCCAGTAGCAGCCCACATAGGACACATTAGCCAGGCAAGGATCATTCGAAGCCTGGTGCCTGGAACACTGCAGAGACACAGGCACCCAGCAACACTGGCCCAGAAGCCCTGCTGCCTGGCCGTGGCCTTCCCATCTTAGAAAGGCATTTGTCCAATCTAGGATTTCAGCCGTAGGGCCATTTTTAAATGCACTCAAGGGTATGCCCAAAATGCTGCATTTAGAACAGAAAACTGAAGGGTGGGTGTGAGAACATAAACTTAAGGGCAATTTAGCTCCTAGCAAGTATCTGGCACATGATAGTTGTATGGTTGTATGACCCCAGAGGATATCTTTAAAAAAGATGAGTGGGAAGCCAAAGAGTATGAGATTCCCGGGACCCCTACTCTCAGCCAGTGCCCTCAGCCTCATGCTGCCGCCCTTTCCAGTAGACCCTAACTTGATATTCCTTAAAGTGGCTAGAAAACGCCACGTGATTGGACAGCTGTGAGGGACAGAGGGAAGGGGACTTCTGAACAGAATCCTGGCCGCTCACTGGCAGTCATGTGGCCTCTGGCATACACACTGTCCTGTGGTTCTCTGAGTCGTCGTTGATAGTGGCTTTCCCGCAGCCTTTTTAGTTGGTAGCATCATCCTCATCGCACAGATGAAATTGAGGTACAGAGGCGATAGTGACATTGGGGAAAGCAGTCATAATTACTTACCATGCTGAAATGAGCTAGCTTCTCAACCTATACAACCCAGATTTCTAAAGCCACTTGACGTGGGCTCTCGTCGGATCCCAGACACAGGATAGAGTTCACCACTGTGTCTTCTTTAGCACTTTCCCCGAGGGGAAAAAAAAACAAGAAAACTCCAAATACACCTTAGGTCCATTTATCTGTCTCCCAGGCATCCGGGTAAGGTTTAAAGTACTGATGTAAGGAAGGAAGGCCACATAAACCAAACCCACCTAATTATTTACTAGTCTCCTATTAACACATCTTAAGTTGAAAAGAAGTATGTTCAGTTTTTTTGAGCCTCAAAAATACTTTTGCAGGCACCCCTTAATTCCCTCAATAGTATTTCAGAATCGTGAGAAATCGTCCTTTTACCCCCTTATTCTTTATTTTTTTTACCCCCTCCCCCACACACAAATCATGTGTGCATCATTTAGACTATTTTAGGACCCGGAGATTCTAACTGAGCAGCGCCTTTACTCCCTGTTAGTGGACAGCTGCAAATGCTTGCATCCGCTAGGTCACTGCCGAGGAGCAAGCGCATGGGTGGGTGACAGGCCGCAGGAAGGACTTGGGAAACATACCCACTTTTTCCCATTTGCCCTTGCTCTCTGTCGGCCTCCTTTCTGGCACGGAAACACTTGGTAGTCATGGCGAGCCGGTGTGGCTTAAGAACCCTTGGGCAGGTGCGAGAGAGGTTAAGGTTCGGAGGGCATGAGGTATCCCATCCCCACCTCACTGATGACCGCTGGAGCCTCCATCGCGCAGGAACTACCGAGGCGCGGAAAGAATGCGCTTTAGACAGCAGTTACAGACGCCTTTGAAAATTAAACGTGAGACAGTAATCATTAAAAGAGACATTAAGAGAAAGGCTAGGACATAGATCTGTCAAGCAGTGTGTTTGCCGAAGAAGCAGGGATTTGACTGTTTACATT
Organism: Arvicola amphibius; assembly: GCF_903992535.2. NCBI lineage: Eukaryota > Metazoa > Chordata > Mammalia > Rodentia > Cricetidae > Arvicola > Arvicola amphibius. The sequence continues at coordinate 37,772,271 of NC_052047.1, read as the reverse complement.
TTTTTTTTCCTGCGAGAAAAATGGAAATCAGGCAGCCTGTGGGAACGGCCGGGCCGTGCGGTGCAGAGAAGGAAGGAGCACAGTCCTTCCGACAGCTGCAGAGCCTCTCCCGCACGGGGCACTTCCTCGAGCGGAGCACCTAACCTTCTTGCTGTCGTTACTTATCTCCGTGTCTGTCTCCCCCTAGAGTGTGAGCTCCTCGAGGGCAGGAACCCTGTTTTTATTCATCTTTGTATCCCGGTGCCAAGCACAGTGCCTGGCTCATGGTAGGTGCTCGCTACGTGTTTGTTGAATGAACATAGCAGTGCTTCCTGGGTTGAACAGCTAATTCCTTTTATTGTTCTTATTTTATATTTTGTTGGGGGTTTTCGTTTGTTTCTGCCCGATGTCGTAAGTGCTTTTTGGTTGTTAGTAGACTGAAGGAAGGAAAGCGCCGTCACTCAGTGTTTTGCATTTAACTTGGCTTTGGTAGGAACCATCCTTCGGTCATAGTGCAGCCCGGGAAGAGACCTCTGCCTGTGGAGTCCCCGGATACCCAAAGGAAGCGGAGGATACACAGATGCGACTACGAGGGGTGCAACAAAGTCTACACTAAGAGCTCGCACTTGAAAGCACACAGAAGAACTCACACAGGTAGGAGAAACATCCGCACTCTCGCACGCTGCTAAAGCCTGTCAATCTGGCATTCCAAACGCTCTGCGAGTATAGGGATTTTTCTTTCTTTCTTTCTTTTTTGCTCTTTTGTGTGGTAAGGCTGCTCTTGGCTTGAGCCCTTCGGGTGGACGGTGCAGTCTTAACAGTGATTTGCTGCATGACCCTTGTGTAGAATGCAATTGTTTTTCTGAGTCTGGTGGGTCATTCTCATCAGGGAATACTCACAGAGAGGAATCTGGGGTTCAGTACAGAAAAACAGCATTGGTTTTCAGCGAGTCCTGAGGAGGAGGAGGAGGTGGCAGAGGAAGCTGTATTGGGGCCGGGAGGGGGGGTCCCAAACAGCAATTGGCAGGTCAGCACTAGGCATGAATGGGACCAGAGGGGTGGAGCTTCAGGTCGTCCTGTCTAAAATCAAAGCAGTATTGAGTCTTTGGATTCAGACATAGGTGTGTATGGGCTGATTAGCAAAATAGAGCCTCCAGGCCCCAAAACTTAATACCAAGCTTTCTAGAGACAAGAGTCACTAAACAGGGATGAATTCGCCACCCGCTGTGACCTGGGTGTACCTTACTCTACTCACAGCCTGAAGGCAACTCGTATATGGCATTTTCCCCCACTCTGAGCTTTGATGCCACCAGGAGAACTTCTGCTATGAAAGACTTGCACAGCGTGGCAGATTTTAGAGCAATGGTTCTCAGCCTTCCCAACGCTGTGGCCCTTTAATACAGTTCCTCATGTCATGGTGACCCCCAGTGTAGAATTATTTTTGTTGCTACTTCATAACTGTCGTTTTGCTACTGCTGTGAATCATAATGTAAATATCTTGTGTTTTATGATGGTCTCAGGTGACTCCTGAGAGGGTCGCAACCTGCAGGTTGAGAAACGCTGCTTTATAGTGTTGTGAATTTCCTATCAGGGGTGGCCAACTTGAATTACTGACTTTAATTCAATAAGGTCACCAGGAAGCAGTGTTTATCGGTGAGGATCTTCATTCTGGCTCTCACTAGCATTTTCCCACAAGGGCCTTCCTGTGAGTGGTGGCTACAGGAAGAGGTATAGAAGGTAGAGAAAACTTCTGATGTTAATACATAGGGGCTTGGTATCACTGTCAGGAAATAAATAAGAAAATAGGATGTCAAATTCTTTAGCAGGTATTTTGATTGATAGGAACTTTATAGTTTTAGAAAACTATGGAAAAGCATAAGAAAAACTCAGAAGCTTCCAGTGGACCATGGACCGTTTAATCTCCCAAGGGTTTAGGGCTTGGAGACCTAAAGATGCAGAATCCTGCTCCATGCTCGTCCCCGGAATGGTTCTTCCTGCCTTAAGAATTCTTTAGGTCCTACCCCCATTCTTTTTCTTTGCTTTTCCATGGAGGATACGCTTGCTCCATGCTTTCCTATAGTGACTGTATTATTGGCTTTATCTCGAAAGTTACATCTTCCAAGTGCGTTAGTTCAAAAATCTTAGCTTCTCCTCATAACAACAACAACAAAACAATTCAAGCTCCTTCTCCCTTCCTTGCAGGAGAAAAGCCCTACAAATGCACCTGGGAAGGCTGCACATGGAAATTTGCTCGGTCTGATGAACTAACAAGACATTTCCGAAAGCACACTGGAATCAAACCTTTCCAGTGTCCGGACTGCGACCGAAGCTTCTCTCGCTCCGACCATCTTGCCCTCCACAGGAAACGCCACATGCTCGTCTGAAAGCCTGTCTCCACCTCAGCGACTCCCCACTCTTCCTGGCACTCTGTCTCCTCTCTGTCTGTGTGCGTCTCTCTCCGTTCCTCTCCTCCTGCCCATTAGCTAACTCATTTTTTATATGTACATTTTAATTTCGATTCAGCTGGTCTGAATCTCTGAATTTATATCATTCAAGACTTCCATATGGTCAGTAGTTGATTCTCTAACCCTCCCTTTCCTACCACGGGTCAGACCTAAAGAATGTGAACGTTTTTGTTTTTGTTTTTTTTTTCCCGGGGATGCTAAGCAAACCCTCCTTACAGATACGTTTAATGTAATGAGAACAAGGGAACATGTAAACTCATGACCAATTTGTCAGTTTCTCCATGTATTCCTCAAAAGAATGTCAAAGTAAATGTATCAGAAATACAGTATCCAGCCTGCTAGTCCTTGACAGAGACCTTTGTACCTCTGCCATATTTTGTGTTCAACCACAAAGAATGGGGTTCCTTTTACCAGTTAGCAAGATAGATCCACAGAGATGTCAAGCTGGTCCTGTCCCCTCTGCCATTGACCTTCCCACGTGCTTGTTGGCCTGGATTACCAACTCCACTGTATCAAAGTCCTTTGTCCACCATAGCACCCGAAGTTCATGTGGAGGCCTTTTCTGAGCCCGAGCGTCTGCCTTAGGGGAGCCATGTCCTCCCATAGTGTGGGGAAGAAGCAGAAGAGCCTGCGAGTGGAGGAGGAAGCCGTGATTCTTCCTGGATAGGACTGTGGGCCATCGACATCTGGGCCGTTAACGTGGGCTGTGCAGTGCATTTGTAAAATGTCCATCCCCAGGCATGACTCAACTAAGTGACCCTTGCTACCCAGCTGGATACCTGAAGGGTTATCGGTGCCACCGCCTCCATTCCTGCAGGATCCTTCATTGTGGATCACGAAGCATTCAGAGTAAGGAATCCATAGAAATGTTTGCCCGGTAATGTACAAACAAACAGAAACTTTTGAGACAGTATAAAGTGGTCTCTCCCCACCCCTCCAACCTGCTAAGTGGGCTTTTGCAAACAGGAAAATGAGTGGTACTTATATTCCCATAGCCAATTAGTCACATAGCTTTCGTATATGGAGCTTTTTTTGTGTGAGCTCTACGGTGCCAAACCAGCTGTCCTTTGTGTCCGTGACATAGCATACATGAGCATCCACTAAGCTTGAGGGAAATCATTGAATTAAGACCAGAGTGACACTATTTGTAAATATACCTAGTGTGAAGCACATAGATCTTTATTTTGGTGACAGATTTTTGAAAACTAGAGAAAACCACAATTCAGGGATTTATATATGTAGCTTGAAGATTCCCACAAGTTTCTGCAGGAGCTAGCAGTTTCCTGTTGCTACTATGTATCCTGTTAGTACAAACTAAAAGCAATGACTGTGCTGATCTTGATGATGAATAGCACCATTATTTGGGGGGACATTTTTTTTTCAAAAGCAGGCTTTTGAACACCATAGTACGAACGCCAACAAAAAACAACTCACACGTAGAAATGCCATCGGTTATAAATTTGAAGAAAATGGGTGAGGTGGGCAGATACAGTTACATATGACATGACAGCTCCTTCACCCCCTCACAAAGGATGGAGGAGAAGAGAGGAGAGAATCCTCAAAATTCGTCCCAGCCACAACTCAGGATCCAACACACCTGGGAGGAACACGCTACTTGGTTGTCCTTGAACGTCAGTGCATTAGTGATGCTGGCGACCCGCACACACAAGCAGGGAGCTCGCTTTGATGGCACTATGTTCAGAGTTGCGGGGACTGCACACAGAAGGTCCTGCTCAGCCCTGTGAACCAGCTGAGGGGAAATGTGGGTGGAAGCCGTAAAGAAATGTTCTCTTAGCACTTGGGTTCCTTTTCGTTCTTTTTTTAGCTCTGCAAAAATAAATTTTAAAAAAAAAAAAATCTGTTCAGGCTATTAAAGCATGCTGATTAGGCTCTTGCCTTTCTCTCTGTACCCATGGCCTGAATTGAGGAGCGGAATTGTCTCTTGGAAAAGCAGGGTCTCCGTTGTGGGTGTTGAGTCACACCCATGCCAACACCACCGTGTCTTGAAGTGGTTCTTCTGCAGTGCACTGAAGAATCCAGCCTGGTTTTGTTGTTTGAGTTTGTGTGTTCCACACAAACTTGTGAGAAGGGGAAGGACAGACTTAGCTTTGCTTCAGCTTTGTGGTGAAGTACAGTTAATAGCTTCCTGACATTTAAATTTTGCTCAAAAATCTACATTACATTACTCTTCAGCTTGCTTAGGTCATGTTAACAGTTCAATCAGAAAGATCTATTTTAACTCGGAAAGAAAAGTAACCCAGAAAAATCCGTTCTCTATTCCCATGCTGGTCTGATATGCTTTTAGTTCATTGGCCCTTACCAAATTTTCTTTATATGTGTATGTATTTGTATCTTACTATGGTAGTTGAGAAATTTAGTCTTTTAGTTTTTTGTTTTTTTAAGCCGTTTTTGTGGAAGATAGAAGATGCCCTGGAAACGTGATTTTTTTTTTCTTTTGATGGCATGCTATGTTACTGTCAGTGGTGGTTCGGTTGTAGGATTTTAAATTGATGAGAACAGGCTGCAAACACGAAGTCACCCCGTGTAAATTGTTACAGAGTTCATTCAATTCCAGCTTTCCAGTAGGAGTGTGCATCATTAAGTGGGCACTTAGCAGTCTAAAGTCCCTTGATTTGGAGACTGCAGCATATCTTAGTTCAGCTAAGAAGATGCTAGATATGCAGACGTTTCAAGAGCCTTGGAACAGGATTACAGGGGAATGATATATGTATATGTATGTTGTATTAAACACCCACCTGCACTATCAGTATTGCACTAATGCGGAATTTGAGAGACTTGCTGATACTGTAATCTGCACACCATTCTTTAGATTGTTGTAAAGACAATCTCCGAGATCAGAGGTTTTAAATAATTTGGTTTGAAAATTAAGAATTGTCTTGAAGGAATTGCTAACATACATGAAGTCACTTGAGTTTTCTTTATTCTCATCTTGGTCAAGGTTAACAGTTTTTAAATGATTGCAAATTCACTTAAGTAATACATTTACAAAGCCATTTTACATGCATTAAACGAGGGCTACAATGTTTTACAAATACTAGCACTTTTTTTCCTGTTATGTACTTAGTGTTAGAGGGTCAGAATAACCTTTCTGCTTAGCATCTCTTAAACCCTACCTGCAAGCATAGAAGGGTTATTGCATTTACAGTACTTTAATACTTGTATAAACTATGCAGAAATTTTTAATAAAGTGTAATATATTTTATAAGCTAATAAGACTGAATGGGTAAAGGTTTTTAGCATGCATTAGTATACTTGCAAATACTGAAACATTTTGGTAATCTTTCTTACTAAAGATGTGAATGTTTAATGTACCTTCGCTGTTTCTACCCTGTAGTCCAATGGGAATTCAGTAATGACATTTTGTCATGTCAAACTGTGAACATAAATTTGTACTGTACAGTCCTCATATACTATATACAGTATGCAATATATGTATTATATACTTGTTAATAAAACCATCCGAATATTACATGTGATCATGTGATTACTATAGGCAATGATCACTAGGAACAAAGAAGAGAGAGAGTTGTAAAGTTTCAAAGTAAGTCACTAATGAGCAATAATTTTTAATGATTGGAAAAGGAAATAGATCTAGCCTGTAGGTACACCACAGGAGTGAAGAGCCTTAAAGCAATGACCTTCCTGGAAGAAGGCTGAGCTTAAGCCAAAAAGCTACAGGCAAGCCAGCATTCACCTGTAAATCCATCTGGTACATTTTAGAAGTGCTTTGTTGCATGGGGAGGCCGCTTGTTTGTCCCGGCCGCCCAGCTACCTTAGCCCCAAAATAACTACACAAACTGTTAATTAAATCACTGCTTAGCTCATTAGCTCTAGCTTCTTATTGGCTAACTCATATTAATTTAACCAATTTCTATTAATCTGTGTATCGTCACATGGCAGTGGCTTACCAGCAAAGCATGTCTGTCTCCAGCTGTGGATCCATGGCAGCTCTCTCTTACTCTGCCCTTCCTTCTCCCAGCATTCTGTTCTGTCTTCCCTACCTACCTAAGTTCTGCCCTATAAACAGGCCAAGGCAGTTTCTTTATTCATTAACCAAGAAAAGCAACGCACAGAAGGACCTCCTACACCAGTGATCTGTTTCTCAGTCCTACCCACAATACCTCCTTGTGTGTGATGTCCCTGAGGAAACACTTCCTCTATGACTCTGCCCCCTTCTCTTAATCACAGCTGATTTATTTATTTATTTATTATAAACTATAAACTGAGTCCCAGGGATGGCTTTACAACAAGACTAGGACTTCCAAGAAGTGGTAAATTTCGTTAGCACCTCATTCATTCACCTATTCTGTTTTGGTTTTTGGTTCAGTTTGGTTTGGCTTGGTTTGATGTTGCTGTGTAGTCTTCATTGCCCTGGAACTCTCTCTGTAGACTAGGCTGGCCTCAAACTCATTAGAGATCTGCCTACCTCTGCCTCCCAAGTGCTGGAATTGAAGATATGCACCATCATACCCAGCTATGCCATAAGTTTTTATCTAGGATTAAACAGGATTCATACCTTAGCAAGTCAGGAACAGACAGTAAGCACTTCACAAGAGTCAGTATGGATAAACATGGGTTTTTCAGGCCTTTAATGGTCATGCCATAAAAACGACAGGTGGTTTCTGATTAGGATTTAGAACTCTTTTTTTAATTATTGCATTTCTTTAGTGTGTGTGTGTGTGTATACACATGGTTGTGTTTCTTTAGTGTGTGTGTATACACATGGTTGTGTTTCTTTAGTGTGGGTGTATACACATGGTTGTGTTTCTTTAGTGTGTGTGTATACACATGGTTATGTTTCTTTAGTGTGTGTGTATACACATGGTTGTGTTTCTTTAGTGTGTGTGTATATACACATGGTTGTGTTTCTTTAGTGTGTGTATACACATGGTTGTGTCACAGGGTGCACATGGAGGTCAGAGGACAACTTATGAGGGTCAGGTCACCTTTGACCGTGTGGGACTCGAGTTCAGGCTTTTCAGCACTGAGCCATCTTGAGCCATCTTGCCAGCCCTAGAGTTCTTTCTATTTAAGACAAAATGTAGTAGCCTTCATCCTCTCCCATTCTCTTCACAACAACGTTATTGGTTATTTTCATGTCGTTGTAGAGATCAAAGTACTTAACCAAAGGGAGACAAGGTTTCCTTTAGAGCATAGTTCAAGGGTTTGAGTTCTTCAGTGCAGGGAAGGCACATAGGTGAAAGCATATGATGGCTGGGGGAAGGCAGCAGAATAGCCTGGAGTGGGGACCCAACTACAATCTCTGAAGGCCCGCCCCTGCTAACTGAATCCTGCCAGTGAAGCTATACTTCTTGAAGATTCTACTGCCTCCCAAAATAATGCTACCAAATGGGGAACATGTGTTGAAAACATGAGCCTGTAGGGGACACTTCAGATTCAAAGCATTACATTTATTCTCAAAGCTCATGGCCATTCCATAATACATAAGGCATTTAGTCTAGCTAAGAGGTCTTGAAATCCTGACAGTTCCAAAAGTTAAAAAAGTCCAAATTCTCTTCTGAAACTCAAGCGAAATTTTTTAATTGTGAACTGCTGCAAAATGAAGAAATTATATACTTCCACTATACAATGCCAGAGTAAACATTCCCATTTCAAAAGGGGAAAATCAGCACAATTGGAAGCAAATATCAGACCAAAACCTAGCAGAGTAAGCATTAAATCCAACAACTCTGTTTCTAGTACCCAGGATAGTTGGTGGCATCATTCATACTCCCACAGACTCCGGTAGCCTTGGCCCTTTTGGCCTTACCCATGGTGCAGCACACATGGCCTCCATTGGCCCAGTGCCACTCAGTGCTTTGTAGTTTTCTTCAGTCATCCTGTGTTCCTGGCATCTCTAACAACCTAGGGTCTCTACTGCTACTCCAGCTTCTCCCTCAGTGTTTCACACATAGTGTCTTAGTTAAGGTTTCTACTGCTGTAAAGAAGCATCATGACCATAGCAACTCTTATAAAGGAAAACATTTAATTGGATAGTTTACAGTTCAGTAAGATTCCATCCACTATCATGGTGGGACCTGGTATCATGCAAGCAGATATGGTGTTGGAGGAAGAGCTGAGAGTTCTACATCTTGATCTACAGGCAACAGGAAGTGAACTGAGACACTGGTTGTAGCTTGAGCATAGGAGACCTCAAAGCCTGCCCTCACAATGACGCACTTCCTCTAACAAGACCATACTTACTCTAACAAAGCCATACCTCTTAATAGCGCTACTCCTAGTGAGCTTATGGAATAAAATTACATTCCAACAATACACATATCTTATACTAGAGCTCTGACGTTGAACTCACAGAGATCTGCCTGCCTCTGCGTCCCAAGGACTGGGATAAACATGTGCACCAACACCATCTGGCTTGGTCCGTTACTTTTGAATTCATCCTTACTCAAATATTCAGTGCTTGAACAAAACAGAGACACATTCTTTGCCACTTTTGCCATGATGTCAGACCATAGCGTCTTATCCAATTCTCAGTCGGGTTCTCGTTTCCATGTGAAAACCTGTGGGCAGTCTCTATTGTCTTTGTCCCTGTTGGTGCTCCAGTCTCCCAGACACCCACCAAAATCACTCATTATACTAATTTACAGCATCCTCTTCTGCATTCGTCTTGAAAACCAGTTTCTGAGAAGCACATAGCTAGGCTTATCAAAGCAAGAGACTTTCGTCTCTGGTCCCATTTTCTTTATTAATTATTGTTGTGCTGCTGGCAAAATTACCTGTCAGAAAAGAAGAAAAAGCAAGATTAGGGGCTCTGGCCAGGAAGAAGTTACCAAGCCCAATGTGAATTATAAGGGAAGAGTATTTTTATAATAAGCTAAGTTTATTGTTAGATATTATTATTAAAAGATAAGCTTCTTGCCTTCAAATCTTAGAGTTTGTTTGAACAGTCTATGAGTCAAGATTCAGGCAGCACTGTGCCCCAGGGGTTTGGTTGGGTTATGTTAAAGGGGCATGAAGAAATTTACACTATGTTCTCAGAATCAAGACAAAGAGAATGGTTGAGTAGTTAAAATGGAAAGTCCGTAGTTAGAGTTAGTTGGTGAATTCTGATTGATGAGTGTTTGGTTAGAGGATAATTTATGGCTGATGACTGGTTAAGAGCAAGTTTCATTCTCCTAGACTCTAACTGTCAACCAAGTTGAGTTTCATTTTGCTCCACCCAAGGTGCAAGAATTTTCTCAGCCTAATAGTCTCTGCCAGATATTTTTAAGAATGGACAAAAAGGGACTAAATAGGCACTATATATATATATATATATATATATATATATATATATGTATGTGTGTATGTATATATACATATATATATGTTGAACAATTAGAGAACAGAATGACCAATATATCTGGACAAATCTAAACAATAAGCAATAAATTGTTCTTCAAGGGTGCAACCATTAAAATGTATGCATACACATATATGTGGGGGGGGGCACGCGCGTGTATGGACAAATGAATGAATGGATGAATGTTTTGCCCAGGCATCTGACCCCTGAACTTATAGACAGTTATGAGCCACCATGTGGATGCTAGGAATTGAACTCCAGTCCTCTGTAAAAGCAGCCAGTGCTCTTTACCTCTGAGTCATTCATCCCTCGCTGTCCTGGCACTCTCTCTATAGACCAGTCTGGCCTCAAACTCACATAGATCCTCCTGCCTCTGCCTCCCAAGTGCTGGGATTAAAGGTGTGCGCCACCACACCCAGGGGGTACCTCCATTTTAAGATGGACAAAACAACCCAGTTACAGATCCCAGTCACAGCTGATAGTTACATACATACAGTAACTGAAGGGTATTTTTAAATGCATAACCTTTGGTGGATGGAATCTCATTGAGTCTGGACACAACGACTTTGAGGAATTCTGTTTTTCCCTTATGGCACCCTGAGCCATCATGATTAAGAACCAAAGGCAGAGGCTGGGGAGATGGCAACTAAAGTCGAGTAAAAGCCGCCGCAGAATCCACAGAAAGTAGGGAATGGTGGGGCGTGTCTCTAATCCTACTGTTCCTGGGCAAGATAGGAGGAGAAAGCAACAGTTCCCAGAAGCCCACAGGCCAGCTAGCCTAACGCGTGCAAACAGCAGAAGAGAAACCCTGTCTCTAAGCAGAAGACGAGAACCTGTTCGGTGGTGTGTACGTGTGCATGCACGTATTCCCAAATTGTGTCCTTTGCACTGTACATATTCACTGTATTCAAAGTTCCTTTCTTCCCTGAAAATTCAGAACCTCCATCAACCCAGGGTCTTGCTTGCAAAGAACTCTCATGTGGTGCTCTTGAGTGCTTGCAAGTCTTGGTGTTCTGCTCTGCGAGGAGACACACCTCCTGCCAGACCCACTTCCGGCTTCAAAAGCCAACAGCTGTCCTTAAATAGCAAGCTTTGTTAAAGGGCTCTGGGCTCACGTGGGCGGGCCATCAGCCTGACTGGCTCTCCCAACTGTCACTCAAACCTGCTTTTCCCACATCGCCATTGGTGCCTGCTTCAAAGTTTTTATTTATTATTTTTATGTCATGTGTGTGAGTATTTTGCCTGCGTGGCTGTGCACCATGCCCATGTCTGCTACCACTAAAGTGGCTGGCCCCTCCTGGCCTGCCTAGCCTGCTTTCTTATAGCACTAAGGACCAACAGTCCAGGGGCGGTACCCCCCACAATGGACCAAACAAGCTGTTTATATTCCAAAAGAAAGGGGGCAAAGGTACTTGCACCCACCAATCAGAGCAGTCTTTCTTGTAAATGGAAGCAATCCCGGCACAGGTTCTCATGAGAACGGAGGGAGGCCTTTTATATCATTTACAGGATTTCTGTTGGGTCCCTTTAGGAGGTGTCCCCCACCCTCACCCGTGGCCTGGATAAAAATGAACGAAGGTCATCCAAAGTTCACGGAGCCCCCTTCTCCTCCGCCCCCAACTCCACGCGTGCAGGCTGTCTGGAGTATATATCTTCAGCTGTGGCTGTAGCAGTCCACTGCAGCTGCTGGAATGTCCTCAGAGTGATTGTGGAGTGTCCCAACGAGCTGGCTAGCAATGCAGCCAGTTTGGCTGGCCGCTTGCCTAACGGTCATTTAGTCAAGGCAGCTGGGGCAGCAGGGAAGAGGGTCTAACAGCTGTCATGGAGTCTCATCACTCCAGCCCCCAACGATTTAGCCTATTTAAAGAAAAAAAAAAAACATTAAAGGGAGTGGTCATACTAAAAGCTTAGCGCTAACGTTAATGGTGACTTAACAGTATTTAGTGGCTTTTCCAACTCATTTTATTCTACCAACATTACCCTGTCACCAAACTGAAATAGGAGTACAGTATAAGAAAGCTATAAGCCAATATGCTTGATGAACACAGGAACAACACTTCTCAGCAAAATATTGCCAAGCTAAGCTCAATAGCTTATTAAAAAGATAATTTACCATGATCGAGTTGGGAGAATCTCAGGGCTGCAGGGATGGCTCAACATATGTGTCTTAGTTCTACTTTGTTACTGTGACAAAGTCCATAAACAAAGCCAACCTGGGAGATGTCTTAGTTACTTTTCTGTTACTCTGGTAAAACACTATGGCCAAGGCATCTGGCAGAAGGAAGTGTTTATTTCGGCATACGGCTCTGGAGAAACAAGAATCTGTCTCCATGCTAGCTGGGAAGCCTGGCAGCAGACAGGGATGGAGACAGGAGCAGCAAACTGAGAGTTTGCATCTTAAACCACAAGCTGGAAGCAAAGAGAGCAAACTGGGGGTGGCGAGAGGCTTCTCCTGTGACACTTCCTCTAGCAAGGCCACACCTCCTCAGACTCTCCATATAGTGTCACCCAAGTGGGGACCAAGTAGTCAAATCAGCATCACAGCTGGGAAGTAGGCATGGAAAGGGGAGCCCCAAACTGAGAGTCCACATCTTAAGCCACAAGTAGAAAGCAAAGAAGTATACTTGGGACAGGGGATGTCTTTCAGCTCAAAAGCCACCCCAGTAGCACATTTCTTCTAGCAAGGGCACATCTCCTAAGCCACTCCAAATTGTGTCATCAGCTGGGGACCAAGGGAGCAAATTCCTGAGGATATATGGCACAAGAACCATCTCATTCAAACCACCAGGAAAAGGGGGTTTATTGGTTTATACATCCTGATCCCAGTCCATCACGAAGGGAAATCAGGGCAGGAATTCAAACAAGAACTTAGAAGCAGAAGTTGGATCAGAGACCGTGGAGGGGTGCTGCTTACTTTCTTGCTCCCCGTGGCTTCCTCAATCTGCTTTTTATACAACCCAGGGTCACCTGTCCAGAGGAAACACTGTCAACAGCAGGCCAGGTCTCCCACAAACAATCATGAATCAAGAAAATACTCCACAACTTGCCTATAGGCCAATCCGATGGAGGCATTTCCTCTTCTGAAGGTTCCTTATTCCAGATGACCCTGGCCTGTGTCAAGTTGACAAAAAAAACTAATCAGCATAAATGTGGAAACCCATCAGGGTTACATGTTACATCAATAGAATTATGAACAAAACCATTTGATTATCTCAACAGACAAGAAAAAAACATTTGAAAAAATTCCACTTATCTCTGTGATAAAAGCTCTGAAAATACTACACACACACACACACATATATATATATACATATACATATGAGGACTGCATCACAACAGAGAGAGGACTATTTAAAAAAAACAGCTAACATCAACAGAATGGGCAAACTCTGAATGCATTTTCTCTAAGATTGGAAGCAAAATAAGGGTGTTTATACCTAGTGCTCTTGTTAATGAATAACAGAACCCCCTGAGCTAGTGCAAAGATCTGAGGAAATGCTGAGGGAAGACCCCAGATTCAAAGAGCATGCAAAAGCAAAGACCGGTTATTAATATTACAGCACACAGGGGTTGACACCTGTACAAAATGCCGACAACCCCAAAGGAGCATGCAGGCTTCTTTTAAGCACAGATAAGGGGAGTGTTGGGGACAGTTAGGTCATCTCGTTCGTAATTGGTCAAGCAAGCAAGTTCCATTAGTATACTTTTAATTGGCTGAGGTTTAGTCTTATCATTTTTGGACATACGTGCACCAGCTTGGGCAAGTTCAGCTGTGACTCAGAAGGGGCTGGTGGATTTGTCCTTGAGACAGAGTGACGCTGACCTGACCTAGGCCCTGTGTTCGTTCTTTCTTTTTTCCAGGTGTTATTGATAAATGGCCCTTTATGAGAAAGACACCTGTTTTGCCTTTCTCAGAAAACTGAGACCTAAATTAGTTATGAGAATGGGAGAGTTTAAGCCCTTCACTGGGTCACGAGAAAAAAAATGAAAGACATTCCTCTCTCTCTCTCTCTCTCTCTCTCTCTCTCTCTCTCTCTCTCTCTCCCTCTCTCTCTCTCTCTTTCTCTCTCTTGTTTGTTTTTGTTTTTTGAGATAGGGTTTCTATATGTACTACTGACTGCCCTGGAGCTCAATCCATAGACCAAGCAGGGCTCGAATTCGTAGAGATCTGCTTGCCTCTGCCTCCCAAGTGCCGGGACTAAAGGTGTGGACCACCACCACCCAGCTATATAAGAAAGATTCAGTTTGGAAAGTGTGGCGGTTTGAAAGGAAATGGCACACATCCCTAGTTAGCGCTCTCTCTCTCTCTCTCTCTCTCTCTCTCTCTCTCTCTCTCTCTCTCTCTCTCTCTCTCTCTCTCTCTCTCTGCCTTGTGGTTGTTGTCTCAGCAAAGCTTCAGGCTGTGTCTGCTTGTTGGCCACTATGCCCCCAGTCATGACAGTCATGGACTCGCCCTCTAGACAGTGTCCCCGAACTCTTCCTTCTATAAGTTGCCTTGATCATCTTAGCACTGCAATAGGAAAGTAACTAAGATACTTTCTTACATAAACAAATCATTTCTTACTTTGTATGTGTGTGTGGGGGGTGGGGGGGCAAGACAGGGATATTTTTGTGTGTGTAGTTCTGGCTATCCTGGAGCTCATTCTGTAAACCAGACTGGCCTCGAACCTGGAGATCCACCTGTCTCTGCCTCCCAAGTATTGAGATTAAAAGTGTGTGCAACCACCACCCAGCAAACAAAATTTTAATGAGTTGAAAACAAATTTTTAAGAACACCCAGAAGGGTTTGGTGTGCACGCATTCAATACCGACCTTTGGGAGGCAGAGGCAGGAGGCTCTCCATGAGGTCCAGGCCAGCTGAGTAGAGTTCCCAAACCAGCCAGGGTACATAGTGAATCCAGAAGGAAGAGGAGGAAGAGAAGGAGGAGGAAAAAAACACATTCAAAGCTACATATTCTGTTTTTTAAATGAACGCATAAGCAAAGTCACAGAGTAAGCTTTTAACTTGAAAGCGGGCATCAGTGCAAAGAGGAAAAACAACAAGAAGGAAAAGAAAATGAGAACCCTATACCTCAGCTTGGGGCTTCATTAGTCTATGCCGAGAAAAATTCATCCAGAGAACATTTGCAAAGGATCTAGCTGGTCCTGCCTCGTATTGGCTATCTGATCTGGTCAGTCACTCTCCTCCACCACCCTGAAACTCTGTGACATCCTCAAGCCAGACTATGTTTGCTGATTTCTCTTCTAATAAGTGAAAGCTTTCAACCTTACTCTCTGGGACTCAACGTTTTATGAACATCAACTGGTTGAGCAAAAGGCTGAACTGGACGTTTGTAATGAGAAAGAGCCCTCTGTCTGGTTTCTTTTTGATGCCCCTTTCCCTTGTAAGGCATGGAGGGAAGTGGTTGCATGTGAACTTTAATGAGACTGCATTAAATATGCTTCCCAGTCTTTCACTTGTCAGACATTGAAAAAAAAATCACTGATTTTACAAGAATTCAGTACATGGAGGTGTGGGGAGGGGGGGATGACCAGGATTAACTCAGAGAGTTTTCTTGCTCAGTCAGGAGGACACAAACTCCAGAAAAAAAAAAGACAATTTTACTGGAGGGGGCGGGAGGGAGGAGCACTAGGCTGGCGGCTTCGCTGGCAGTCTCAGGAATACAGTGTGATAAGCCAGGAGCGGGGCAGGCTCTGGGCTGTCTAGTGTTGCCTGATGTAAGGGACTATGGAGTCCAGAAGAACTAACAAAGACTATAGCAAGATGAATGCAAAGCCTTTCACAACCATCAGCAGTCATTTCTACAGTGAAAAGAAACCCCAAATAAACAGTATTGCAAGGGAATAGCTATGCTAACCATTAGAAAATCTAAAAGTCTCCTAGTATCTCTTAATGACTCACCTGACTGTTGACCACAGTGTGTGTGTGTGTGTGTGTGTGTGTGTGTGTGTGTGTGTGTGTGTGTGTTGATACAAGGTTTCTCTCTATAGCCTGGCTGTCCTGGAACTCACTGTGTAAACCAGGCTGTCTTTGGACTCATAGAGATCTACCTGCTTCTGCCTCCCAAGTTTGGCGATCAAAGGCATGTGCCACCACACCCTGCTTGACCGCATTTTTTTTTCTTTAGTCTTTGTATCTCAAGGACATCATTTTTGTCACATTACCTCTTTGAGTAGCTGGAAGAGGTAACACAGGGTCTTGCTATGTAGCTCAGGCTGGCCTCAAACTTGCCGCTGTCCTCTTGCCTCAGCCACCTAGAATGCTGGAATCATCATCACTCCTGACTGATTACAGTATTTCTTGGAGAACATAAAGACAAGTCTCTTTTCCCCTAGTTTGGGTAATTAGCATTTCTTTAAAATATTTTACTATTTACTTATTTATTGTGTGTAGGGACCATTGCACATCCCACTGCCCAAGCCAGGAGAGGTCAGAGGACAACTTTATGGCATTGATCTCTCTCTCTACCACGACAGTCCTGGGGCTTGAACTCAGGCAGCAGTGCCTTTACCTGCTGAGCTACCCTGCTAGTCCTAAAATTTCTTTGTTATTACTAGTCATTGGATAATTTAGTGCTTGATATCATATATGAGTAGATGCTGTGTATGGCTACAGTAAGTTTATACTTTGATTCTGTAGAAATTCTGATAAAAATCTCTTTCTTGTGATTCCAAATCTGTTTCTTGTGATTCCAAATCTATTTCTTGTGATTCTGGCCAAAGGAAATATATAGAGCCAGAGAGATGGTTCATCCTAGTAAGGGAGTTTGCCACCAAGCCTTGCAACCTGAGATCAGTTCCAGGAACCCACATGGTAGGAGAGGACCAACTCCTGCTAGTTGTCCTTCGACTTCCGCATGAACACCATGGCACGGGCACGTGCAAAATAAGTAAACAAATAAACAAACAAATAAATGTAAAAGACTTTAAAGAAAAAAACATAAATGAGTCACACACCATTGCATTTGCTGCCTTACTTCACTGGTTAATATTCTTGACAGGAAAGAACTTCTGCTTGGAGCAGAGCTGATGACAAGCACCCGGCTTACGATTTTATGTGCCCAATGTCTGCCAGTATGACACATGGGCTAGCCTCTGACCCTGCACACTGCTAACCTTGTCTCGTTTTTATTGGTCTGTTTGGGCCAGGTGCCACAGGACATTTGTTCATTTGTTTCTTTTTAAATTAGTTAAGTAATTAAAACACATTTGTTTATTTTTTAAAAGTGTGTGTGTGTGTGTGTGTGTGTGTGTGTGTGTGTGTGTCTACTTGAGTTATGTGTATCACCTGCAGGCAGGTATCCTTGTAGGGCAGAGGGCATTGTATCCTCCAGGAACTAGAGTCACAGGTGATTGTGAGCTGCCTGGTGTGGGTGCTGGGAACTAAACCCCATCCTCTCTTAACCCTGAGCCATCTCTCCAGCCCTCTCATTTCTTTTCTTTCTTTCTCTTTTTCTTTTTGTTTTCGAGACAGAGTTTCTCTGTGTCACAGCCCTAGCTATTCTGGAACTGGTTCTCATAGACCAGGCTGGCCTCGAACTACCCCAGATCCACCTGCCTCTTCCTCCTGAGTGCTGGGATTAAAGGTGTGCGCCATCACCACACGGCTTCCCTCATTTCTTTTTACTGAAAAGTTTATTTGAGAGTCTATTCCAAAAAAATACTGGTAAACAGAGAGGGGGAAAGGGATAAAAAGGGAGGGAAATAAACCAAACGAAAGTGTGTACCTGATCAGTAACTTCTGTGGATGATGAATCAGGAACAAATTGAAACCAACAACACAAGGAAGTCCAAACGCAAGCCGATCCCCAGAATAGCAGCTCCTGGTGGACAGTCCCTAATTACCTGAGATGCTTATTAGGAGGTCTGGGGAGCTTTTATTTGAAATTTCATCCTTGCGGGATAGACTCTTATTGTGACACAATCCCAGATCCATGAGCTTCCTCTCCAGTCAGGTGCAGGCAGCGAGCGAACAGGGATAAAAGGATTCTTGGCAGTGTTCCCACGCTGGGATGAACTGACAAAACACACCCTGGAAATGACACAAAACATGTGACTAGAGCCTACTCAGCCCATGCTAAACGACAGATCCTAGTTAATATTCCTCTCGGTGAACCCCCACAAAAGTGCCCACAGCTGCTCCAGGCCCCAAACATGAAGGGAAGTCAGAGAGGAAGAAGGGGGTAGTTAAAATGTCATTAAATGTCCATGCGCAAAGTGAAGCCCCTCTCCGTGTTGGAAAGACCCATGAAGCCACAGCTCATCACAGGAAACACACCTCTGACCCCATGTGGCTGCACACCTGGCTGATGACCAGAAGCATCTGTGGCCCATAAGAGCAATCCAGCCGCCAAGGCCTCCCCACTGTGGCTCTGCTCCCACAGGAGAGGGAAGAGGTATTAAGCAGCTGGGGAGAGGGTCATAGAAGAGGAAGGGAGGAAATGGAGAGGAGAGGACATCCCGGGTCTCTGAATTCATTGTCTCCAGAGTTGCCCTGGTGACCTGTGAGCCGTCATATGTTAAGGTCTCTTGGCATTCTGAGAAATGACAGCAGCCAAGGCCACCTTCCCCAAATTACTGTCACTGCCTTCCCCAGCCAAACCAGACTGCTTCTTCATCTGCACTCTCAAATCTGACCAGTGTTAAATATGATGCACAATGCTTGGTTCACACACACACTCACACACACACACTCACACACACACTCACACACACACTCACACACACACCCCCACACACAATCACACACACACACACTCACACACACACCCACACACACACTCACACACACACCCCCACACACAATCACACACACACACTCACACACACACACACACACACACACACACACACACACACACACACACATCTTCTTGTGAATCATGAGGGCAAACATTAGCTCAGGAGCTGTACCTGACTACTAGAACCTAAAACTAGCTATAAGAAGCCTGGAAGATCATCTATTTCTCCCTGTGTTCCAGAAGGTGCACTTGTGGAGGTCAGAGGACCTCCCCTGAGGTTATAGAGGTCAGTTCTCTCTGTCACAATGCATTCCCAGGATCAAACCCTGGTCGCAGGCATGTGTACTGATGACTTTTACCTGCTCACCCACCTTACTGGCCATCACACAGTTGTTCGTTAGTTTGTTTGTTTTATTTGTTTGGTTCATTTTAGATAGGGTCTCACCATCTAGCCCTGAGTGACCTGGAACTCACTATAGAGACTAGGCTTGTCTCAAGCTTACAGAGATCTGCCTTGCTCCATCTTCCAGCTGCTAAGATTAAAAATATGAGCCACCACACCCTGCTCCATATGGTGTTCTTAAAACAATATGGGGCTGGAGAGATGGCTTCACAGAAGAGTATAGTTCAGTTCCTAGCACCCACATGGGGAAGTTTACAACTTCCCATAACTCTAGCTGCAGTGAATCCAACTTCCTCTTCCAAGCTTCAAAAGGGCTTACACATATGTGCATACACACACACACACACACACACACACACATATTCATGAAAATAAATCTTTTCAAAAATACCCACAAAACATAGTAACAGACCTTTTAATGGAGTCTGTCCCTCTGCCTCAGTTGCTGAGGACAGAACCAGCTGCCTTCGTTCACACATCTGTCTTGTCCTTGCGGTTTTGTACCTGGACCTAGTGAGTCAACCTCTCTGAGCTTCTCTTGCCTGGATTGGCTCATAGTTCGCTGATAGAATTATAAGGATTATGTGAAGTGATGTTTGGAAAAAGCTACATGGGACGTTGCTCAATATATTAGTTATTCTCACTATTTTGCCACATACAGATGATAAAAATGAAGGAGACAGGTGGCGGCGGCTGGAGGGATGACTCACTTGTTAAGTGTGTTTCCTACTCACCCACAGGACCTAAGTTTGATTCCTAGCTCCCACGTTGGGCGGTTCACAACTGTCTGCAGTTCCAGCCCGGGCGATCTGGTACTTCTGGCCTCTGCAGGCTCCTGCACACTTATGCACAAACCCTTACACAAATATGCATAGATACAGATCTAGAGATAAAAGGAAGTCTTAATATTTTTTTAAAAGAAAGTGACCCACGAGAGTGGCTGCGAGATGTTCTCAAACACTTGTAATAGAAAGATCACTAGATCTTTCAGAGTATTGACAGTGTTCATAAAAATTTAATGTGTACATATCTCCTTTCTAGGGGCATGCTGCAAACTGAGCTAAACTAATTGGTTAGGCAGCAACCATCAGTTCTCCTGATGAAACCCAGTCCACCTCAGTGAAGAAAAGTAGATGACCCTGTCTTAGTGGTTAAAGCCAACCCAGCCTATGGTATAGATACAAGATGAGCTTTTGTACACATTGCTAAAGGTATGGTAGATACGGTGATGTGTTGATGAAGCCCTCTGGGTTCACCCTTCCTTCCTTCTTCCTTCCTTCCTTCTTTCCTTCCTTCTTCCTTCCTTCCTCCTTCCTTCTTCCCTCCTTCTTCCTTCCTTCCTTCTTTCCTTCCTTCTTCCTTCCTTCCTCCTTCCTTCTTCCTTCCTTCTTCCTTCTTCCTTCCTTCCTTCTTTCCTTCCTTCCTCCTTCCTTCTTCCTTCCTTCCTTCTTCCTTCCTTCTTCCTTCCTTCCTTCCTTCCTCCTTCCTTTCTTCCTTCTTCCTTCCTTCCTCCTTCCTTCTTCCTTCCTTCTTTCCTTCCTCCTTCCTCCTTCCTTCCTTCCTTCTTTCCTTCCTTCCTCCTTCCTTCTTCCTTCCTTCCTTCCTCCTTCCTTCTTCCTTCCTTCTTTCCTTCCTTCCTCCTTCCTTCTTCCTTTCTTTCTTCCTCCTTCCTTCCTTTCTTCCTTCTTCCCTCCCTGCTTCCCTCCCTCCCTCCCTTCTTCCTTCCTTCCTTCCTTCCTTCCTTCCTTCCTTCCTTCCTTTCTTCCTTCCTTCCTTTGTTCCTTCCTCCTTCCTTCTTCCTTTCTTCCTTCCTCCTTCCTTCTTCCTTTCTTCCTTCCTCCCTTCTTCCCTCCCTCCCTCCCTCCCTCTTCCTTCCTTCCTTCCTTCCTTTCTTCCTTCCTTCCTTCCTTTGTTCCTTCCTTCTTCCCTCCTTCCTTTCTTCCTAGACCAGGTTGGTCCTGAACTCACAGAAATCTGTCTGTCTCTGTCTTTGGAATGCTTGGATTAAGGCCTTCATCACCCAGCCTGGCCCTTCTAACTTCTTTCTAATACATTTTTATAGAGCTCTTCTGCTCTTTAAGGTTCTTGGTTGGCATCTGTGGTGGTTTGAATAAGAATGGCCCCACAGACTTATTTGTTTGAATACTTGATCTCCAGCTGGATCTATGTGGGAGGATTGGGGGTATGGCCTTGTTGGAGGAGGTGTGTCACTGGGGGATCGGCTTTGAGTTGCCAGAAGTCCATGTCATTCCAAGTTATCTTCCTCTGCCTTGTACTTGCGGATGAAGATGTGAGCTCTCAGCTACTGCTCCAGCACCATGCCTGCCTACTGCCTTGCTCTATACCATGACGGTCATGGGCTCTAATACTCGGAAACGGTAAGCTCCAAAGTAAGCACTTTCTTTTATAAGTTGCCTTGGTCATGGTGTTTTATCACAGCAATAGAAAGGTAATAAAAATAGAAGTTGGCACCAAGGAGTGTGTTATTCCAGTGATAGATCTGGAGTCACCAGAGTTGCTGGCAAACACTTTAAGCAACGAAGCATCTTTTACATGGATCTTTTAAAAGATAATACAGTTGGGGCATAGCTCAGTTGGCAGAATGCTGACCAACATATCCAAAGTCAGGGGTTCAAGCCTCAGCACTACAGGTGGCGAAAACAGCAACAAATTCCAGAGGGAAAAAAGAAGACAAAACTTTGGTCTCTAGGGTAGTAAACTGTGGGAAGGCAACTGAAAAGATGACCAATGGATAGCATGAGCAAGTCAGGAAAACTCATCACACAGAGTCTTCTGGTGCCATCTCTCGGCAGTGTCTGTTGCTGTTGGTGATCCCAGCACAGCTACTATGCTGGTAGCCAAACAAGTGGAGAGGGTGGCTTGCTTGCACGTGCCTCTTTCTTCCTTTCTCTTTTTTCTTCTTTTTTCTTCTGAGACAGGCTTTCTTTGCTGTTCTGGAACTTGCTCTGTAGACCAGGCTGGCCTTGAACTCACAGAGATCCACCTTCCTCTGCCTCCAGACTGAGGAATGGAATTAAAGGCAGAGCCATCCATCCTCCTCTTTCAACACAGTAACAGAAATGTCTTCTGCTGGGATCAAAGGCGTGCGCCACCACCGCCTGGCTGCATCTGTTTTTTAAATTAAGCTTTTACTCCAGAAGTACCCAGAGTTGCACATTCGAGGTGGCTCCTTCTCCTATCCTTTACATTTCCATGCTCTCAATGTTTCCAAAACATCCTGATTTCTATTAGGAAAAGATAAGTAATGAGCATGGTTAGTGGAAAGTCCAGCGCCCTCCTAATTCTCAGCTTCTTGACCTGTGGTGTTATCCCATGTGGAGTCACGTAAGGTCATGTGACTGACCTGTAGTGTTATCCCATGTGGGGTCATGTAGGATCATGTGGGGTCATGTGGGGGTCATGTGGGGATCGACCTGTAGTGTTATCCCATGTGGGATCATGTGACTTACCTGTAGTGTTGTCCCATGTGGGGTCATGTAGGCTCATGTGACTGACCTGTAGCGTTGTCCCATGTGGGGTCATGTAGGGTCATGTGACTGACCTGTAGCGTTGTCCCATGTGGGGTCATGTGGGGTCATGTGACTGACCTGTAGTGTTATCCCATGTGGGGTCATGTAGGGTCATGTGACTGACCTGTGGTGTTATCCCATGTGGGGTCATGTAGGGTCATGTGACTGACCTGTGGTGTTATCCCATGTGGGGTCATATAAAGTCATGTGGCTGACCTGTGGTGTTATCCTGTGTGGGGTCGTGTGGCTGAATGTGGGGGCAGCGAATAGCTCAGCAACCACAAAAGGTTTCTGAAGGCTCAAGGACCAAAGACTAAGCTGAAAACCAGGCACACAGCGAGCCTGACCTGTTTCTGGCGGCCCTTGCCTTTGTTGTCATCCATGACGTCACTGCAGCCTAGGCTCTGATGTCCATGTGTGTACTGTGCTCTGTACAGTGTGGCCACACATGGTTGGTGAGCAGTGACTGAAACAGCTTGACTCAGACTAGAGTCTACTATATGTTATATATATATATATATATATATATATATATATATATATATGAGGAACTGTACTGTTTCATATATATATATAATGGAAACATAAAATAATTACAGAAAGCAAAGACTTTTTTTTACTATCATTCCTCAGTAAGTATCAAGTTAGTATTTTTTAAGTACTAGAATGTTTTATTTTAAATATATATAAATATATATATAATAATTATATAATATTATATATAACATATATAATATATATTAAATATATATATATAAGCTGGAGAGATGGCTCAGAGGTTAAGAGCATTGTCTGCTCTTCCAAAGGTCCTGAGTTCAATTCTCAGCAACCACATGGTGGCTCACAACCATCTGTAATAGGGTCTGGTGCCCTCTTCTGGCCTGCAGGCATACACACAGACAGAATATTGTATACATAATAAATAAATATAAACACGCATACACACTCAGTCTGGCCAACATAGTGAGTTTCAGGTCAGGCAGGGGCTACACAGTGAGATCCTGTCTACAAAGAGCAAATAAACAAAAACTCACATTTCCCGTTGGTGGAGAGTAGTGGGTGTCTGTGGGTGTCTGGAGGGGTGGGGGGATGGGTATGCTTGTGCCACTGGCACATCTGGATCAGAGAACACTTCCAGACATCAGGTCTCTCCCTCCACCGTGTGGGTCCAGGGGATTCAGCTGGGCAGTCAGGCACTGACCCATCTCACTGGACCAAATGTTTGATTTTTAAAATCGCTGTTTGAGTTGCTGACTTGGATTTTATTTAAAAATCACTAAGTGAATTTTTTTTTTTTTTCGAGACAGGGTTTCCCTGTAGTTTCTAGAGCCTGTCCTGGAACTAGCTCTTGTAGACCAGGCTGGCCTCGAACTCAGAGATCCGCCTGCCTCTGCCTCCCGAGTGCTGGGATTAAAGGCGTGCGCCACCACCACCCGGCTTTCTTTGGGGTTTTTTTTTTTTTTCTAAGTGAATTTTGGCTTGGGGTTAGACAAGATTTTTCAACAGTTTCTAAAATGGTCTTAAACATGTTTCCTCCATTTTTATACAATATATGCATGCAAAGGGGAATTCTTAGCATTGATGATTATAAATCAAAATATTAATCAACTAAAACAGTGTTGAAGATGCTCGATGTGCTGCAGGATCGAACACTCAGCCAAGGTCTCGCCGCTTTTGGAAAATTAAGTGCATGCGTCTTGCTGATGTGAAAAATCACACACACCTCTAATGAGTGTTAAAATTACATGTAGGCCAGATAATTGTTTTAAAATACATTTCTTTATGATTTATTCTCAGTCAATGCTTAAATTGTATACCTGTTTTATCTATTTGTATATCCAGGGTTGCATAAAAATTTCTCCAGCTGAAAGGGGCTGTTAGGGGACAGGTCTAGAGAAATCCTGTGCTAACCCAAGACCAGGAGCGCCTCAACTTGCTGCTCCAGGGGAGGGGGTAGCAAGGTTCCAATAACGGCCTTTGCCTGGCAGAGGACAGCAGAGGAGAGGATAGCACACACGTGCAGGAGAGAATTACTGCTTCTTGCAGATGTCTCTTAGGGGGAAGGGAAGTTTAAACTGAGCTTGCCCCGTGTTGTTGCCGCCTTCACCAACCAGGTTAAGCCTCCTCCTTTCTCTCCTAGCCGCCAAAGGAAGCAAGAGGAACAGAGAGGCCACGGTTGTGACCTGAGGGAGAGTCACCAAGATGAGGAAGAAGGGAGCCCTTGTGGAACAGAGCAAAGAGAACTCCCATGGTCTCAAACAGTCCTGCTAAATTTTGTGTGAAGATCTTACATTTGTGGGTGACTTGTGTCTTTAAACAGAAGCAAAGCATACATCCACACACATCAATCAAACAAGAAAGAAACGCACAAAAGCAGAAGATGGTTTCTACGTCTGTGTAGGATGCAGCAGCCTTCAGCCAACCAGAGTTTCTGCCAAGAGAAACTGGAAAAACCAGGTTCAACTGAAAAAAAAAAAAAATCAGTTTTCAAAATCACTATGGAGCTGGATGAAGCAATAAGCACGGGAGAGAGGAGCTGAATCCAGAGAAGGAAACTGAAGAGTGGGTGCCTAATAACTTTGCTCCAGGGGCCAGCAGACCACTGAGCACAGAGGAGAAGCCGTGAATGACGCCATCCCTATCCGAAGCTGCTCTCCCCCTGTAGGCAAAGTGGCCCACAGGACTGTTGAAAATAGAACGGCAATACGCTTGTGGATTCATCGGTCTGTCCCTCCAGATAATAAATCTAACGTGTGACAGAAGAGTCTGTCTGTTTCTTCATTGCTGTGTTCCAGCCCTGCACTTGCACACAATAGGCATTTAGGATCTGTCGGATTGAGTCTAGCTGAAATAGCGTGTGCTTTCTGGCTGGATTCCTAAGGCGCCCCTTTCTTCTTGGAGGCTTGGCTCTGTTTTAGGACTTTGCTGCGGCCTTTTCCTATGGGACCTGTGCCCACTGGTTCTCTGCAATACCTCCAGGGGTTGGAAGTGGGTGGGGTTGAGAAAGCACTAGTTCAGACTCCCAAGCCACACCCAAGCCATCACCCTAAGGGCCCCTGAGTCTCTCTCTAACCACAGAAAGAGTTCTGAGATTGTTCTGGGAACCTGTGGGGCATCCAGTATGTTCCCCTTAACCCATTGCACAATCTCGCCAAAGCCAGGAAGGTTGGTCAAGTCCACCTGCTCTCCCACACCTACCTTAAGATCCTTCAACCCCGTCCCCAGGTCTCTGGGCCACTGTCCCTGGAACACCTGCCCATGCTGGCGTTCTGTGGAAGGCCTCACTTTCAGGATACGCTGCGGACTGTTCTCTTGTGTACTTTTTACATCTTTTCCAGAGACAGAAAAACCCCCAACTAAGCCCCCAAACTGGGATCCACTCCCAGTCTTGTTGCTGTACAGTCTTGGACCATCTGTTTTCTCAGGCAACTGAGTCATTCATTGTTGGCTTGAGTCCAGAGTAGCAACTTCGAGCACCCCCAGACAGCGTGCTCAGACAGTCAGGCCCAGGAAGACTGCTTTGTGTGATCAACATTTACATGGGACTTACACACTGTTGGTGATGATAGCGGGGAGGGGGGAGCTGTGGAGTCCTGAAAAGTGGTATGGGAGCCTCACACCCTCTTGGTGTTTATCGAGCCCCAGAAGGCTCTGAGGTTCCAGGGGGGAAGAAGTGTTGAGTGTTGAGTCGACTCCAGAACCATGCAGTAGAGTCGGTTTGCTTTTTTAAATTGTAAACGATCTCATAATGTTTGAAGTAACTTTATGGTTTTGTGTTGGGCCACATTCCTACCTATGGTGGGTACGTGTGGTTCCTGAGCCTGAAGATTTAACACACCTGAGCCATACCTGGGGCGGGCAAATGGCTTGGCTCACTAGAGGCTTCCCTGGGTCATGGTTGTTCTAAGCCTTCTCTACCCGTTGGTCCCTGTGAGAAGGATTCCTGTCTCTCCTTGGGTCCTATTCCAGGTGTCTCTCCCAGTGAGTTACAAGGCAGAGAGTGGTGTCCTGGCTCCCAGTTCAAATTCTTCTCTTTCCAGTAGCAGGTCTTCTGCTGTCTCCAAAATAACTTCATGGATGGTTGGAGGTCCCTGGTCCCTGGTCATTCCATCCTGGATGGATCCAGGCGCAGACCCAAGCCTGGAGCGAAGGAATGCTATAAGTGCATATGAATTAAGTTAGAATGTCCAGCCAATTCACCAATGTCACGAAGAGAGTGAATCTGGGTGCCAAGACTCCCACGAAGCCATCCCTCCTCCCCGCATCCCTCCTCCCCCTGCATCCGCCCCCTCCACTCCCAGCTTACTTTTTAGTATGACAGGAAAGCTGTGGAGGGCCGTGCTGAGGGGAGTGAGAATGAGGGGAACAGGGCCACAGTCACTCTACCCAAGAGTCAGGCCTCAGCAGACACCACTGCCCCCTTCCCCACAGTCAGGCCTGGGCCACTGGGTCCCCGGGCTTACTGCTTGGCAGCTTTCTGCAAGGTCTGGCCTGGGCAGCCCCACCCAGCATTTTCACCACACCCTGCAATTCTCGCCACCCAGAAGTTCTTGCCACACCCTGCCTGCTCCCGGAAGGTAAACAGGGCCTCCAGAGAAGGGCTGTGCTGTATGCTTGCCCTCTTGGCCTTGGCTCAGGCGACCACAGGTGGATCTTTGATTTACAAATGGCCCAGATCAATAAACAGGAAAGTCAGTACCGAGGCCCTCCTGAACTTCAACTGACCTCCAAGATTGTTGGTTCTGAGGGACAAGTGCCCAGGCACCTGACTCCAGGGGACAGAACTAACTGTGCTGCCCAGGAGGGAGCTTATACTTGGGAAAGATGGAGGCAGGGGTGTCATGTTCCCTGGGGAAGACCAAAGTTTGGTCATGCCACCAAAAGTGAAGAAACAGTTGGGACATTAGTAAAGACCTCAGCAATGAGAGATGACAAAGTTCCTTTCTGTGGAGTCCTGGCCTGCACAGATACAGCCGCTAAGACGGACTGAGAGCCGGCTGGGCAGCCAGCAAGGAGCCTCAAATCCTTACCTTATTTGTGGACTGGGCTCAGCCACGCTGAGGGTGGAGTTCACTGTTTTTATTTCGCTGGTGAGGAAGCTGTGGTCCAGGGCCGGTTAGCAGCCAGCCCAGGGGCTGCTGATGAGCGCACAGAGGCAGAACCAGCTTCTGAACCTAGCTGGCTGGAGACGATATTCAGTTCCCTCTGAGTTAATGTTGCCTGTACTTTCTCAAGCCACAGGACACGCAGAAAAGGGATCGCTTTAGGGTGACTTTCTCCATTTTGTATGCTGCAGCAAACAAAATGTCACAAACTTAGACTATACAGACAGAAAGACGTTGTTGAAGTTCAAGATCAAGGCACTATCAGGTCTGGTGTCTGGTGAGATGTCCATCTCTAGTCGTGGGGAGCATCTAGCTATGGTTCCCACAGCAGAAAGGAAGGGCTTTCCTGGGCACTAGCCACATTTATTCCGGACCTCAGCACCTCCGAAAGTCAACTGTCTATAACCACCACCGTATGAATCTCATGTAGGGACTTCATAGGACACAAACCACAACAGAGAGACTGCTGAGGGTCCCCCCAAATTGTCAGGGCTCCTCAGAGTAGCAGGACTACATGTAGAAGGTTGGAGAAACTTTTGTATGTCCAGGGAAGAAATTGGTCCATTTGCCCTAAAGCTCCCGAGTGGCAAAAGTCTTTAATTCCAGGATTTGGGAGGCAGAGACAGACAGATCTCTTAGTTCAAGGCCAGCCTGGTCTACAGAGCGATTTCCAGTACAGCCAGGACTACACAGAGAAACTCTGTCTTGAAACAAACAAACAAACAAACAAAAATGGCTACTCGCTGTTAACTGTGTGTACTGAAAGGGTAGAGAGGTGCAGGGGAGGAGACAGAGACCCCCTCACAGAGACGATGCAAGGAGCATTTATGACCCAGCCTCCTGAGAGCTGCACCAGGTGGCGGTGTGACCTTCTGGGTAATTTCCTGCAAAGGGTGTGACAAACACCGTAGGACAGAAAACTTCCCAGCACAAAGGGGCAATGCAGTGAATGTGGACAGGCTGAACCCCCACACTTTGCCAAGCAGGAGTCTCTACCTCATATAGCCAAGGAGATATAAGTCACGGTGAGCAGGCTTTCCCACGTAGGAAGTCTAGCAGTAACCCTGGTTTATTGGGCTCCTGGTTATCAGTGACCCTTTGCAAATCCTCCAAGAAATGTACTAGAATATTCACTTGATTTTTCCCATATACTGGCTCTTTCCTTCAATCAGTACGTTTGAAATATTTCAGGAGTAATTAACAACGGTTTAGGATCCGGGTTTTTCCTCAAGCTGGAACCCGGATTGTTTAAGCCATTGGCTCCCCCTGCTGGATATCCAGGAAGAAACACGCCTCTAGGAAGAGCTGGGGTTCTTGCGAAGGTCCTATTCCAGGGTTCTTCTTCTTGTCCTGGGCATCTCGGTGGTCGTGCTGGAAATGCCAGTGAAGCTTAGTGAGGAAGAAACTCGACTCGAGAGCCAAGATGCCCTCACACCAAATTCCTGGTTCTGTGTGACTTTTGGGCTATTGACTCGCTCTGTATTTTACCATGAAAGACGGGCATGAAAATTAAAGCCTACCTCCCAGAACACCTATGAGATGTAAACGAAAGACTGTCCCAAACACTAACTGAAGGGCTGTATCAATACTAAGAAGAGCACCCAACACAGGGAGAGGAGGTGTTGATTACACATGCACCGATCCTTGCTATTATAAATGGCACCAACACAGAGCCGTTTTGGGCTAACAAAATCTAAAAGAAATCTTTCTTCCCCTGTGGGTCACTCCCATGGCCATGAGGAATTCTGACCCTTTAGGGGTCGTTGCTAGGGAGGTGCTGTTGAAAGGACAATGGCAGAGATAACAGAACACATAAACTGTGTCGTCCATCAGTAAATTCCCAGTGACCCTCTCCTGCTGTGGGCTGTATCGTCCAGCCTTATTCTAGTTTGGAAGGGATGGAAAAAACACACTATTGCTATTAAAAAAAAAAAACTTTCTCAAAGGTGAATGGTAGACTAAATCTCATAGCACTCAAGCGGTTCTGACATTTGCTGGGCTTCTCAGCTTTTTCTCTGAAGATAGACTAAGTGGTGGACAGTCTCTTATTTCTGCAGTCAGGGAAGTTGGCTGTAGCTTCATTTCTGAGGAAGCAACAGTTCATTTCAACCAAGCAATTAGGATTCTCGGGAAACTGGAGACTATACAGGTGAACATTCACGTATGTAGTAGTACTTACATACAGATGATGCATGTGTCTGCAAATCTATGCACATGTAGATTCCATTCTAAGGTATACAATGCAGCTATGCACATACGTGTATATAAAGTACACTCAAAAATATCCAGCATGGGGGATGGAGGCTGGAGAGATGGCTCACTGTTTAAGAGTACTGGCTGCTCTTCCGGACGTCCTGGGTTCGATAGCCAGCGCTCACATGGCAGCTCACAACCGTCTGTAACTCCAGTTGCAGGAGATCTGACATCCCCACACAGACATACATACAGAAGAACACCAATGCACATAAAATAAACGTAAATTATTATTATTTTTTTCAAGACAGAGTTTCTCTGTAGCATTGGAGCCTGTCCTGGAGCTAGTTCTTGTAGACCAGGCTGGCCTCAAACTCACAGATCCACTTGCCTCTGCCTCCCAAGTGCTAGGATTAATAATTATTTTTAAAAATTCAGGATGCCTTACATTTGTGCTCCTTTGGGTCAGATTTTAGTGGCTGTGGGGAGGGAGGTAGACACAGGAAAATTTGCAACAGTTGAGGGATGCCAGAGCAATGTGCTCTGTTAAAGGTGGAAGCAGGGCAAGCCAGGTCTTGGAAAAGCAAGGGACTGATATCGTATCTAAAGAAAGCAGCAGACAGGTAGTCTAAAAGGTAGATTTCGGCATGGTCACGGTTGTGGCAGAAACAGCTTTTTGGCTGTTTTGCACGGGAAATTGTACTAAGGGAAATTGTAGAGCTTTCCTAGCCCTGTGACGTGCCAACTCTGACATTCTGTAAGCCAGCACTCCACACCGCACCTGCACCAAAGCACTTGCCACCCTGTCCACTCTCCACTCGCAAGGGTGGGAGCTTCAGGAGAGAGTGGGGAGGGGCTTTTCCTTCTGTTTCTGTCTCTCTGGACCTTAGCATAGCACCTAACACAACTGGCATGTGGCTGGTATTGGTTGCATGGGGTGAATGGATGGACAGACAGATACAGCTGGATGTGTGTATGAATGACGGACTGTCTTAGCGTTTCTATGGCTGCCACAAAACACCACAACCAGAAAGCAGGTTAGGGAGGAAAGGGTTTATTAGGCTTACACTTCATCACTGAAGGAAGTCAGAACAGGAACTCAAACAGGGCAGGATCCCGCTGATGCAGAGGCCATGGAGGGAAGCTGCTTATTGACTTGTTTCCCCTGGCTTGCTCAACCCACCTTCTTACAGAACCCAGGACCGACAGCCCAGGGATGGCACCACCCACCATGGGCTGGGCCCTCCCCCATTGCACTAAATGAGAAAATGCCTTACCGTTAGATCTCATCAAAGCATTTCCTCAGCTGAGGCTCCTTCCTCTCTGATGACTCTAGCTCGAGTCAAGTTGACACATACAACCAACCAGGTAGTGCAAGGAATCAGCAAATGGGTGGGTGGATGAAGGGAAAAAGCAGAGAACCATGAGCCCATGTCTGCTTCCTTTGGGGCTGCTATGATTAGCCCCGACCGGTTCAGAATGAACCAGACCAGTTCAGACTGGTCTCGACTGGTCCAGACCAGTCCCAACTGGCTCAGACCGCACCAGACCGGTTCAGACCAGTCCCAACCGGCTTAGACCAGCTTAGACCAGTTCAGATCGGTCCAGATCGGCTATGACCGGTTCAGACGGGGTTAAACCCGTTCAGACCAGCTTAGACTGTTTAGACTGGTTCAGACCGGCTTACACCGGTTCAGGCCAGTCCAGACCGGTTTAGACTGGCTTAGCCTGGTTCAGACTGGTCCAGGCCTGCTTAGACTGGTCTGGACCGGTTTAGACCGGTTCCGACTGGTTCAGACTGGCTTAGACCAGTCCAGAACAGTTTAGACCAGCTTAGACTGGTTTAGAATGGCTTAGACTCGTTCAGACCAATTTAGACCATTCAGACCTGACCAGACCAGTCCAGACTGGCTCAGACCAGTGTAGACCAACCCATCGGTTCAGACTGGCTCAGACCGGTTTAGACTGGTCCAGACCAGTTTAGACCGGTCCAGACCGGCATATACCGGCCTAGACCGGTTCAGACTGGTCTAGACCAGTCTCGACTGGTCTAGACCAGCTTAGAACCAGTCTTGACTGGTCCAGACCAGACCAGACCAGATCAGACTGGTTTAGACTGATCTGGACCGGACCATACCATAGCTGTAATTTTGCTACTGTTATAAATTGCAATGCAAATATCTGATAAGATATCTGATATGAAGGATATCTGATATGTGATCCCTGTAGGGGTCAAGACCCAAATGTTGTGAACCACGGGTCTAAAGTAAAAGACCCAAAGAAATTAGCAAATGGGAGAATCCCAAGAAACAACTGAGCAAGACCACCCTGAAGAACAGTGCATACGTTAGTGCCATACAACACCAGTATATAAGCACACATATCCATACACACACAGACACCCAAACTACATGCATGGCATATAAATACACTATATACATACAAACACAAAGACACACTCATACACTCAGAGAAACACATACTCACACACACTATCACACCTATTTACACAAATATTCACACCAATACACAATCCGCACATTCATACACCAACACTCACCCGGCATTCTCACCCAAGCACAACACAGATGCAGACTCACATACTCATACATGTACACACACACAAATACATTGTCCCACATCCAGAAACTCACAAATGAACACATTTATACACACTCCCACAAACATAAACACAAACACATTCTTATGTACACACTCTGACATGCGTGCAACACTTAACACAAAGGCACACACACTAACACAGCATACACTCACACACACTTTTGCACTAAAGTGTAGCAGGCCAGCTTATGCTTCCTTACAGCCTGGTGATAGACTTCAGGGAGAGCAGCACGCAGAAGCCAAGACTATATATATATATATATATATATATATATATATATATATATATATATTGGCTGCAGGAGTCGACCATTTGGCAATGATCTCACTGTTGAGGCCCTCGTGGATTCTGCCCTCCCCCACTTTGGTTCTCAGCACAGAAGAAAGCAATCCTGCCTCGCAGTGGGGAATGGAAAGAGAGTCGAGACTATGAATCTGGAAAGATCACTCATTCCCATTTTTGGAAAACCCCACCATCACTGAAGAGCGGGGACTTAGCCAGCTCCTGGGGTTCCTAATGAAAAGCCATGGCTTCTGGCCACAAGAGGAGAGAAAGGATTTTTTTTCATGAGCCTGAAAGCTAACAGTCCCAGTTTGGAGAGCCTCTGAGAGCTACGGTGCTTCTGGAAGCGTGGTGAAGGAGCAAGTCCAAATCTAGAGCTTAGGAAGGTCTTCGGGGAATTGATGCCGAGCTTGGGGAGAATGTCTGGGTTTGTACTTGTGAGACTGTCCGTGGAGGTCTGTGTGTGGGCTGTGACTTCCACACTGGCCTCTGAGCTACTGTCTGCACCGCCGATACAGACCCTGGGGTATTGACCAGCCACATCCGTTCTTACAGTTTTCCGTGGTGATCTCCAGAAAAGCGTGGCTCTGCTGGGAACCTTCCACAGCCACTGTCTGGTGGCCGTGAGCCTGAGTCAGTGCGGAGACAGGGGCTTTGTAAGGTTAAGTTCCCAGGGTAAAACGGGGGCTGGGCATATCGGTGTTAAATATTCCACGGGGCTGAATGCTGATGAAAACTTTATGGCTGTGGAGAGTTAGAATTGGTACCGATCCCTAGCCAAATTAGCTTGGACTACTTTTAGTCCCCTTAATAGTTACTCGTTGCTCACCTCTGTATTTGACCTTCCTACAGTCCTTTTGACTCTCAAACCAAACCTTTGGGCTCTATTATTAACAGACCGCTAGCTTCATCAAGCTAGAAGCTAAGAGTGTCAGCCCATAGCATCTGAAACCTAGAGCAGAGATACCCACCCTTCGCTGCAACCCGCCTATCTGATGGCTCACCAATGCGCTTGGGAGATGCCTTGATTCCAGGTGTTCTTTGTTCTGTAATTAATATAATCTCAAGTAACTCCTTCCATGTCAGAACGTGCTATTTGGAACAACCTGAATCCAAGTGTCTGGGTCATGGTAAACTCATATTTGGCTCAAGAAGAAACCCTTAATCCATGTTGGCGTTAGTTCTGCGTGGACATCCCACACTGAGCAGCCCCTGGGAGTTGTCGAGAGAGGGTGTCACGCCTCAGGACCAACTTGCGACGATTCACTGCTCAGCCAGGCTTGGGCTGAAAGTGGTCTGGGACAGAGGAGAAAGAAGCAAGCCTGGGCAACGTGCTCACCCCTTCCTGGTTCCCAGCAGTTCCGTTGGCTCAGAAAGCCCTGATGGACACTGCTGATCCCGTTAGTGCCGCCCGTGCTTTCCAGAAAGGAGACACAGCCTGGGAATGCGAGGGAATCACCCAGGACCACTCAGACCTAGGGTTTGTTCGCGCCATGCAAAGCAGCAGAATGCTTTCCTCGGTAACACAAGGCGCAATTGGGATGCAGAGAGGCGGCCTGCGGATGTCCCTTCCTTTCTGACGTCACCCAGTTAAGCAGGCTCTGTTCTCTCAGACGCCATGCCCTGAAGTCCATTCATTTCTTCCAGTCTGAGAGATGCGAGGGAGCTGAATGAATGATACAAGCTTTTAATTTGTTATTAATTACCCTGGCCCGGTAACCTTCCCAAAGCCCTTCACAGAGGAGTGGTTGTATTTTTCCACTTATTAACCTCATTCTCTAGGCCGAAAAAAGAATTCCTCCATTTCTCCAAACCTCTCCCTTTCGTTCTTCCAATTCCTTCTTTTGCAAAACAGCAATGTGTGTAAAATGCGAGCCAAGTATATTGTGGTTTCAAACTCAAGCCTGTTTGAAGCAGGAGCCCGTGGGATTGCTTCAGCTCAGCCCCCGGGGGGGATTGGCCCCTGTGGCCTCTGTTAGTTAAAGGGAGGGGCTTGAATGGCCCTTTGATTCAGCCCAAGTCTGGGGGTGGAGGGTGGGGAAAGAACAGGCCTGTTATTCGACACTGCTGGGCTTGGCTGGGCTCATTCCCTCTCAGGCCTCCCTGGAGCTTGTGGGCCCTAGCTGAGGATGCCCCAACTTGGCAAGGACTGAAATGCATGAAATTCCTGGCTCCCTGGGAAGTATACCAGCAATCCCAAGGGGTTGGTGGATTCCACTCTCCTCGGTGAGTTTCCCCTCCCAGCACACGCACTCACTCGTACACTGACAGCCCGTGAAGCTCTGCCGGCACATTAACCATGTGATTGCTTGCTGACTACGCCTTGGTTTGTAAAGTATCTGCTATTGTTGTTTGATAAGAAAAAAAAAAAAAAAGCCAGCAGACGGGTAACTCATTAGAAGCATGAAAGATCTGGGCAAGCTTAAGAGGGAAACATGACATCATTGTTTTGGAGTCCTTACCGATACACAATGAGTTCTAATCCTGGTTCTACCATTTATGACCCTAAATAATTTACTTAGCCTCTGTGCACTTCTGGAATCTCCAGATGTCTTGGCCATAAGTATTTACAGTAATAACACCTTCACAGAGCAAACCCCGAGAGAGAATGCGTCCCCCATCAGCACGAAATGTTGGGTGCAGCGTCTACAGTTGAGGACCGTGGCAATGTCAGCTGCTGTGTTATGGCATGAGAACACCCCCAAAAATGCCGAGACCACTATCCAAACACTGATTCTATTCCTTACACAGATTGTAACAAATACTTCAAGCACAAAAAATTTAGAAGACCGTATTTATGTCTGTTGCCAAAATATAAAACAAGAAGTTTAGAAATAAGCTTTAAAAGGAGATACACAGAAAATTTAAGAAAAAAAATATATTTTTAAAAAAACTGCATATGAGCATATGATGCTTGGGGTGCATATGGGTGTGTACCCAGGTGCATGCCTGTGGAGGCTGGAGGTTGAAAATAGCAATGTCTTAGTTAAGGTTACCATTGCTGTGATGAAACACCTTGACCAAAACAGTGTGGGGAGGAATGGCTCTATTTGGTTTGCACTTCCACATCACAGTTTATCGTCAAAGGAAGTCAGGACAGGAACTCAAGCAGGGCAGGAACCTGCAGGCAGGTGCTGATGCAGAGGCCATGGAAGGGTGCTGCTTACTGGTTTGTTCTTCATAGTTTGCTGTCTTAGTTAGGGTTTCTATTGCTGTGAAGAGACACTGTGACCACAGCAACTCTTGCTGTGGAATAATCCTTTTGTACACTGTGAAGATATTGTCACTCAGATTGGTTTAATAAAATGCTGATTGGTCAGTAGCCAGGCAGGAATTACAATCAAACTAGGAGAATGCTGAAAAGAAGAACGGCAGGCTCAGGAGAGACACCAGTCAGCAGCTGAGGAAGCAGGATGTATAGAAAATGAGGTAAAGGCCACGAACCATGTGGCAAAGCATAGATAAGAAACACAGGCTAATTTAAATGTAAGAGTTAGGTAGTAATAAGCCTGAGCTATGTTATTTGGAAACTGGAGCATGGGACAAAAACATCAACCAACAAATGGTGCCCACTGTCCAGCATAGATCCACATAAGACCTGAGAAAGCTTTTAAAAGTTCTAAACATACACACACAAAACAAACAAACAAAAAACAAAACAAGACAAAACAACAACAACAAAAAAAAAAACCAGAGAACAGAGCCAAACTCAGCTTCTTGGTAATTGCTTTTTCTTGGTAAGGTCTGTTCCCTAGTGGTAAGCAGAGATGTGGCTCCTTTAAGAGACAGTTTCCTAACTCAGTGATAGTGGCAAAAACTCTGCAGCTCTTTTAAGAGGCCCTGCTAACCAAACACTTAAATGGGTTTTATGAGCAGCGAGTGGTGCACTACTTGATGGCAGTGGGAATCCAACAACTTCCCAACATGGCTCTCAAACCAGTACCTATGCCATGAAGGTCAGCTTTCAGGAAACTAAGTGGGCGAGGTAGGGTAGTGCCAACAGCCAAAGCAGAGAAGGTCCTAGACATGCCACTTAACAGTTTAAAGGTTCATACAGTCAGAAAAAGATGAGAGATATGCCATGAAGAGAGATTTGGATGGGAAAAACTCTAAACATGTTACAGTGTGTTTAAAAATATGTATAGGCTTGGGAGATAAAAGAGAAGGCATAGACAATCACAGAAAAGAAATATATAGTTCTAAAATATTAAAATCCTTATAAAGGAAATAAAGTAATACAAAAATCCATGTAAAGATGGAAAATACAGAGAGTCTGGATATTGTATGTTATTGTGTTGTCTTTGAATTTTTTGACTACTGAGGAAGAAGTAATGTCTGCTAAGAGACACTGGGCTAGAGCTGCTTGATTAAACAAACCTATATATTTAAAAAAATATTTTGACTTCACAATTTAAGTTAAAAGGTATGTTGCTTTGTGGGAGAGGTTATGCTTTAATTTTCATAGGAAATGAGAAGATGTGGATTCATGCTGGATTAAAGAATGTCAGGCTTGATTGAGGAAGACCTCGTGAAAATTCTGGCTACAAATAGAAAGAAATAAATCTAAAAGAACTACAAGACATGTGATGTATATTTTACCTGCTTAAATACATTAAAAAAAATCTTTGGCTGACTTATGTACAATGCAGTCTATACTTAAATTTATGAAGGTATGTATGTTACTTTTAAAAGTTTATGTATTTTCAGAGCAAGAGAACCAGACACCAGTGAAAATGGATGGATGGTCCAAATGACCCAACATCCAAAACAGTTCAAGGCTACTGGCTGGCATGATCCAGTCCCACAGACTACTCCAGCCAAGACTTAACCATTATTCTAAATTTTCTCAGGGTCCAAAGATTACCAGCACCCTGAAACAACAGGAAGTAATCTAGAGAACAATGCCTGCATTCTTTAAAATTTGGTTATGGATACTTATTATCATTTAATGGGGGTTGATTACAAGTTGTTATTGGTAATGGTCAGGAACAAAGCTAAATGAGGGAGGTTAGATTCAAGGATCTTTTTCTGAAAAAAAGGGGGATTGTAGAAATGATAGGATAAATGGGTAGACTATTGAATCTACTTTTAAACTAGAAAAGCAACTACTTTTCCCCACTTCATAGGAAAGTCTATAGATATGCAAGTGAGAATTGGATTCTCCAACATGTCAGAGAAACGTTGGGTAATTGTCCAGGCAGCAAGATGTCCCAGCCATTAGGTACTATTTCACTCTTTTGGGTGTCTTTGATGGAGTTCAAGACTAGATATAGTTA